>NW_028327174.1:190600775-190949942 GCF_987537825.1 Furipterus horrens
ACCATGCGCTAATTACTTTACATAAATTACATGATTTAATTTTTACAACAGCGAGATAAGCATTGTCCTGTTACTGTTTTATCCACAGAGATGAGTTAGAAAACTACAAGATTTTGCAAAAGAAAACACTGAGGTTCAAAAAAATTTACTGAACCTTCCAGCGTCATAAACCAAATGACAGCTGTAAGTAAAAAGAATCAGGAATGGGTCCCAAACTGTACTGCTACCAAACCAGACTGTTTTCCAACCCACATAGCAAGATCTGTTCAACCTCAGTGAATAGATGATATTCTTTTTTTCTGTTTCTTCCTCTCCTAGGCTATTTCTCCATTTCAGACTAGGTAGAAATTTAAAGAGCCAGACTGCATAGGTTAAGTGCTGACTTTCCCTCTTAGCAGCTGTTAGATTTTGGGTAAATCACTTCATATATCTACACTTTAATTCTTACCTATGAAACAGCGACAACAAAAGGAACCTCCCTGCAGAGCCTATGTGAATAGTAAGTGTATTAATTCATGCAAGACACTCAGAACAGTGCCTGGCACATAGTCAGGGCTCAGTAAATGTCAGCTATGACTCTTATTTCCTTCACTCTTGCTGTCTTTCCACCTCTGTCTTTTCTCTCCTTATGTTTTAAGGTTTGAAAATAATAACAATTGGCTTCAATTGATGAAGCTGAAAAATAAATAAATAGCAGGTGGAGGCAGAAAGCAGATGGGATTCACTATGGGTCTCCTTCTCTGTTTAGCGTTGGACAGGTTTGGCGTTTGCATAACTTGTTCTCCGCCTTCTCCCAAACCGCTCCTCATGGGTCTCTGTGTCTGTTATTTAATTTACAAAAGTTTCCCACTTCTTTTTCTTCCTGCTGTCTCATCCCATCCATTCCCTCAATATTAATAACAGTTGTCATTTGTAGAATTCTTACTATGCGTCAGGCAGCCTCCATACTTTCTCTTATATAATACACGATCCCTAAGACACAGATGTTATTATTTCCTTACTACAGATGTGGAAATTGAGATTCCACAGAGATAACCTCTTAAATGTCTACTTGTTTTTATCTAATGTTTATGTGCATTAAAAAAAATAAATAAGGCAGGCTTCGAAATGTTTAGGGAAATTTTTAACTTTAGGAACTCTGTCTCATAGAAAATAGAGAAAAAGCCACTGGATATGTGTGTTTTAACAAAACTGTGACTAAGTCAAAAGATGACTTTTAAAAAATAGGATCCATGCTGAAGAAGGTTTGATTTATTGGAAATACTGTCCTTAGTAAGAGAATTGAATCAATTGTAGTGAGATGCCCTTTTTACCCGCTCTTAGAAGGAACTAAGACAATGAGAATGAGCCCCTCACTTACAATATTATTGTTTATTTACTTCCCTCTTGCTCTCTCGTCATCTCTCTCTCTTCTCTCCTTGTTTTGAGGTTTAAAAAATAAGAATTTGGCTTTGATTGATGAAGCTGAGAAGTAAGTAAATAGCAGGCATTAGGGAGAAATCCCAATGTGTACCGGCTTCTGCTGATAAGTGTAGGGATGAGGTTATAGGATCAGAGTCTGATTCTATGCTGGGGCTACTGCATGTGGCATTGCAGTCATCTTGCCATTGTAATGTCTTGAGATCCAACCCTATTCTTCCAGCTCTCCCCAGGAGAGAAATGATGAAATATTCTTTAATTCTTTCTGCAGACCAGCTTCCTATGATTTCTTATGCATTCTCTGTTCCTTCATATCTATCTACAGTTGCACGTGGCTTTGCAAACTCTGTTGTTAGATCCAGGCCCGAGTGTAAATGGATCAGTCAGCTTTTAGGTAGGTTCTGCTGTATAACAAACCACCTCAAAATCTTACCAACATGTGTTTAATTTTCACTCATATTTCTTGAGGGTGTTGGCCAACTATAGCTCTGTTAGATCTAGCTGGATTCTGCATCTTCTTAGTTTGCAGTTCAAGCTGAAGGAGAAGCCACTGTCTGGGACATCCTGTTCTCATAGCGATGTCCTAGAGCAAGAGAACTCAGCCAAGACATATGATCAAGCTGAAAGCTTCTGTTCATGTGAGGCTAACACGTGTCTGCTTATATCACATTGGTCAGGGCATGTCATATGGCAAAGATTTGAGGATATGGAACAGGGAAGCACAGCAATGGTTGGAAGGGAACAAGTCATTCTGAAAAAGTAATACACAACAATAAGGGGTACCGGACTTGCTATTTCGAGAGCCCATCATTCCCTGACTACAACCGTGTCATAGTGAAAACTCTTGACTGAAGTTCCAATTTGTTTAGCGTAGCCCAAACTATGGATGGCTTTCCTGGATCAGGTGTTTATCCTCAAGTCAGACATCAGTGGCTAAGAAAAGGGGACACAATAGCATTGTGTAGAGGGAAAAGCAAGAGCTGTGGGCAGGGACAAATGACCTAAGAAGAATGCATGCGATAGGCATGTAAATACACTGAATGTTGGCCTATTGCTTTTTTCCCTTTATTGTTAACCTCATTAACATCTTCACTTTTATCACCTCTCTACCACTGTCACCATCATCATCATCAGAATCTCTATTAACTTCATAGCTTCCTTTATCAGCATAACCACCTTCATCATCTCTATTCTTCTTCACTGCTCTGTTGTGGTAGTCTCTCCAATGTCCATTCTTCCTCTTAACCACTGTGTAGTAGCCATGGAATCTGGAAGGGAATTAAATTCTCCTCCATCCCGAGGAACTGGAAGTTATTTCAGCTAGCACACATATATAATTTTACTATGATGATAGCTGTTACGTGTTATGCTCATCAGTTTAGGATGGCTAAGTGATCCAAGTTGGTCTGATGAGAGTCAGGTTCAAACTTTGTGGGTCTCTCACCGGACAGTATAAGGGAGTATGTAGCCCAGAATATTGCTGACAACCACCTCATGAAACCCATGCTGGAGCAGAAAGAGAAGACAAGTACATAATGCTTTTCTTGGTGCCTTTTTGTTCCAGTGGATCAATCCTTACCTGGAGTTTGCCCTACTTGTCTACATTTTATGCATTTTATGCAATGAATTTCATCTATTGTCTAAGTCTGAATATTTTTTTTACTACAAGAAGCACCCAAAGTTATATAACCAAACAATGACCTTCACTAACTTCATCCACATCAATATCATAATTCTATAGCTGCTCCC
Organism: Furipterus horrens; assembly: GCF_987537825.1. Taxonomy (NCBI): domain Eukaryota; kingdom Metazoa; phylum Chordata; class Mammalia; order Chiroptera; family Furipteridae; genus Furipterus; species Furipterus horrens. The sequence continues at coordinate 190,603,944 of NW_028327174.1, forward strand.
ATTCTCACGACTGCCTCCACAATATCTCTGGAAGTCCTGAATTGAAGATGAAGTTACAGATATGAAGAAAAGAAGTGCAGAAACATAGTAAGGAAATACTTTCTCTATAAACATTTCTGGCATTTGGAAAAAAACTCTCCTATATTTCCTATTTCCTGAACTTTTCATATCAATAAACCTGCTGGTTCTAAAAGCAATCATGGGCATACATAATACATTTTATGTTCCAAAACTAATAAAGTGATTTTATGTCTAAAAAGCTGTTCTGGAAAAGTACTCAGTACTAAATGTGCAGGCAGCAACATAGGGAGGGAAGTGCATTGGATCAGCTTCCTTCTTTTTTTTTATTTTAAATAATTTGTTTGTTTATTTATTTTTAGAGAGAGGGGAAAGAAGAAAGAGAGGGAGAGAAACATCACTGTGTGGTTGCCTCTTACTTGCCTCCCCAACTGGGACCTGATGTGCAATCTAGTCGTGTGCCCTGACTGGGAATCGAACTAGCGACACTTGGTTCGCAGGCCGATGCTCAATCCACTGAGCTACACCAGCCAGGGGCTGGATCAGCTTCCTTCTTAACTAAAAATCCAGAAGCCTGCCTTCCAAGAGTGACAGCTGCTAATTTGCATGTGACCTTGGGAAGGTTCTTTTCCCTCTCTGGACTTCAATGTCTTCATTTCTAAATTGATAGGGTTAGTCCAGATTCTCACTAAGGAGCCTTAGATTCTAAGCTGATTTTTAGATTTTCTGAGCAGCAGCAAAATGTAATATAGTTAGATCTGTTAAGTCTATTAAATAGGTCTGGACAAGTCATACCTCTACATTTATGGGGCCTGTATGTTTATAAAATAAATGTAGAATCACAGACCATTAGATCCAGAAAGGACCATTGAGATCACCTAATTCAACTCCCTTGTATCTGAGATAAGAAAACCAGGGTCCAGAGAGGTTAAATCACTTATCCAAGGGCACCTAGGCAATTTCATGGCCATGCCCTTTGCCCACTTCTATAACCTTAATTTTTATCTGATTTTCTTGATGTAATCCTGCCCTATCATCTCTTCTAAATTGAGAATTCCCCAGTGCTAGGTTATTTTATTTTTCCTTCCTCTCATAGCCAATGAATCACAAAACCATGGGCCTTACCAAATGGGGCTGTTATTTAGTTATATATGCCGCTTCTAGTTCCCTTAGCCTGACAATCAAGGCCAGTTGAATGAATGAACCTCAGTGAGAAGCAAAGTCATTTTTTCAACCACTCCCCTGCCTTTACAATGTGTTCATTTAACTATTCTAAATGAGTTGGCTGGGTGAGTTTTTAACCCTTAACGAAATAGGCTGGGAACATATTGATGATCTGGGCCCATATCACAGCTATCTAGAAGATGTTAGGGCAGGATTAAGTCTCCTAAAATCACCTGCATTTGTATACCACTGACCCATTTTACCTGTCTCGAATTTGCCTCCACTTCTGAGACACCTCTCATGTAGTCATTGCTAATGGGCATAAATGGTTATTTGATTTTTCACTGTGAAATTCAGTTCTGCCAGTTAACAATGTATTAGCCATCCTTGTTGAAAGTGAGGAGGGACAAGTTCTCCATGACCTTTGCCGACCTCTAGAAACTGAAAATCCAAAGGAAGATTTTACTTTGCAGTTACAAGGAGTAATGCAAATAGAGGACATTTGAAACTGGCTGCCTGTAGTTCCTCCTTTGGACTAAGATCTGTAATGGAAGTCATCAGCTTATTCTGTTTTGAGTAACCTGTAGGGGTCACACTAAGATCCCACACAAAGTCCCAGGTTCTCCTTGGAAGAAAAAAAAAGTCTGTGAATTTTTTGAGAGACCATACTTTACCATCTCTGCGGGGAGTTGGACACCCATCTCCTGCTCAGTTTCCTCTCTGAAACGGACAGACTGAATATGGGTGAGCATGCCTCTCTGTGACCTTCTTTACCTCTTCTCCTCTCTCAGACACAAGCAAGGTCAGAATGCCCTTCCTGGGAAGCCAGCATGCCAGGAAAGCAGCTGTGGGGTCGGGAGACCTGAGTTCAAGCCCTGATCCTGTCACTTTCTGGTTGTCCCTTTGTCCCTCGGTGCCTGTTTTATTTGTCTCTTAAGTGGGATCACACCTACTTCACAGTGTGACCGTTGTAAATGATATAAATAAGATGTCTGTCCCATAGTTGGTGCTCAATAAATAGTATCTGCCATTATTATCATTTTACTAGCCACCAGTTTGGGAGAAAAATATTGTTTAGGCTATTAAACTCAAAAACAGCACTTGCCTAACTTTAGGATGCACAGAAATGTCACCTGGGGGAATTTATTAAAACACCAATTCTAGAAATAAGCCCCAGAGGGCCTCTTACTTGCGCCCCCAACTGGGGACCTGACGTGCAACCTAGTTAAACTCACTTAGTAGGAGTGAGTTTAAGAATCTACATTTTTAAACATGAGCTCCAGTGATTCTGATGCATATGGTTTCTGATACACACTTTGAGTAAAGTGTTATAAAGAGGAAAATGAGCAGTAAGCAAGATTACTTCATTGATTGACTCATTGGGGACTCTAGCTGTCACCCGTAGAGGAGACTGAAGGAAGACACCATTTTATGCCCATAGTCATCAAGAGATCTCTCCATATACCTAATTGAATCTTTGCCTGCAATAACCAAAGCCTATCACTCTTAGTAAAAATGAGAACAAGCGATAAGCAGCCCCATCATAAAAACTCTTTAGATATTTGCAGAGCGCAGACATGCCATCCCTTGTCAGCTCACGTATTCACAAATAACTGATTTATTTACTTTAATTTCAAGTCACCATTAAGACTCAGTAAATGGTTTCTAATGAATAAAGTCCTAATAAAACAGGAATATGTATCAAAGAATGCCAGAACTGAATGGGACCTTGGAGATTTTCTAACATAAATTTCTCATTTGACAGATGAGTAAATTAAGACCCAGAGGGTACATCATAGGACAGGGATTTAGACCCAGGATTCTGGCACTCCATTCTTCTTGCTCTGTGGCATGGATTCTAATTCATTTTAAACTAATGAGCACCTACCCTTTCTTAGGCACTGTGCTGGGCACTGTCAGGGGTGGGGCAGTCTGTTGACCTAAAAATCCAGTCCTGCATTGTAGAAGATCACTGTCTGGTGGAGGAAACATGAAGCTAGCATGCAATAAGCATAATTGTCCTTATACTAAGATAGAAGAAACTGAGGACCAGAGTGAGTAAGTTGCCCAAGATCTAAGAGTGTCTGAAAGAGCCTCAGCTTGTCTTTTAATCCATTCAATCGTGAACTACAGGTTTTCTGCTGTCTCTCCTCTCTAAGCAAAGACCAACTGGTTTGCAGTCATCTGGGAAACTGTGAAAGGAAAAGAAAGACAGTGCCTGAGAACTCAAGCAAGGAAAGCAAAGAGTCTTTCTTGCTTAACAGAAGTGAAGACATAATCCATGGAAAGTCAAATCAATGCTTCCTTATGCTGGGGAAGCCCAAGTACTAAAGACACCAAAGAAGGATGGCCCATCTTGACGCAGAAATCACATTTGCCACAATTCTCGTCCCAGCAGTCAAATGCTGGGGTGAGGAGGGAAAGAACACATCCTGGTGGCCACCACCCGCATTAAATGTTGAATTATTTTACAGTTGGTAGTTCCCCAGATTCCTCAACCTTTAAATGCTGAACACTACATGCCTGTTGAATTTTAATCAATTTATTTTTTTTCAACTGGAAATGTCAGGCTTCTGTATGGAATTACTTGGCACGGCCGATGTGACAAAGACTCAAAGTTCAGTGTCTGAAGTTGGGGACGAGCAGAGGAACCTGCATGCACCAAGAGACATGATACCCAGACTGCTGAATAAGGAAGCAAGAGAACATATATTTTTCATTAGCATTCATTTATAGCTTTGGGGATCTGGATTTATTTTGTCTTCTATCCTCCAGTGTAAATAAAACTAGTCGGGATTGCTAATGACTTGGAAAATGTCACTAAGAAAGCTGAAGAGAGAATGTGATTTCTTGTTTATAAAGTGCCTACCAAGTGTCTGATAAAGTAATACCATCTAATCATCATTAAAACTCTGTGGTAGAATGTTAAAAAGGCATGATTTTTATTTTATGGAAGAGGAAACTGAGGCTCAAAGAAAGGTGCTAGTTATTGCAGAGCTTGTAAGTGACAGGGTACAGTTTAAACTGGACTTGATAACTCCAAATCTCATGTACTTGTCATTACATCAGCTACCCTGACCTGAGTCAATATTCCTTGACCCATCTGTTAGAATGACAGTCAGTCTTCAAGTGTGTTTAAACTGAGCACAAGTGGCTGGATCCCGTCACTCAGTTTCCATCTACTGTTGGGTTAACTGACCCAGAGCCTTCACATTCATGTATTTTTGTATTTTTCTGTGAAAAAATCATGTCTAGCATCTCCATTATATGGTCACCAGTTTGACCACCAGGAAAGATATGAGGCACACAGTAGGTGTTCAATAAATATTCATTGAATTTTTCTCTTTCTATAGTTTGCTCTGTCTCTGTTTCTCTCTCTCTCTCTCTGTCTTTCTTTTTCTCTCTCTTTCCTTGAAATGTGTTCCAACATTTATCTCTAGGTTAAGAAAATGCCAAACCAATCTTAGAAATTCATGGCTCTTCCCCATCACTGAGCCATTAGTATCTACCTGGCTGGCTACATAAAGCTAACATTTAAGTCACAGTACAGGCCCCGAGGTGTTGTAATAACGAAGAAGTAGAACTCCACTTTCCACCAACCAGTTTTACCTTTTTAAGAAAAGGCCGCTTGGTCAAGTATGCAACTGCACAGCCCTACCCACTTCCTAGAATCCCACTTTCTGTCTAGCGAACTATGTGCCCAGCAGGTTCAGCAGACTGTAAATTCCTGGGCAGGAGTCAAGTTGTCCTGGGCTGTCACTGCATCCTGGCTTCATCTGCTCACAGAGGAAAGGGCTAAAAGCTGATTTAAGCCACTAACAGCAGGCAAGCTCAGCACCCTTAGCTGACTTTTCCATCAACTGATCCTCTGGGGAAAGAAACCTGCCAATACGCCCAATCTATCTGTCTAGCTTCATCTGTTGCCACACACTCTACATTTTCTACTCAAAGGGTTGAACTCATATGCACACGGTGGCTGAGCAGATAACATAAATATCTACACTGGCCCAAGAGGATTAGAGAGTAGAGGCTCCCCATGAAAGGGGCAGCGATTACGCAGTTTCAGCAGATTGTGCCCAGGAGGAAAGGTGGCCCCGTGCTGCTATAACTTCAAATTTTCAAAAGGATTCTGATATCTAATACATAAATGAAACCTGTCAATCTTAAATACCATTTTAAATTGTTACAAAAATTTATTCTGTGTGGCTACAGAAATCTCCCTTCTTTAGTCCTATGGTTTCCTGTAATCTGTGCTTTCTGACTTTTGCGTTTTTTTTTCATGCGGTTTCCTCTATCTACAATTCTCGGCCCTCTGTCCCCATCTGCTCACATTCTAAGATGCTACCTCCTTCATGAAGAGTATCTCCAGCTTTAATTGACCTTTCTCTCCTCTGAGTTATCACGCCATGTTTCACAGACTTAAATAAATGCAATACTTTGTAGACTTTGAATTCATTGGGTCTTACCCAGTTTCATTCCCCTTTTCCCATACCATTTATCCTGAGGACTGTACTCAATAAATATTTTTGAAACAAATATTGAATGAGTAAATGAATTAGTGAACTGATGAGCAACTAAAAAGATAGTGTGATATGCTCGAGTATAAACTTTGGAGATATTCTCTGGGTTCAAATCAGAGATCTGTCACTTACATGGTGATCATGTAAATACTACTCTTGTCGCCTGTAAAAAACAAAGATGTCTACACTTCCCAGTTGTGAAGATTTAAAAAAAAAAAAAAAAAAAGAGGTTCAGAGACTGAACCTATGCTCTCATTTCTGCTATTGCACTGTTTTTTCAAATATGGCTAATCATAAGCATCACTGAGCCACTTGTTATTAATCATCCTAATTCAAGGCCCCCACCCAAGGCATATTAAATCAATACCTCTAGGAGAGATTGTTTATTCTCATAATCAAGAGAGTGTGGAAAAATAAAGCACACTCATTATTATCATTTTTATATTTCCAACAGCAGCCTTGTAAATGACAAAAGTATTTCAACCTGCTGGGAGCACCCTTACTGCTAATATTTAAGTGAAAAAGGAACAAGGATCATTCTTTCCCTTTGTCTCATTAGGAAGATATGCCCCAAGTAAAAGCAGCCATTGAGGGTTTATCAAGAAGAGTTTGGCTTTGAAAGTTATAAAACAATTATTTCCTGATTCCTTAGGATCCCATTTAAATGTTAGCATCATAAAGGCAGAGATTTTGTCTATTTTGTTTGTTGCTATACTCTCAGGCCTTAAAACAGTGCCTGAAACATATAAGGGGGGACCCCCCAAAAAACAGAATTTATTTATAAAAAATGGTGTAATTATTTTTATATGTTCAAACTTCAATCACCTTCCAAGTACTCTCCATTTGATGCAATACATCTATAAAGATGTTTTTTTCCACTGCTCAAAACAGTTTTTGAACTCATCAATTTTGATGCCTTTTAGTGCGTCTGCCATTTTTTGTTTCGCCTCTTCCACATTGGCAAAATGTTTTCCTTTGAGGGCTTTTTTCATCCAGGGAAACAAAAAATGTCACTTAGGGTGAGATCAGGTGAATGGGGGTACAGAGGTCATGCCATTTTTGGCCAGAAACTGCTGTACCCTCAGCATGGTATGGGCAGGTGCACACATAAATCAGCCATAATGGAATGGGCAAACACATCAAAATAGTCTTTAAAACAAAAATTCACTGAAGCTGAACACAGCCTCTCACAACAACACCAGCTGGCACACTGATATAGATGGGTTTCTGGAATGCTCACCTAGAGGGGAAGCCTGTACTACAAGAGGCCTGCCCTCCAGAAGATAATTCTGGTTTTTTTGGGGGGTCCCCTCTTGTAGGCGTTTAATACACATTTAATGAGTTGGGATCAGATAACTCAGATCCCAGCACATATACTCCAACAATCAGCACACATTTTGAATATTAAATGATTTTTCCACCCCAACTCTCAGTCCAAAGAACACTCTAAGTCCCAGCTCAAAACCTCATAACTGAAACTTCAGCGGGATAGTTGATGGTTGTATCATGGTTTGTCTGTCTTCTCATTAGTCACTTCATGGACTGTCTGTCCAAGTGAATGCCTTCATGATGCATAGGACCAAGGGATGGATAAGGAGGATGGAATACATGTTTTAGGATGGTCATTCCCTATGGTAGGCCCCAAAGACTGTTTCTGATAAAAAACAAGTTAGGATTCCAGAATATCTCTTTGTTAAATTACAATAGAAATAAGTAGAAATGACTTATTTACTCAACTGGTGCATTGATTTAAAAAGAAACAAACTAAAAAGCCCGAGAAAAACAACTATTAATCTGGAAAATAAAAAACCATATGTGTTGAATATATATGTTTGTTTACACAATTCAAGGGAGCAATATTATGATCCATTGATTAAATTAGTAGTGATCTGTAATGTTATGTTTCATCAAAAAAATTATGCCCATATACAGTAAAATTAAAATGCCTTTTGCCAAAATAGGACACAGGATAAGGATAAGCTACCAGGTGACCAAGACACAAAAAGCCACAAATAAAAAATCAACAAACAGATTAATTTATAAATTAAAAAAAAAAAGAACAAATATTTGAGGCCCAGGAAACATGTAGCTGAATGATATCATGGGAAAGTATAATTTAAGATTTCACAGTCATTTGAAATAAAAGACCTTTAGTTAAATTTTTCTATTTCATCATGAATTCTTTGATCAAATGATTTTTTTTCCTATTTTTACTCCTTCCTTTTAATAAAATTATACAACCACACCCCTTTTTCACATGGTTTTGATGTACCTTTAAGGATAGTACATGGAGTATACACCTCTACCCCAAACTCATCTCCATTTACTTTGGGTTTGGTCATCTGGCTTCTTCGGCCAATGATATGTTAGCAGATAAGCCATGAATAGAGAATCATGTTGGGTTGATTTGTCTTGGTCTCTTGTACATTTGCTACCCATCATGAGAAGACCATGCCCTAGATAGCCTCTTGGCCCAGAATGGAATACCTGTAACATGGATGACACACAACCTGTGACAGAGACCCTCTGCCCCTTTGGCAGGCAACCCATAAACTAGTGAACAAGAGTGTCAGGATCGTAAGTGATGTTGCTGTAAAACCACAAAACTTTTATAAAATATTACCACAGCAATACCTCACTACTTTAGTCCCCATAAACCTGTTACTTCTGATGAGTATTATTATTGCTCCAGGGGACATTCCTTTACCTAAATTGTTCTAGACACTTGCATGCATGGAACTTGGATTGTAGGAAGCACATGTAGATTGTAGAACCTCATGAAGACCGTAGGGCCTCGTGTAGCTGTTTGTAATAGACTGGGTGGTTTGAATACAGAGACCAGCCATGAACTCTAAATCTTAGTGATACTTGCCTGGTCTTACCTTGAACGCTAAGTGTAAATAGAAGTGGGGCCATATGACATTGTGTGTAATTATAGAAGAAATCTTTATTAAGAAGGGAAGGCTCAATTATGCTACAGTGATAAAAAATAAAAGCCCTCAAATCTCAGTGGTTTAGCAAAATGCAGTATAGTTCTCACTCATACCAAGTCCAGGTGATGCCCCAAAGCAACGATCCATCACCTGGAAACTCAGTGATATAGGCTGATGGAGGCTGCACCATCCCATGGCTGTGCCAAACTACTATACATAGCCTCCATGGTCAACATGGCAGGTAGAATGAAAAGAGGTCTTATATTGGTCATTAAATACTTCATCCCAGAGATGATGACAGACAGCATTTCCTCTCACAGCCCACTGACCAGTACTAGACATACGGTTCTATCTGACTACAAGGAAGTAGGGAAATGTAATATTATCCTGTGCCTGGAAGGGAAATGGAACTAGATATGGGTAAACACTGGGAATTTCAACCACAAAATTATATTGTTCTATTTTATTACGTGAAGAAGGTAATCAGTGGGTTGTCAATGTGCTAATGATAATTATTTGGTCAGACATGACACATGACAAACCTGAGCTGATTGATGTATGAACACAGTTTTTGAAAAGTATCCTGGTGTGTAACGTAATATATACATTTAAAGCATCACTATTATCAGGAAAGACTATTCAGCAAGTGCTTACTGGTATTTTGAGTGGTGGAAAGCCCCCAAGAAATTACTTTCTATACCTTGATCTGGGGTAATGAACCTGTCTGATATAATTAGAATCCCACATAGAGAAAGGTACAACCTTTTTAGCTCTTTTTGGAGTAGAATTGTAAAGTATATGAGGTAGCGGGCCAGAGCATTTTAAGTATCTCCATAGACCTAAGTGGTTTTGGGGTAGATAAACACTCCCAAATCGCTCTGAGGCCACCCAAGCTTAAAAATTCCATGCAACAGAGAGCTGCATTTAACATAAGACACCATGTAGACATGCAGAAAGAACCTCGTGGGGAACAACCATCTCTGCTCTAGAGGTCATGGTTGGCAGGAGGGGGGTTGATCACGGGAATTTGTAGCCATGGCTGTCAATGCAAGATCCAGGCAACACTTACCTACTATAAAATGAGCTAGACTCTCCAATATGACATCAGTGCCCAAAGTACTGAAAGTGTGAACTGGGCAAAATAACCACTGGGATAATAAAACTCTTTTATGGGCTTAGAAAAATAGAAAGCAGTGTTTCAAAATGAGACATATTTGTGGGTCCATACAGGAAGAAAAATTGGTAATAGTTAGGGAGGTAATAAGAGAAAACGGGATGAAAACTGTGCCTTCATGTCTCGGGTATGATTTTATTTATAACATCTCTATTGGGTATAAAAAGTAAGATCTGCTTGGGAAGAAACATTGTCCAGACATGACTCCCACTGGTATCCTTTTACTTTTGTTCTTCCAAGCAATCGTGTTAAAATTGTAGCTACTCCAAGCATCAGCATCTCTGGAGTGTATGCTGCTGGACCACAACATTCCATTTTCCAAGCTCGGCTCAGAGCCCAAGGGACCTGTTTGTTTCCTGCAGCTTCTACAAACCTACCTTTACAGTGGGTGTTATAGATGACCCTTCCTCAGATGGTCAGAAAATATGGGGTGATCCTAATACTGGGTAGAAAAACTGTGTGCATCCATGTGAATAAAGTGACACATACTTCTGTCAGTGCTCTTGGGAGGGGCATTGCCTTCAAAGCTATGGGATCCCTAACTGTTAAGCACTCTGTATTGACTGAGGATAAATGGTATACCGCAGAAGGAATCTAAAAAATTGGGGTGAATTTTTTAAGAGCTAGGAGTATCATTGTTGACTACAATGTTCTGAGGTCAATCAGAACTTACTTCGTTTGTAGGTCATTTTGCATAAAGTTGAAAACACATGAACCTAATACTATATGCACATACGTGTGAATGTTCATACATGTATGGGTGACTGCTGTTATTATAATGATCCTATGCTCCCAGGAAACACCAGCTTTCTTGTTTAATTTTCCATGACTCTTGAACAAATGCAAGGGTTTCTGTACCTTGAAGTGTACAGTGTTCCCCTCTTTCCCAATTAGTAAGAAAAACTAAATGACTAAAGATGTCAGAGACTCTTAGAAAATCTTTTTCCGAAAGCCTAGGCATTTTGGCCATTTTCATAATTAGGATTATTGCTTCATTTGGAGACTAGGGTTAAGTTGATGCATTGTTACCTGAAGAACATGAAACACAAGGTGTGAGCCCTTGAAGTCTCAAGGGAGAATTTATGTAAATTGCTACAAAAGTAGAGAATTAATATTGACATATTCTATAGTCTTTTTATCTTACATCATGATATGGTATGTTTTATGTCTACCGCTTTGTTATATTTTAGTTAGTACAAAGGAGACACTCCACCTGCTTTTTAGTGTTTTTGCCAGAGAGGAAGTTCCACTCACAGAGCCTGGCAGGCAAAGGGAAAAGTTGTAACTGGCTGTGGAGGAGAAGCTGTGTGCAGGATTAGTCTGCTGAAGCTGACCGGGTGATCACCCACATCTGTCACCTCTTCTAAGGTGGACAGGGGGTATTGTCTTCACTGCTCCCAGAAATGAAAAAATAAAAATAAAAGCCCTCCCCTGAAACAGGACAAGAAACCAGATAGGTATTTTTTTTCATCTTGCATTATGCATTCTTGAGTAAAAAATAAAAATATTTGCTAAATAAACAATGTTTCCTTACATGTGTCCTGTGTCTTTGAACACATCCATTCACTGCCTTAAGAATCAAGGATTTACATCTTTGCTGATCTCCAGAATACCAGGTACAGTAATCATGAAGCTCTTCAATTTCTCCGTAGTCCTATCTTTCTTTTATTCCTTGCATTTAAGTTATTTATCTCATCTACATCTTACCTCTTGAAGGTTTTCCTTTCTCTCTGCCATTAAATCCTGGGATTCAGACACTTTTTCTTGAAGTATGCCATATGCCACTCACAGAGAGATTTGCGGTCCTGATGGAACTTCAATCACAGCATTGCTAACCTAAAACTGAAAGTGACAGAATACAGTGTTTTAACCTGGAGGGGTCCATAATCTTCATGTTCATTTGTCTTCCTCTAATGTCTTTTTTCCCCCATTGAGGAAGAGAGAGGTGTTATTTATCTATCTCCCTCACACAAAAACATAGATTCTATGTAAATTTGAACATCCTAGGTCACCAAAGTCCCTTGGCCATTCTACCACCTGAATTTCCTCTTTGGTTATCTCTCCAACTCAAGCACCTTCAGTTGCCTCTCACATCTGTGACAACATGTGCCTGTGCACACACACACACGTGTGTATATACACAATTACTTTTTTCCTCGCCTGATACCTAATTCACGTTATCTCTTTTCTTGGCTTACCCAGGAAACTCAAAACCCTTCCCATTCTTTTTCTAATTTTTTATTGTGGTAAAATATACATAAAATACTTATTATTTTAAACATTTGTCAGTGTATGACTGAGTGGCACTAAATATAGCCATAGTATTGGCCAAATGCCATTATTATCTATACCCCCAATTTTTTCATCATCCTCAACAAATACTCTGTACCCTCTCTTCCTCTAGATATTGATGACCTCTGTTCTTCTATCTGTACTTGTGAATCTGCTTACTTTAAGTCTCTGAGGTCAGTGAAATAATACACTATTTGTCCATTTTCATCTGGTTTATATAGCTAAGCATACTGTTTTGAAGGTCCGTCCATGTTTTAGCATACATGAAAATGTCATACCTTTTTAATATTGAATAATATGTCATTGTATGCATAAAACATAGTTTGTTTATCCATTAATTTGTTGATGGGCACTAGAGCTATTTCTACCATTTGGTTACTGTGAGTAATGCTGCAATTAACAATGATGTACAAATATTTGTTTGAGGCTCTGCTTGTGTTCTTTTGGATTTATATGAAGGAGTGGAATTGATGGATTACATGGTAGTTCTATGTTTAACCTTTTGAGAAACTGCCAAAGTGTTTCCCAAAGTGCCTGAAACATTTTTATATCTCTAACAACAATGCATGAGGGTTGAATTTCATCATATCCTTGTCAACACATTATTTTCCATTTTTATTTTTATTATTTTTAAGTTTTTTATTATTTAATCGTTTTTTATTGTCATTCTACTACAGTTGTCCCAACCCACCCCCCCCTTTGCCCTCCTCCTCCTCCCATCCCACACCCCGATCCCACCGTCAATTCCCACACTGTTGTCCATGTGCATGGGTCAGTCATACATGTTCTTCCTCTAGTCCTTTTCCCTCTTTCCACCATTATCTCCCTCCCCACTGCCCTTTGGTCACTGTCAGTCTGTTCCATGTTTCCATGCTTCCGGTTCTATTGCGTTCATTAGTTAATTTTGTTAATTAGATTCCTCTTATAGATGAGATCATATGGTATTTGGCTTATTTCACTTAGTGTAATAGTCTCCAGTTCCATCCATGCTGTCACAAAAGCTAGAAGTACTTTATTTCTTTATGCTGCATAGTATTCCATTGTGTAAATGTACCAGTTTTTTTATCAACTCATTTACTGATGGGCACTTAGGCTGTTTACAGTACTTGGATATACTGGTCCAGTTCTCCCAACACTATTTATTGAAGAGGCTATTTTCACAGACTTGGGCTTATTTCTGGGTTCTCTATTCTGTTCTATTAATCTATGTGTCTGTTCTTATGCTCGTACCAGACTGTTCTGATTACAGTGGCCTTGTAGTATAGTTTGACATCAGGTATTTTGATTCATCCTACTTTGTTCTACTTTCTCAAGATTGCTGAGGCTATTCAGGGTCTTTTTTGGTTTCATATAAACTTTTGAAATATTTATTCTAGATCTGTGGAAGATGACATTGTGTTGAATCTATAGATTGCTTTAGGTAGTATGGACATTTTAATGATGTTAATTCTTCCAATCCATTAACATGGTATATTCTTCCATTTACTTGTATCTTTCTTAATTTCTTCCTTCAGTATTTTATAGTTTTCCAAGTACAGGTTTTTACTTCCTTAGTTAAACTTATTCCTAGGCACTTTATTTTTCTTGTTACTGTGGTAAATGGGATTTTTTTCCCTACTTTTTCTGATAATTCATTGTTGGTGTACAAAAATGCCATCAATTTCTGAATATTGACTTTGTATCCTGCTATTTCGCCAAATTCACTTACTAAATCAAATAGTTTTTTGGTGGAAACTATAGAGTTTTCTATGTACACTATCATATCATCTGCAAATGATGACAGTTTTACTTTCTCCCAATTTGGATGCCTTTTATTTCTTTTTCTTGTCTGATCACTGTGGCTAGAAATTCCAGTACTATGCTGAGTGAGAGTGGTGAAAACAGACACCTGTGTCTTGTTCCTGATCTTAGGAAGAAAGCTTTTAGTTTTTGCCCATTAAGTTTGATGTTGGTTAGAGGATTCTCAAATATGGCTTTTACTATATTGAGGTATGCTCCCTCTATACCCACTTTGCTGAGTGTTTTTATCATAAGTGGGTGCTGCACTTTACCAAATGCTTTTTCAGCATCTATTGATATGATCATGTGATTTTTGTCTTTCACTTTGTTTATGTGGTGTATTACATTTATTGATTGGTGAATATTGTATTATCCTTGCATTCCTGGGATGAATCCCACTTGATCATGGTATATGAACTTTTTCATGTATTTCTGAATCCAGATTGCCAATATTTTGTTGAGGATTTTAGCATCTATGTTCATCAGAAATATTGGCCTGCAGTTTTCTTTCATTATCTGGTTTCGGAATTAGGATGATACTGGCCTCATAAAAAAGTGTGTGGGAGTATTCTCTCTTCTTGAATTTTTTGGAATAGTTTGAGAAGGATAGGAGTTAGTTCTTCCTTAAATGTTTGGTAAAAATCACCTGCGAAGCCATCCAGTCCAGGGCTTCTGTTTGCTGGGAGTTTTTTATTTTTATTTTTTATTACTGCTTCAACTTCATTAGTTGTTATCAGTCTCTTCAGGCTTTCTGCTTTTTCTTGATTCAGTTTTAGAAGATTGTATATTTGTGGAAATTTGTCCATTTTTCCCAGGTTGTCCAATTTTTTGGCATATAGTTGCTCATAGTAAATTCTTACAATTCTTTGTATTTCTGTGTTATTGGTTGTAACTCCTCTTTCATTTCTGATTTTATTTCTTGGGTCCTTTCTCTTTTTTTCTTGATGAGTCTGGTTAAAGGTTTGTCAATTTTGTTTATCTTTTCAAAGAACCATCTCCTGAACTTATTGATCCTTTGAATTGTTCTTTTAGTCTCTATGTCATTTAATTCTGCCCTGATCTTGATTATTTCCTTCCTTCTACTCACTCTGGGCTTTGTTTGTTGTTGTTCCTCTAGCTCTTGTAAATGTAGAATTAGGTTGTTTATTTGATATTTTTCTACCTTCTTTAGGTAGGCCTTTATTGCTATGAACTTGTCTCTCAGGACTGCCTTCACTACGTCCCATCGGTTTTGGGTTGTTGTGTGTTCATTTTCATTTGCTTTCAGATATTTTTTTATTTCTTCCTTGATCTTAATGTTGACCCATTCATTATTTAATAACATGTTATTCAGTCTTCATGAATTTGCATGTTTTTGAGTTTTTTCCTTGTGTCTGGTTTCTAGTTTCAATTCTTTGTGTTCTAAGCACATGCTCAATATGATTTGAATTTTCTTGAATTTGTTGAGACATTTTTTCTGTCCTATCATGTGTTCTCTCTTTGAAAATGTTCCATGTGCACTTGAAAAGAATGTATTTTTTCCTTCTTTGGGGTGAAAGGTTCTATATATATCAATTAAGTTTATTTGATCTAGAGTGTTGTTCAGTGCCACAATATCCTTGATGATTCTTTGTTTGGAAGGTCTACCTATTGTTGACAGTGAGGTGATAAAATCCCATATGATGACTCTGTTGTTATCAATATCTTTCTTGAAATCCTCCAAGATTTTTCTTATATATTTGGGTGCTCCTAAGTTGGGTACATATATATGTACAAGGATTATGTATTCCTGTTTGACTACTCCCTTAGATATCATGTAGCATCCTTCTTTGTCCCTTTTTATGGTTTTTGTTTTGAAGTCTATCTTGTCTGATATAAGTATTGCTACCCCAGCTTTCTATTTGTGTCTGTTTCCTTGGAATATTTTTTTTTCATCTTTTCACTTTCAACCTGTGTAGATCTTTTATTTTGAGGTGGGTCTCTTGTAGATAGCATATATGTGGGGAATGTTTTCTTATCCATTCAGCTATCCTCTGTCTTTCAATTGGAGCATTTAATGCATTTACATTAAAGGTTATTATTGATAGGTACTTATTTCTGTTTTTTCCATGCCTGTCTCCTCTCTCTCTCTCTCTCTCTCTCTCTCTCTCTCTCTCTCTCTCTCTCTTCTTTTTATAGCAGTTCCTTTAGCAGCTCTTGCAGTGCTGCCTTGGTGGAGATGTACACTTTTAGCCTTCTTTTGTCTGGGAAGCTCTTTATTTTTCCTTCAATTTTAAATGAGAGCCTTGGTGGATAGAGAAGTCTTGGTTGTAGGTCCTTGCTTTTCATTACCTGGAATATTTCATGCCAATCCCTTCTAGCTTGTAGTGTTCTGCTGAGAAATCAGCTGATAGTCTTATCAGATCTCCCTTTTATGCTACTAGCTGTTTCTCCCTTGCTGATTTTAAGATTCCCTCTTTGTCTTTAGAATTTACCATTTTGATTATGATGTGTCTTAGAGTAGGCCTCAATGAGTTCATATTGATTGGCGTCCTCTGTGCTTCCTGAACTTATATGAATTTTTCCTTCACCAAGCTAGGAAAGTTTTTTGTCATTACTTTTTCAAACAGGTTTTCTGTCCCTCACTCCTTTTCTTCTCCTTCTGATACTCCTATGATGTGAATGTTGTGATGTTTCATGTTGTCCTGAAGTTCCCTTATACTATCTTCATTCTTTCTGAGTCTTTTCATTTTGTTGCTCTGACTGGGTATTTCTTTCTACCTTGTCTTCCAGCTTGCTGCTTCAGTCCTCTGTTTCATCTAGCCTGTTTTTAATTCTAGTGTATTTTTTGTTTCATATTTTGTATTCTTCATTTCTTCCTGGTCTTATTCATAGTTTCAATGTCCTTCTTCATGTTTCTGTAGTTCCCATTAGGTTATTTGTAGCTCCCATAGAGTTCCTGGTAGTTCTCACTGAGTTCCTTGAGCATCCTTATAACCATTATTTTGAATTCTATGTCTGATAGATTGCTTGCCTCAATCGCATTTAGCTCTTTTGGGGGGATCCCCCTTTCCTTTCAATTGGGTGTTATTGTTTTGTCTCCCCATTTTAGGTGACTCTTTTTGTTTGTTTCTGCATCTCAAGTTGCTCTACTTTTCCTGCCTGTCTTTGTGGGGTGTACTTTTGTGGTAGGAGTTGTGTGGATTCAGTGGTACAGTCCCTTTGATATCCTGATCTGGATGTTCTGGGGTTTCCCTTTATTCAGTTTATGTGGGCTCTCTTTATACTTGGGCTTTGATTATTGATGGCTTGTTCATTGGTGGGTTCTCCCCTCCAGTTGTCTGACTGGGATTCACAACCCCCGTCACATCTTGTATGTACCTGTTGTAAAGCATCTTCTGTACTCCTTGGCTTCCAAACTTCATATCCGCTACAATTCCACTGAATGTTCAGTTTATTTTTTGGAAGGTCAGCCAAGTATCCATGTTGAGGGCAAGAGCAAGTGGACTCAGCTTCCACTTACTGGCTGCTATCTTCTCAGTCTTATTTTCCATTTCCATGATTATAACTATCCTAATACGTACTAAGTGGTATCCTATTGTTTTTATTTGCATTTCCCTAATGAATAATGACATTGGGCATCTTTTTATGTGCTTTTTTAAATTTGTATATCTTTTTGGAAAAATCCATTCAAACTTCTTCCCATTTTTGAATGGAGTACTTTTCTTTTGCTACTGAGTTTTGGATTCTTTATATATTTTGGATAGTAATCTCTTCTGAAATACATGACTTACAAATGCTTTCTCCCCTTTAGGAGGTTGTCTTTCACTTTCTTCATACTAACCTTTGATACACCAGGGTTCTAGATTTTGATGAAATTCAATTTATTTATTTATTTTTTTGTTTTCTATGCTTTTGGTGTCATATGCATGGAGTCTTTACCAAATCCAACATCAAAAAAATGTCCACAATATTTTCTTCTATAACTTTTATAATTTTTGCTCTTAAGGCTAGTTTTTTTTTTTTTTTTTTTTTTTTTCTTTTTATCCATTTTGAGTTAATTTTTGTATGGAATGTAAGATAAGTCCAAATTCATTCTTTCCCAGGGGGATAGCCAGTTTTTGCAGCACCGCTTGTTGGAAACACTGTTCCCAGCCCATATACATTTTATACTCAAAGCTGGCAGCAGATGTAAAGAAGGAAGGTGTTTACTCTAGAGATCATGGTCTCTGAAAGCAGGTCCAGAAAGTCATGATTTCATAGAGTGGAAATGACTTCTAAGTTCCATGAGGGAGGAAGTGTGCCTGTTGAGTTCACCACTATAACCACACCTCCAAGAATGAGGCCTGGCACATTGCAGGCTCCCAATGAATATTTTCTGAAAAAAAAAAAAAATCATTGAATAAGTGATGTACCCTTTGCACTCTAAAATAAGGGGTAAGGAGAATGCAAAGATTGTGCTGGTAATCATAGTGACAAAGTTTAATGTTGCTCTGACACTGAGTAATGGAGATATTTCTGGGTAAATTGGACCTTCCTAGATCTCCTCAAAGATATAAGAGTGCTACAATAATTTAGCACACACTTGCAACCTGCTGGTTCCCATGGTTCTTTCCTTGACCAGAGTGAGTCTGTGAAGGCAGCAACCTTCTGCCCATACTTTTTTCTTGGCCTACAGCACTCTTTCCACTTCCCAATTATGCTCATCCACATACCCCACACATGCCTGAGCATGCACACCACAAAGACATGCACACACACTTTGCCAAGCTAAACCGAATCATTTCAAAAATCTCAGCTTAATATCACTTTCTCGCCAATACATTTTCTGTCCCAACTTGATTAGGTCAGTCCTCCAGTTAGACCACCCTTACCATTCTACATGTAGCAATGCGGGCAGTCATATATTTGTGACATGATTTGAAAATTGCTCTTTTCTCCCAGCTAGTATAAGCCTACCACACTATTATGTACTTAGTAGGATCTCAAAAACTGCCCAGTGAACAAGTCAATAGGAGACACCCCAAAGGTGGTAACCATTACTATTCTGGCTGAAACATTGGTGAGCAAAGAACATACGACCATAACCGTGAAAACAATGACAAAAGCAACTCAAGAGAAGAGCTTGTCACCACATATCTCCCTCACTAATCATAAGCATTGTTTGAAAATCAGTTTGGCTAAGGACTACTGATTTTCTCTTTTCTCTGCTTCAGGCTTTGTGCTGAGACTTCAGCTCTCAAGAGGGTGAACACCCTACCCCACTTCTGCTTGGCTTTGGTTTACCTCTAGCTTAAACATGCCTGCCTGGCTTTCAGGTTTAATTAAAGGGCAAGACAACAGTAACAGCAGCAGCAATAGAAGCAGGATAGTGGTGAGACCCTACTTGTTGTGTGAAACAGAACATTTAGAGAAGATTTTCAAAAGGCAAATAAGAGCAAAGATCTCTCGAGTATCACTCTGCTTGGCAATGGCGAAGAAGGCAGTCCCACAGGTCTTTGGGTCCCCTACCTTCTAGACAGGCAATGTGGGAGAAAGAAGACCTCTCGCCACCGGGACCTGAGAGGGTATAAACCAGAATTTCTGGAAGACAGAATCAGAAAGAGGCCTCAAGACACTCTCACCTCTTCCTGTTTGAAGATGGCAGCTGGCAGTGTTCAAACAGAGGTAGTTGTACCCGTAGACCCCAACTCAGGTCCTTGACCCTGGATGGGTGTGATCTAGTAGGCTAGGGCAACTGGAGGCGGGTTGTAAGACTGCTTTAGGTCGTGAAAGAGAGTAAGGTGACCGTAATAAGCAGAAGGCGGATCCTGCCAAAGAGCTACTTTGGGGCAGACATTCAGTCTCCCCCATAAATTCTATCAGCCCTCCTTACTGCTATAGCCTCTTTCCTCTTCCCTAGTTGCTCAGCAAAGTCTTCTCCAATTTTAGCCTAAATGTCTTTCTCCTCTTTCTTATCCTGGTTCAGCATTCCAATAATCCTAAAAAATCTTCCTCATTATTAAGAAAAGAAAAAGGGTGTGGGGTGGGGTGAAAAACTGAGTGACAAAGTCAAAACCTTTTTTATTGTTAAAGGGAGAAAGAAGGACAGGGGTATTCTAGGCACTCATGTCCCATCATTCAGGATATAGTTTCATTTTAAAAGAGGTAAAGAGGTGGGGAGTTCTTTTATCTCCCCCAATTTTTATTTGAAAAACGTTACAACTCTCACACACCCACACCCAGACACATACACCCCCACCCCACACACAAACATGCATGCTGTTTCCCCCTGAATCTTTTGAAAGTAACTTGTAGGCATTATAACATTTCAGCTCTACATACTTTAAAATATGGCTATCTATAGAGATATGTTTCCTCATGAAATGTTCTAGTTAAACAGTTTAGGCAAGATATTGTATAATGGAAATTGAATCATACCAGGACACACATAATTCCAGTCTATCCTATTATTGGTGCTGCAGATTTTGATCACTTGATTAAGGTGACACTCTTAATTCCTTAATTAAGAAAGGACCTATAGGATTATAGTTTGAAATCTCACAAATATTCTACTTTTTCAAGAGTCTTTTACTCAATGGTTAAACTTCTGTGTTGACCCTTCACTGGATAAATTATTTCTTGATGGTTACCAAATTTTGACTTTCTATTCCATTTTTCTGATGATATATGTTCATTAATATTCTCCTGTAAATAACTCTCCTTTTCTCTCTCAAAGTGGGGAGGTGTAAATTGTGTCTTGAAGACAAAACCCAAAAGTGCATAGGAATAAAGCCACAACACTGACCACAACCTACTCAAAATGTGGTTAAATGCTTTCCTTTAAGAATGGTCTTCTTTGATGTTGGTCCAAACCAAGGTCCTTGAATATTCCAACTTTCTGAGCATGAAAAAAAAAATCACCCACATTATATGAGGAATTTACATAACCTATTCAGAAGTCAAAAGAATGGAAACACTCTTGCTTACTATACACATGTAATTTCTTTTTAGGGATGAAGTTAACCCAGCGGGGTGCCCATTTGTGGTAGAAGTAAGGCACGAGATATTAGGGTCCAGACTGGAATAGTTATAGTAGGGGAGATGCATGAAGCATTGTCAAGTCCATAAAAGTTTAGCTTCTAATGTACAGATTGAATAGGGTGATAAGAATAAAGCAGAATGAGCAAAAGACAGAACTTCCAATGTATGTCAGAGACAGGTAGGAAAGGGGGACACTGGGGCTCTCTTGTCTAATTCAGGATGCTTTGAATTTACTGTAGATTTAATGCAGATGCAGCTCCCCTCAATGGAGACCACTGCTGTGTAGACTAGATTTGGGTTAATTGAATCAAATGTTTAATTGGGGCATTGTAGAGGTGCCTGTCCACCATGACACCAATGCACCTCCTCACTGGCCTCTGTGACTCATTTCCACTGGATTTGGTTTTATGGATGTCAACTGCAAGACTTACATGCAACCCCTCCATCTCTACCTGGCAAGGAAGCTCCTGCAGAGATCAGAGACAGGGAAAGTGAGTGCAGATGTGGGGCACAGTGGCAGGGCCAGGAGCCTGCAGACAAGCGTGTTTAAATTGGCAGAACAATCGGTATTAGGCAGGGGCAATTTTGAGATTAGGGCTGGGTTCTATTTTATTTTACTTTTTTATCTGAAAAGAAACGATCTCTCCCTGATGAAAAAGTCGTGCAGCTCTATTGTTGTAATCTCACCTCCACTCACACAGTTCCATGCCGGTTCGTTTCTGACCCACTTTCTTCATCTTCTCTGCTTGTTTCCTTCCGAGCAGTTTTAGCTCCCAACCCCAGCCAGTGCCTTGCTTAAATTGCTTTAATCTCCGAGTGCTTCTCATATTGATTTTAAGCAGTTCAGCTGCCAATCAACTCCTCTCCTTGTGCAGCCAGCGGAGGGCAGAGAGATTAAAACAACAAACAAATAAGGCTGAAGCTAGGAAGTTAAAATTTCTAAATGAATGTCAGC
The DNA here is from genome assembly GCF_987537825.1 of Furipterus horrens. Taxonomy (NCBI): domain Eukaryota; kingdom Metazoa; phylum Chordata; class Mammalia; order Chiroptera; family Furipteridae; genus Furipterus; species Furipterus horrens. Next base: position 190,625,760 of record NW_028327174.1, read on the forward strand.
AGCTACCAGAGCCTTTTCCCCCTCCCACTGTGGAGGTGCAAGAGTATTAGAAAGAAATTGGACCTAGCTTTGTAATGTTAATAGCGGCCAGAATTTAATGAGTAGTTGCTTTGTGCCAGGAAACCTTCTAAATACTTTATTCATATTAACTTATCTAATCTCTCCAACGATCATATCTGGTAAACACTATCATTGTTCTTTTATAACAGAAGAGAAAACAGGCACAGAAAGGCTAACTGACACCTCTATCTATGGTCACACAGCCAGTGAATGGCAGAGCATAATACCAAATGCAGTCTGGCTCCGGAACATGAAGAAGAAGGAAACACCTTACAAGTGCTCCTCTGCCTTGTTAGAAAGTACCTACCAGGCTGTACCACAGAGTGAAGCAGAAATCCCACTTTCCAAAACACAGAGGGAAGAGTAGTCAAAACAGGTGAAAGTTAAATGCCTTTAACTCCAATAAACATGCATGAAGCCCTGATTTATACACAGGCAGGAAGCTTGACCCTGGAGATATACAGATGAAGATGATACACTTATAGCTTCCAGAGTCTAATCAAAGATGACCGGTCTACTGGGGCAGATGGTGGCAGAGGAGGGAGAAAGGCAACCAAGACATCAAATTGCTCTTCATCTTTCAAGCTATGACCCAAATTTCACCTCTTCCAGGAAGCCTTCCCTAACTAACCTCAGAGCTGCTTTTCTCTTGTCATATCACTCACTGCTGAACGCTGCAACTGTAGGATCACTGGTTCAGCTCCCCCACCTGACTAGGGTCTGACAAACCACATCTTGAGAGCCAAAGTGACTTACCATCTGCTTTTATAAATAAAGTCGTATTGGAAGACAGTCACAGCCGTTTGTTTACATATTGTCTATGGCTGGTCTTGAGCTGTGGCAGCAGATTCAGCAGTCGTATCAGAGGCTGTCTGAACTGTAAAGCCTAAGATATTTACTATCTATCTGGCTCCTTTCAGAAAAAAGGTTTCTGACCCCTATGTCAGACTATGAGCGTTTTTAGGGGAGGGTTTATTTCCAAATCTTCAGTAGCCAGCGCTAAAGGAATAGGGTCATACTGGGTCTGCAATGCCAGCCAACAGCATCATTTAAGTTTGGCCTGGGAAAGATTCTTAAAATGAAGATTTTTGTTGGAGAGAGAAGTAGAGGAGATGCTGGAACTCCTATCCAGGTCTTCTGTTTCCTGGCTCAACCTACAAGCTACAAACGACGCAGCAAATGGCTAGGTGACTTCACAACCAAACACAAGTCCGCTGAAACTACTCTGAAAGAACTAATACACATAAGGAAGAGAGTTTTGGGGGACAGGCAGAAGGAATGAAGTAGAGACAAAGGGAAAACAGACCACATGTGGGATGATTTGCCACTTTAATTTTCTTAGAGTGTGACATAACTTCTGTGACAGGTAGGTTATTTTGGTTCTTCATTAGGACTCCTATTAATGTGGTGTTGGGTGTATCTAACTGCACCTGCTGTGTTAGTGATCGTAAAGTGTGTATAATGTCACATCTATCTTGGGAAGGACTGAATAGGAACTGGCGTGAGGGTGGGCAAGCAACAGATTGGACAGCAAATAGAAATTACCTGCACAATTTTCGTGTTCTGAGCTGGTAACAAGCCCCACATGTTGAATACAAGCAATAGCTGGCAAGAGGGTCATCTGTCCTGAAAGAGGACATTTTTACCCAAATTGCAGCAATGCGAAGGAAGAGCTGAGCTGGGATGAATGCTGTTGGTGCCATGGTCAGCAGTCCCCCCCCCCCCCCAGTGGTATGTGGGGAACAGTGCAGACATTTCAGAGGGCTGGCTGCCACCTGCAGAGAGGCCTAGGAGTCATGAGAGAGATGTCAATTTGCTGAAGAGGGGTGACCGACCCATGACCCCTAATTCATATGACTAAAACATTGCCAGAGTGAGGCAGCCTGAGCTTTTTATGGTTCTTAAAACTGTTCTGTGTTAGGTTGTGCTTCAGCTTCAATCAAAAGGCCCTGAATGCTGTCAAAGCTTACATTCTGCCTTTCTTGTAGGACAACTAAGGATCTCAGTTCCCCTATCACAGATTGTGAGTCATTGCAAAGTCAAGATTAAAGGGATGCTTAAAATTAAGTTCTATCTCTTAAGCGACTATTAACATTCAATTAGGCAGCTCTTTAAACTGATAGTAAATGGGCTTTGCCTGAACTCCTCCTTTCTTGCAGAAATGATGAGATCTTCTGAAAGTACTCCAAAATATCCTGTTCTGATTAAACTTTTACAAAACTGTACAGAAAACTTCCTATTGGATGTTTTTTGGGTTCCTTTCCAGCTCTGGTGCTGTAGGCTGATAAGCCCAGCTTTGGGTTTAGACCCCAAATTCTCAGGGTGTACGCCCCATCCACTGAAATATCCCTCCAGCACTTTATACCCTAGTCAAGTGAGGGAGAAAAGCAAGTGATTCTACAATTGCTGTGTTCAGTAGCAAGTGATATGACAAGAGGAAAGCAGCCCTCTTGTGTCTCCTCCACACTCCCTACCAGTCATATTGTGGTGGAGTGGTTTCCTCTGTCTGTCCATGGCTCTAAGTCTTTTCTCCAGCTATTGTTCGGTTGGTTATTCTAGATGATTTGTCTACAGTTTAGTTGTAATTCCAGATTGGTCCTGAGAGGTTAGTGTAGATTCCACTTACTCCTCCACCATCTTGGATCACATATCAAGATATGGTTTGATAGATTTTTTTTCATAACATGCCTCAGCCTGCCTTTAGTCTTCCTGTAGTCTGCTATCCAGAATGAATGCAGTGATACAACGCTCCTTTCCTCCTGCTCAATGTGCTTCTCTCACAAGGCAGGATGCATTGAGATAGGACAAGTCCCAGGCATCAAAAATAATCAACTCTCAAAGAGAGGCTCTCACATCCTTATCATGAATTAAAGTACCAAGACAAGGAAGTATCTAATGGGGATCATTGTGGATCCCCTGATTTTAGAAGCACTGACCCAATCACTGTAACACTGGGTGTCCTAGATTAGATTCAAAGTTTTTGTTGTTATTATTTTGGGAGGGCTTGAAAAAATTTTTCATTAATTTTGAAATTATTTTTTAAAGATATTGTTTTGGAATAAAGCAAAAGTAACGTGAATGGTTGTCAGAATATCTTTGTTAACTTTTACTACTTACCTCTGAACTTACTCCTTCTTTGTGGCTACAGTGCTTTGAAAATACAGAGAATTTAAGTTTCATGAGTTGAACCAGTGAGCTGTGTTTTCTTTTTCTCTATGATTTTGGCAAGAGGTTTTGGATCCATAGCTACTCAAGTGATTCCCAAGCTATTCTATGGACAAAATATGAAGCATTTTGCTTGGGCCAGAATTTTTTAGAAAGGACCAAGCTGTAGGATGTCACCATCAGAGGAATCCAAGAAATCATGAAGCCGTGGCCGTCACTTCACATGAGGAGAGGATGAAAAGCCTTGACAGCTGATCTTGGACTGAGTCTAAAAGTCATTACTATCTGCCAAAATTGAGAGGTTCTCACTAAAATTCATCTTTACTTTTTATAGGGTGGTAACATCAGATTGTGTAATCATGGAAAATTTCACATTTTTTTACTATTTTATTATTTTTTCCTTCTACTTTCCTCTTAGCTCTTGTGTAAAATACTTGAAAATTTCCAACTGTTTCAACAACTCTGTGAGGAGATAGGAAGGGGTATTCCCCAACATCGAAACAGAGTGCTAGAGGGAGGGTTGTGTTCTTAGTAACCTGTGCTGAGGGTGACAACCCAATCAAAGTCAGAGAGAGGGGGAGCGAGCAGGTAAGACCCTACAATGGGCATGCAAAGCCATCAGGGGAGGGGGAGGGGCTTCGGGCACAGCCAATCCCACTGCATTCCACAGTCCCAGGGGACAAGGAATGGTCATGGGAGTCTGCAGAAACTGCAGCTAGCCCCAAACAGCTCCAAGGTCTCTCATGCTTTTCTTAAAAATGTTATATGAATTGTGGATTGTTCTCCATAATACTAAAATCCATAAAATTGAAGATGCATTTATTGTAAGACACATTATTGTTTCATTGCTGAGAAAGAAAGAAAAGTGCTGCAAATTAAACTGTGACACCACATCGATTGCAATATGCATTCTAATTTCAAAGGTGTTAAACCACGAATGTTGGAGAATCAATGAAATATTGGATATTTGTATTTAAAATAGAAACGTAATTTCCCCCTGCTCGCACCCCTAGTCTTTAAACAAGCTTGCTTCCAGAAGATGCACCATGTTTCTTCTCTGGGTTAGTGTCCCTCTAGCACGTCACCACAAATACCAAGATGTATCTGTATTCTCCTGACAGAAACATTAATTACATCATTTCCTGCAGTCAGTGGAACCAAACAGTTTTGGGGAGAGGGGTCAAGGGAGGAGCTGTATAATCTTTTTCACTTAAAATTCTACAAACCCAAGAAAATTAAAAACATAGGTTCAAACAACAACTTGCTCATGAATGTTTTATGGCACTGTTTATCATAGCCGAAAAGTGGAAACAAAGCAAATGTCCATCAGATGATGACTCGGTAAACAAAATGTGGTCTATTCCTAGAATATTATTCTGCCATGGAAAGGAATAAAGGACCCACACACATTACAACAGGGATGAACTTTGAAAACATTATCTAAGTGAAAGAGTCACAAAAGCCATATTATAGGAGGCCATTTATATGAAATGTCTAGAAGAGGCAAACTCACAGAGGCTGAAAGATTAAAGAGGTCAAGGGGTTGGGGGAAGGAGGACATGGGGAGTGACTTTAATGATTTTAGGGTTTGTTTTTGGGGTGATGGGAATGTTTTGGAATAGATAATGACAATTGTACAACAGTGTGCCTATACTAAAAGACACTGAATTGTATACTTTGAAGTGGTTAAAACGATAAATTTTATGTCATGTAATTTTATTTCAATAAAATGGGTAAAAAAAAAACTACATCCCTGGCTAGTGTGGCCCAGTAGATTGAGTGCCAGCCTGTGAACTGGAAGGTTACCAGTTCAATTCCCAGTCAGGGCACATGCCTGGGTTGTGGGCCAGGTCCCCGGTTGGGGGAGTGCAAGAGGCAATCAAGTGATGTATCCCTCACACATTGATTTTTCTCTCCTTCTCTTTCTCCCTCCCCTCCCCTCTCTAAAAATAAATAATAAAATCTCTAAAAAAAAGATTGACTTAAAAAAAAAACCAACCCTACAAAATACCTCTCCCCCAAAAGTAGAAGTAAGTCTGTTAGAAATAGGATTGGGAGGGCCTTTTAGCTCAGCCTTGCTCTTGTTCCCAAGAATGACCCCTGAAGTCTTTCACCAGAAGCTTGGGGCTCTGAGAAGACAGTTCATAACCCTAAAGTTTCCTCACAAAATGGCCTCTTCCCTGGTGTATGGAAGACCTGAGTCTCCTCTCAGAAGCAGTTTCCCCGAACAGCGAGGATAGTGTTCTGCTCCAACTTATGTCCCGTCTGTCCCTCTGCAGCTCTTCCAGGTACTCCAGATTCAGACTGCCCCCTCCCTGGCACCAAGTTTCTTACACATTCAGGAGCCAAGTTTTTATACCACCCACATTCACCGTGAAAGGCCAGCCATCAGGACTTTGGAAAAGCAGCATGTTCTGCTAGAAAGATCACTTTCTAGCTCTGAATCCTCTCTGGAGTGAGGCACATGAATGTTCATTTCACACTCATGTGTCAGGTACGTGGTTTGTGAGGTCAGGCACTGCTTTGGTCAGAAACATCCAGTTGAGCCTTCCCCAAGCCCATCACATTTTGAGAGTTGATCACAAAAAACCCACTTATTTATTCCATATCCCTGGTTTAATGCCAGACACAGTATGCCATTGTCTCTGACCCACTTCCATCTGTTACTCATGTCTGACATTTGTGTAGACTCTCTTAGCGAGCACCTACGCTAAGTCCCCAAGAAGGAGCCCACGATGCTGTTTCCCACTTCTTTCCTTACGCATTTTCTCCACCTGACATATCCTTCCCTCTTCTTTTTGCCTAACTAACTAATGTTTTGAGACTTAACTCAGATCCAGTAAATGGAGGCCCGGGCATATATTGAAAGATTAATCTTACCTCCTATTCTACATACATAATGATATTAGATAAAATATAATAAAAAAATAAATAATACACAGCCAATCTTAAAGCATAGACAGGGAAATCCATAATGCCAGCATTGCAGTGGGGCTGTGAATATAGACTGACCCCTACTTAACTCACAGGACTGGGGAGAGCTTATGTAATTGAATACTTAAGTATATCTCATGGAATTGAAATATTTTATTCAACACCTATTATGTGTCAGGTATTGCAGATTATAAATTATACAGGGTGGGGCAATAGTAAGTTTACAGTTGTGAATATGCAAAATGGAGTTTATAATTGTATTATTATTGCTATTTATTGTATAATTTTCCATAGGGACAATTGTAAGCCTACTTTTGCCCCACCCTGTATATATTAGGCTTATGTCCTCATGGAGGTTATATGATAGTCAAATGAGTAAGGCAATTGATTCCTTTTCTTTTATATTTGTGGCAGGCCCAGCTTCTAGGATCTGTGGGACATGCCATACTGAATAATTGATGCTGCCTGACCATAAACCCTTACCAATTCAGAAAGAGAAACAGGAAGGCCCATAAAAATATCTGATATCAGATAAACTGTTATAAGTGCAATAACTTGAATTAAACGGTGTGATATATGTTCAATACAATACATAATTCATCCATTCTTTCAATTATTCATTTGTTCATTTCTCCTTTCAATGAATATTTAATAAGGGCCTACTGTGTAGTAAGCACTGAGCGGCACTGGGTATAGGGTTGAACAAGACAAGATGTTTCCTGAATTTACAGGTTATAGACTCGTAGGAAAGACAAACACAGAGTTACTCATAAGGAAATATATAACAGCAAGTTGCCATAAGTCTGTGAAGTAAGACAACCAAGTTCGTAAAGCAAGGTGATGAATTCAGCACACTCTGATTTGGCTTCAGGAATTACGCAAAGCAACTCAAATGAATTCATTTTTTGGTCTGTTATAAATAAATAATTAGGACAAGCACGTAAAGAATGAGGTAAAGAGTATTCCAGACGCAGGGAAAAGAATCACAAAGCTTCCGATGTTAGCTGACATTTAGCACAGGATTGGAACTCGGAGAACGGCTCGAGGGCGGTCACGGGGCCAGATTACACATTACTCTGCAGGACGCACGAAGATATTTGAATTTCATTCCAAATGTAAGGGGAAGCCACCAGAAAGTTTAAATAGAGCATTGATGTAATCTGGTTTTTATTTTAGAAAAGATTAGTATCCTGGAGTGGAGAACAGTTTGGAGGTAAACAAGAATGGGCATGAGAAGGAAAGGTAAACAACTGTCCAGCAGGGAGATGACAGAGGCCTCAAGTGGGCATGACAGGTTCAACACCTATGTCGAGGGCTGGCTGGACACAGCTGGGAGAGGGGCTGGAGATGAGGGTGGATGGGGAGGATGATGTAAAAAGGATTCCATCTTTCGGGTTTAAGCAGCTGGAGAGCTGACAAGACTGTTAAGTGAGAGACAGAAACATGAAGTCGAGATTACTTCTGACAAAGAGAACTCCGGAAGGCCTGGAGGGGTATAGGTCCTATGTGGAGGACATTCAAAAAGATGGCTACAGGGACAGGGCGTTGTTCTGGGCCGAGAGAGCAAGGTGAGCAGGACCGGGGGATGAAAGAGCGCAGGGCTCTGAGGACGGCAGCAAAAGAGCACCGCACGGGGTGTGCAAAACGTGGGGATGTTGTTATTAGCAGACAAGATTGAAAAGTTAAGTAGATGTGGAGAACCAAAGTCTGAAGTTAATCTGTAAAACAAGATAATCTTTGGAGGTTTGTTGGCAGTGGAATAACATGTTCAGATCTTTTTTTTTAGGTTAATCTCCAAAATTTCTGGAGCTCTGTAAGAGAGAAAAAATAGTTGGTGTTTGAGAAAGAGACATTTTTTGGGGGGAAAACTGAAATACATGCAATCTTTTTTTAGCATCTCTAACAGATCAGTTTTAGAATATGAGCATGAATTATGTATAATTCGGATTATTTTTTAAAATGATCATGTTTCACGTTTGTTATATATAAAACTACAAAGGCCTGGACAACTCTTGGAACAGATTTTGTTTTTCCATTAGGATGAAAATAAGGGTGTGATGGTTACAATTGGTCAATAATATTGCTTTGGTAAATCTTGTCATTTCCAACCTGAATATTCATATCTCTTTTTTAATTCAAAAAAAGAGGACCGGTTTTGTTTTTTGGTTGTCCTGTTCTGTTGCCCACTAAACTGTTATTTGGACAAAAAAGCAAAGGAAAGGAAAACAAAATTGAGAAATTATGGGACAGCATATGTTAGTCACGGCATGGGATTATAAGAGAAAGATTAAAAAAAACAATTTTCTTATTTATGCTTTACTTGGTACATTCTGCATTTTTTAAAAAAAATCAAAGCAATGTCCTTTAACAAAAGCCAGCAAAATTTTTCTGTGAAGGACCAGATAATAAATATTTTACCCCTTGTGGGCTCTGTGGTCTTTGGTGCAACTATTCCATTCTGCCTAGTGGTGCAAAAGCAGCCACAGACCACATGTAGGCAAATGAGCACAATATTGTTCCAATAAACTTTGTTTACAAAAACAGGTGCTGAGCCATATGTTACTGACCCTGGCCAAAGACCCCCAACTCTGATAATATCACGGTTTTCTGGCTACTCTTAAAAAATGCCTCTTCCTGCCCTCGAATATCATATGCAGTTTGCAGACTATTTCTGTGTCTCGTTTGTCACTTACAAAGGCTGTTCAGTTTCATCTACTCACGTGCAGTTGCACTAGAGCCAGAACCTAATAAAAGTGAGCACCTGGTATGGTAGTTGTCTTCACCAAAGTTATGAAAAAATTTGTTTCCAAACTCTCACTTATTTTTTTGCCCCCCACTTTTGATTTAAGTGATCGTTTTAAACTGTGTTTGATGACTAATAAAATTTGCATCTTGAATAACATTCTCTTTCACCCTAAGGAAGGGGGTAAGAGAAGCAGCCGGAGGAAGAAAAGGGAAATGAGAACAGTGATCAAGATGTCACAGGGTCTGTGCCATAATGTTGCAAACGCTATCTAATTTCCCCAATAACCCTACAAGGTAGGTTACAATCACTATTTCAATATTGACAAGAATGCCATTAAGGCTGAACTCCACAAACACACACTAAGACAAGACTTTGTAAGCAAACAGTGACTTAAGGGCAGTCCTAGCGAGCACGGTGAGGGAGGGAGCAGATGGTCCAGGAAAGGGAGAAAAGCCGGTAGTAGATAAGTGATTGAGGGGTAGCTTGATGCTCAGTCCCTTTGGGGACCCTCTCAGAGACTGTAGAACACAGTTCACAACTGTCCCAAAGAGGGGCAAGGAAGCTGAGGTCTTTAACCACCAATTCCCATCCCTTGTTGGTTAAGTTTGTTCCTGGGGTCATTAACTTGTAGGATCTTCCATCTCGCAACCCCTCTCCCCCGCCAACGTGGGCTGATAACATTCCTGAAGCCAGAGACAGTCATTAGGAAAAAGCAAATAGGTGCTAGAAACAGGAAGTTGATGGTGCGTACAGGGATTATGTCTTTGATGTGGGCCAAGGGGATATGGGCACCAACAATATATGCTACAGACACTGAGACCAAAGTTCCTAATGCAATGCATAACGCCATCTTCCCCGTCTCACACCCATTATTTATCCCACGTTTGTCTCCATATAACACCCGTTATTAATCAAAGAGTTAAAGGGAAGGCTGGGGCCAGTCCCCAAGAATGACATTATCATTTAACTAATAATGCGTAAAATTTTTCCAAGAGCTCTTGCTTTCCAGTGTGTCAGAGCCCACACTTAACACGAAGACACCAGTGTGCATTCACTCTGGCCTGATGTGATTTTCACGGAAAAGAAATCAAAGTGAAGTAATCACCATCTGCTAAATTATTCCCAGACCGTTGTTCACCTGCGTGGAATACAGAGGCAGGATTTACCAACTAGCCAACATTGGTAGGTAGTGTGGTTTGCAAGTCTGATGATGTTTTTTTTTTTTTTTTTTTTTTAACAGCCATTGGGGGAATGCTCTTTGTCTGAAACCTTAGAGGCATACACCCAGGTATGGCTAAAAAAGTGTTTAGGAAAAAAATAATATTAAGTACTATAAAGTGTTAGCCAGTATCATTGTCATAGATTTAAAAAAAAAAAATAACTAACTAGTTTTTAACATACTAACATTCCCCTGCTTAAGATATATCTGTCTGGCTTGGAGTAAGCAGGAGCCTGATTTAATTACAGCACAAGAGCTAATGTATGAGAAATGCATGAGGCCTTGTTTCCACATTCCTCCAGAGGGCAACCCCAGAACTGATGGGGTGTGGGCTTCAAGAAATGACTAAAACCAATACGAAGAAGAACCTTCAGGCAGTTAGCACAATCTAAGACTAAAGCTGTCCTGCCTTGGGGGGCAGTAAGCTCCCTACCAATGGCTTCCCATTTGCTGCAGCTAGCAGAGGGAGAGCTGTGGCAATGCGTGAAGGGAAGAAACAGTCACCGCAGTTTCCTTGAAATAACAGTCCCTGGAGCCCAGGGACCTGGGTTCCGTCTTGGCTCTGTTACTGTTGCCCACTATGAGCTCTAGTTCCCTGATCTGTAAAATGGGGATCATGAAAGTATATTTTCACAGGTTTGTTTTGTAAGTTTCCTCACAGTACGTATATAAAGTGCTTAGCATAGTGTCTAACCATGTTAATCATTAAATTGATATTGTTGCAGTTTGTTGGTATTAAGGAGCTCACAACAAGGTAAGGATTTGATTTGCACAGACATTCTCTTGGCAAAATACCTACTGAGTACGCTCTGTGTCTTCGGCTTGAGCCAGATATGAAAATATAGAAATGAATGCACTGGTTTTTGTTTTCCTCCTAGAATGCACTTGTGTACAGGGCTTCCTAAGGATTAGTCATTCCAAGGAGACCTGCCGCCTGGGTCTCAGGGACGACACAACTGGATGAAGCGCAGCAGCTCCCCCTGGGAGAGGGCTGGTCTCAGAGCGCTGGAAAGAGGTGAGCCCCATGGTCCCATGCCATTTCCAGAGGGCTCAAAAGCAGGTATAGTAATCTCTAGGAGAATGCAGGCAATCAGATGAGCAATTCCCAAGGACTTAGCCAGGAAAATTAAAATAATGGTTAAAATCAGCCCATGAGAACAGTAATTGAGGAAAAAGCTGCAAAAAACTACAATTTGTTGAGCTTTCACTAAATATCAGGCATTGCTCTAAATACTTCATACGCATTGATGTATTTTAGTCTGTTCAGTGGCCTTATAAGACAGGTACAATTCTTATTATCACCATTTCACGGAGGAGAAACTGAAGCGTGAAGAGGTTCAACTACCCATCAGGCTAACCCTTTACCGTTTACTGAGGAGAAAAGGATGGTTGGGAAAACATTTGCTTACTAGTTACTTGCCATCAGCCACATGGCACTGACTGTGGGTTCTGGCTTTTGCAGGGACAGCTGCGTATTCAGGACCTGAGATCTGCTGCTGACTCCTTGCCATTTGCACGTCCCTGCTGTACCCTGGAACCACGCCTCTCTGGAAAACGGCTTTGCGATGAATAATGATGTGAAACGGTGAACAGGGACCCAGGACACAAGTGGCAACTGCCGTGGGAATGCAGGAGTCTTTGTACAGCTTCATTCTGGGTGGCGACACCCATAAATACGCGCGAAATACGGCAGTACGTTAAGGTGGGCTGATCGTAAGGGACACGGCTTCTCCAGCAGCAGTGCTTGGTGGGGCTGACCCGGGTGGAGGCAGATAGTCCAGCATTCATAGGTCCCAGCTCTACGTGATTTCCGTGCTCTGTGATCTTGAACAAGCCATTCAACCTCTCTTGGTTTAAAATTCACTTCAGGTAACAATGTCTACTCTGTGGATTGTTGTAAATATTAAATGAATTAATAGTGCAAAATGTCACATATTACGTTAAATATTTCAGACTATTAATGATATCTGATTCTCTGGGTGACCTTGGAATTATTCTACCTGTCTCGATTGAGGTTTATTCAACATGAAAAATAGGCCAGAACTCAGCTTCGTTCCCGACTTGGCAGCAGAGTAAAGGTGGGAATCGTTACCTCTGCCAATCTCAGCTAGATCTGACCTTGTGGAAAATCAACAAACAGAATCTTCTTCCAAGTCCCCACAGGAAGAAGCATGTGTAGGGGTCACTCTTGCTCTGCCAACTTTTGGCTTTCTTTCCCAGGCATTAAAAAACATTTCACTGGTAAAACAAAGGCCACTGGTGTGCAGCAAAAAAGCAGAAAGCAGAAGGAGGCTTTTACCCTTTTCTCCCTTACTACCACTGCTTCTGCAGGCCTGCTGATGAGAATGCAGAATCAGCGTCAGAAGGCTGGCAGCTGCAACAGTAGTGATCCTAGGGCTTTCCAGAATATTCTAGCCCCCGACTTGTAAGCAGGGACGGTTCCCAAATCAAGTCTGGGCATAGGCAGGAGAAAATGCACATTGTGGTTGTACAGTAGAGTTTCTCTGCGATGACTCGTGGTGCTAAATTCACTGACTGGCATTTGATATGCTCAGATCCTTCACATCTCTACCCGACTCCACCCCTCCACACCGAACAAGAACAGCAGCAACAAAACCATCCTATTTATATAAACTTACTGAGCCACCGGCACGTGGATTCTAGAGAAATCATCCTGAACAAATGCGAGATGACTACTCCCCTCTTTTTTCATAACTGTGGGGTCCCGGACCAATGTTTTTGCCCTTGGTGTTTCTGTTTCTTTCGCTAGAAAATGAGGGCAAAGCTGCCGAATTTGAAAGATCATCATGAGCACAGAGACTTCCCACCAACTGATGAATCAACAAATAGGTATTAGGCATTGTTTTGAGGGCTGGGGAGGCAGAAGCGAGTAAGATGAAATTGCTGTCATCAGGAAGCCTATGCTCTTCCGGGGAAGTCAGACAGTAAGATCATTTTAGCCATGAGGTGCGTATGGAGAACATAGAAGAGTCATGGGACAGAGAACAAGTGCTGCTGCGTTAGTTCAGTGATTAGATGAGGTCTTCAAAGACCTCACTGACACTGGAGCTGAGACGATTTCAGCTCTCAGAATCTATGAGGGAAGGACACTGCTGGGAGAAGTAAGTGGAGAACCCAACAAACGGGAGCACAGTTTGAAATAGCGGACGGTTGTGGCTGGCAGGTTATAAAACCTAAACAAGACAGGAAATCAAGTTTTAGGCTGTAATCCTAGGATATTATGCTCTATTTTTTGTTCATTTATCCATTTCTATTTATTGGATATTTATCATCATCTAATAGCTGTTTTTCTCCAAAAGGATTTTTTTGTTCGAGTAACTTCAGAAAAATTAACCTACCATCTTTTGGAGATTCTTAAATCATATTAGCATGAAGAAACAAAACTCCTGAAGTACAGCATCTATTGCAATTTTTTTTAACCACTGAACTTACTTTCTTCTACGTGAAATGCTAATTTAAATGCCTTTTGTTTAATCTTAGTTATTTGAAATTATACATCAAATATCTACTGTAAGACATAATGGATATAGGATCTGAAATCAAAATGTCTGGTTTAAATTCAGGCTCTCCTGTGTGATATTAGGCGAATTATCTGTTATCGGTGCACTGGGCTCCTATTTCTTTATTTATAAAACAAGGAGAGCTAGACTAAATGAGGCTAATGTCACGTCCTGCTCTAATGGGAATTGTATTTCCATTCCTCGATGCCGTAAAAGGTACGGCCTAGAAGAAATATGGTTCTTGACTTCAAGGAATTTACACTTCATTTGCAGAAGGAGAGCGAAAACACCCACACAGTCACACACATGCACACACATACAAGGCTCTGGATCGTAATGTGTGATGCTAGAGTCCTAATTATATACAACCTTGCTCCTCTCAAGGTGAGAGTAGGATAATGTTGCTTGGTTGTTCTGTGAGGAGCGCAGGAACAACAGAAAGGTTAAGTAATTTCCCCAAGGTCACACTATATTTAATTGCAACTGCTATTACCACAAGTGTCCACAGTTTGGCATCTCTACAACTTAACCCACCCTGTAGAATAGAGTTTTAGCTCCTTGGAAGAGTCCAAAATGGACAAAATCGGAATTAATATTTGTATATCCCTTTACAGTTTATGAAGAGCTTGACTTGGACATGCTCTGCTCAGGCTACACAGCCTCGTATATATATATGGATGTGATCAGCATCTTTGTATAGCTTAGAAAGCCACAGTTCAGCGCTTTTAAGCAACTTGTCTTATGTCTACTAAAAGGCATGGCTGCTTCTGTTTGACTCCATTAACTGTCTGTTTCAATTATTTTGCCCTCTCTGGCCTCGTAAAAATATTGCCATCCTAGACCTGGAGGTAGAACAGGGATGATCTCCTGGCTGTAATGAAATTGTAATATTTCAAACCAGAGTAGGAGGAAAGGTACCATAGCCATTTCCTTTTCTGCTCATAATGTCAATATTTTCCTTCCTAATTTTGTTTCTGGCAACTGGGCTATCTGAGATGAAAGGGAATAAAGGGTATTAAGGCACAGTTCACCCTAGTAAATACTTAGCAACTTACTCACTGGGCATTGGTTCTTTGATGGTGGGGCATGAAACATATAACTACTTGGGCCACTACCTTCTGTTTCCTGAGCTATCTGTGCAAAAGAATATAACACAGGAGAAAGTATATTTAGAAGACAAGATTCCTTGTTTCCTGCAATTTAAGGGTTATGGAGCCTTGGTTCATTTGTTCTTTGAACCTCAATCTCCTAATCTGTGAAAAAGGAGTAATTTTGATAATCAACGGCTATTGTAAAGATCAAACCAAATAAAACTTCAATATGCACTTTAATCTTCTATGAGAGATACACCCATGAGAAAATATTGCTTTGAGAATGAATATTATATAGATAGTGTTCAAGGAAATTGTATAAGAGCTCAAATTTTGTTGTAACTAGATAAAGAAAGCATTGTTCCTAGGAGTCAGATACAAAGTATAGACATAACTTTGTTCTATAGAATTCTTCTTTGTTATTATAATTTTTGGAAACAGAGTTTGTTCTATATTTAAAAGAGAGAATATAGCTAAATGTTGGAGTCAGAACTACAAAAGACAGCAGGCAATAAAGGAGAGGGATGTGAAAGGGAGAGGGGAAACAATGAACAAATCAGGATTGTCTAGATCAGCTTCAAGGTGAATCAAATCCTCTCCCTGGCAGCTTCCACACAGTATCTGGGTAAACACACATTGTCAGTTGTCAAGGCTGTGTGCTCTCCCCTGCCTTGTCTAGCGCCTGTCAGTTACTGCTTCTGTGCTCTGACAGTGGGGAATAGTTTAGTGGTGTGGTAGCTGTTACACACAAGCATCTGTACACAATGCTACAGCAGCCACAGGCAGGGTTCAGTGTGTGTTCTCCGACTAGGACAAGATCTCAAATCCTTGCCATAAAAAGAATGCTGGTGCTTTGCAACAATGTTTGAGCTTCACCACCTTAACCCTGGCTGGTTTGGCTCAGTGGATTGAGCGTCAGCCTGCGAGCTAAGTGTCGCTGGTTCGATCTTCCAGTCAGGGCACATCAGAGAAGGAAAACTCTGACTCCAAAAAACCTCCGCTGCCTTGCGGCATACCTCTTCAGGGGAAAGGCTAAGGGAGTAAACCCCGACAGAAAATCCGGAGCCGGAGTCCCTAAGGCGGTTTGACGTTGTAGTCAACACCGGCAACTCCTGCGGCGCACCTGAAGCCAAGCTGTATTGACTCCGTCTTTCCCTTGGATCCTTCAGCTGCGAAGAGAGGGGGGGTGGTCTGCTGCATGGGCAACAGCAGACCCTCCATATCACCCTGCCCAGGCTCTGTAGCTTCAGCTTCACTGGAGAGGACACTCCAGCGTCATCGCAAGATGTCGATTCAACACGGGAGGAGACAGATACCGTGTCACTCCCGAGTCGGACTGCACAGCCATTCTCGGCGGTGCAGATAGACTCTTAAGAAGCTACACCATCGTCTCTCGAGACAGACGGCTGCCGCTGCCGCCGACGACCACCTTTTATATTTCCAAGGAGAAGAGCCCATCCAACTTTGGTATATATAAAATAGTACATGAGAACTTTGGGACTGACTCAGATTTGCCTGAGTTGGTGGCCTTGGACAAGTCACTGCACTTGGCTGAATGCATTTTCCTTCTTTACAAAAATGATCCTCCCTCAGTAACAACAAAGTTTCTGAAAAGGGAACAAAGGTATTATTCTCATTTACAATAGCATCAAAAACAATAAAATACTTAAAGGAGGTAAAAGGTCTCTACTCCGAAAAATATAAGCCACTGATGAAATTGAAGACACAAAAAGTTGGAAAGGTATCTTGTGTTCATATTGTTTAAATGTTGATATTACAAAAAGCCATCTATAGATGCAATTCAATCCTTATCAAGATTTCATGATAATTTTTACAGAAATAGACAAAAAAAAAAAAAAAAACCTCCTAAAATTTACATGGAGTCACAAAAGACCTTGACTAGCCAAAGAAATCCTGAGAAAGAACAACAAAGCAGGAGGCACTTACAACCTGATTTCAACCCATTCTATAAACTTTAGGTATAAACATAGTATGGTATTGGTATAAAAACAGACAAATAGACCAATGGAACAGAGTCAAGATCCCAGAAAAAACCCAAGCATGTATGATCAATTAATATTTGACAAGGAAATCAAGAATGCTAAATGGAGAATAGTCTTTTCAATAACCGTTGCTGTGACAGTTGGATATTCAGAAGTAAAATAATGAAACTGGACTCTAATTTTACTCCACTCACATTGGGGTTCAAAATGGAATAAAGACTCAAATATAAGACTTGAAAGCATAAAACTCCTAAGAAACATAGGAGGAAATCTCCTTGACATGAGTCTTGGCAATGACTTTTTTGGAAATGACACCTGAAACAAAAAGCAACAAAATAAAAAATAAACAAGTGGGACTATATTAAATTAAAATGCTTCTGCACAGCAAGAGAAGCCATCAACAAAGTAAAAAACAACCATACATACAGAATAGAAAAAAAATGCAAACCATATATCTAACATGGGGGTTAATGTCTAAAATATGAAGTCTGTCCAGGAAGTATCCAGCCATGTACTATGAAAAATAGAGACACTTATTGAAGAAGACACAAGATACAAGAAACATTGTACATAGGACAATGATGCCTCAGTCCCCTTCAAAGTAGGCACCTGGGGACCTCACACAGTTCTCCTAATCACCATCGGCTACTCTGTTTTTTTTTTTCCTGAATCTCATCAATAGTCTGAAATTTCTTCCCTTTCAAAGGTTATTTTAGTTTCAGGAAAAGCCAGAAGTCACAGGGCACCAAATCTGGGCTGTAGTGGGGCTGAGTCACCTGGATGATTTGATGTTCCACCAAAAAACTGTATGAGACATGATGCATGAGCTGGCGTGTTGCCATGATGAAGCTGCCAATCACCAGTTTCCCAGAGCTGCGGCCTTCTGAGTCATCCAAATAGTTTCTGTAGAAGAATGTTCAAGCTTAATGCAAAATTTGATGCAGATCTGTTGCTCTCCTCACTCGGTCATTTTGAATGCGATGGCCACACAGTACACATACTCACTCAACAGCGTCTACCGCCCCCACTGATTAGTACAGTGAAGTTTTCATTATTCACGCACGTGCATTCCAATCCACTCTCCTTGGCTGCCAGGTTACATTGATGTCATGCAAAACTGTTCTCCTTATATTAACAATGGCTGGACTTTTTCTGGACAGACTTCGTTGTATATACACATACTGTATATGAAATGGAATATTATATAGCCATAAAAAAAAACAAGGAAACCCTACCATGTATGATAATATGGATGAATCTTGAAGGCATTATGCTAAGTAAAATAAGTTAGAAGAAGACAAACAACTGTATGATCTCACTTTTTTGTGGATGAGAGAGAGAGAAATAAAGAGAGAGGGAGAGAGAGATAAAGAGAGATCTGAGAGATCAGACTTGTGGTTACCAGGGACAAAGGAAGGTGGTAGGGAGAATTGGAGGAAGGTGGTCAAAAAGTACAAACCTCCAGTTGTAAGATCAGTAAGTACCGGGGGTATAATGTATAACATCACTTACCACTAACACTGCTTTTTGATACACAAGAAAGTTCCTAAGAGAGTAAATCCTAAGGTAAATATTTTTCTTTTCTTTTCATTGTCCCTTCATGAGAAGATGAGTTTTAGCTGAACCTGTTACAGTAATCATTTTATAATATATGTAAATAACACCATTATGCTGTGTGTTTTACACATATACAATGATGTATGCCGGTTATTTCTTAATTAAACTGGGGGAAAAATATAATCTCCTGGCTCGAGTAGTAAAAGAAAAGAAGAGAAAAGAGAAAAGAAAAAGACTTTGCATATAAATACCCATATGTCTACAGTGGTAACTACATTATAAATATGGAACCAAAAAAAAAAAAAAAAAATGGGCATTTTCTCGTTCACTTGAGCAATAGGGGACATAAGCACACTAAGAGGTTACTTAAAAGATATCAGTATATGAGTGAGATTTCACCTTTTTCCAGTCTTTCTCACTTCACTTGGTAATTTTGTTGATGAAGCTGGGATTCTTCCACAAGATAAAATTCTCCAAATCATTTTTCTTTTGAGTAATATATTATAGCCAGTTAATTGGCTTAAAGCTGGTCACAGTGTGAAACATGTATATAACCGGAAGGATGGCTAAAGAGAGAGAAGGCTCAGTGAGACTGCTACGAAACAGAACAGACTTCCTTTTATTCAGAACACAGTTACATACCCCAGAATGGGTGTGTGTGTTGGGGGGTGAGGGGGTTGCCTCAGCCCCTGACACCTTAGTCATGTTCCTTTTCCTTTGATAGAGACATAATCTAGTTAAAATGGAAATGTATTAGGAAAGTCAAACGAATAACTGATGAAAGACAGGTTGTTTAATCCTTTGTGCAAATCAAAGCTAAACATTCATTTAAGGAACCACAATGTGTTACAGACTCAACACTACTTGGCTCAAGTATAGGGGCTGGTGCAGATGTTAAAGCTGTTCTGGGCTACACATGGTCAGTAATCCTCAACAGAAATGTTAACTCAATTTGTCAGTATTATCTTTATGGCAGCAGTAGTGTTTAAATATTTAAAATAGGCATCCGTACACTGAGAATAACACCAGCTAAATTGGAAAAATGATAATAAAATGGATGGTACTAATAGAAAGCCCTGGTAGTATAGTCTCTGATTTTATATACATGAGCCTTGCCCGAAGGTAAGATTTTATTAGGTTTTATCATTGATACACTGCTCAAGAGTGTTCTTTAAAAATAAAGAAAAAAGACTTTTTAGAAAAGGAAACAAAGCTATGAGGTGACTGAATTTATTCCATATAATGAGTAGACATTTGGGTCTAAAGTACATGCTAGCTACTATTCTGTTTAAAAAGACATAAATAATATTGCACAACTTGAATTTCTATGCATTTTCCAAACACAGTGCATTTTTAAACACTCCACTGAATTAAATAGCTACCATGTTAAAAAAAAAAAAACAGAACAAAGAGCTATGAGGGAAGAGAACATGTCTTCTCTCTTCATTTATTTCCCTAATCCTGCTTCTGGTGCTGTTTGCTGCATTAAAGAAATGCTGCATGTTTAATTTTTTTATAGCCCCAGTTCTTTAGGGGGTTGGGAGGGGAAACAGAGATAGATAAAACTAATAAATACTCATATATCTCCTAGACCTAAAATATTTCCACTATACCAAGCCACTTTAATGAAAAGTCAATCAATCTTCAAAAATATAAATCCCATGATACCAAAAACAAATGACAAATATTTTTATCCAAAAGTTGTATATTTTAAGAAAAAAAAAAGATAAAAATGAAAGAAACAAAAAGAAAATGCACAGAAGTGGAAGAGATCAGATTAGGAATATGTGGATGATTTTTTCTTTTTTTAAATAAGGGAACAAAAACTGAGTAAAGTTCCAAACTTAACTATGAAAGACTAGCATTTATTATCTATATGGAAGGAAAAATAGTAACAATCTGCCCTACTTGTCTCAAAGAGTTGTAAAAATTATAAAGATTAAATTGTAAAGGACAGGTGACTTTCTAAGGTCAACAGTAAGTCAGAGGTAAAGCCAACATTTGAAATCTGGGATTTCATCAGTTTACCACTTTTTTTACTCATTCTTCCAGGGGTCTATCTGAACCAAGCAGAAGTCTCAGGATAAAAATAATGCATTTTTTGTCTAATGGTGGAGTTAGGTGTAGTTGGAAAATCCTTTCTATGCTCTATGGCAAATTTATTGCTTTAAAGTTGGGGCTAGGGTGCTCACGCCATGAAGAGAAGGTGAACACCTCAGGATTTCAGGTGCCACTGCAGGTTATGATTTCAATAATGCTGCACACTTAGGGAGGAGGGAGAACCCAGACATACCCCTGGGCCTTTCAATCAAGACGGTAACCAAGCCCCTACTGGCTTATTTTCCACATCCAAAGAACTGTATGGATGCTTCTCAGGATCTCTGTGTTGAATGAACACAGTTTTCCCCACCCCCCTCCTCTATTGAATCAGTTTATTTTTTGACTAAAATACAATTAAAGCAAATTGAAAAATAGGCATACAAAATACAAGGCCAGATTTCATGGTGTAGATCTGACGAAAATGAAATTGCGTTGTCAAATTGATATAATAGGAATTACATTTTTTAGAGCCTTTCTCTAAATGTCTATACTTGTCTGGTCATGAACAGGTTACAGTTTGTGGGTCCCCAACAGTCTCCAATCTTTACTTTGAGTAGTACTGTTCTATACCACTGCAGAACAAAAGCTCTTTACCAGCCTTCTGGACTGGCAGCCCTGGGGGAACAAGTGTGAGCAATTACAAGATCATTAACATGCTATGTGATTTGTACTTGTGTTATATTTATAGTTTGTTTCCTCCCTATAGAATCTAAGCTCCATTTTTGTGTGTTTTGCACCCCTGTTATCCCCAGATCTCTAATGGGAACTGGTGTATAGTAGTCACTCAAAGACTATTTGCATATAAATGTGTGATGATACTGGGAGGGGTGAGATTAGGAACAGGGAAGAAAACATTAACACATACATCAACATACACACACACACACACACACACACACACACACACACACTTTCCCCTATGAGCTAAGTTAATAGTAAGAAAATTAGCCAAGAAAATGAATAATCAAAACATGAATTCACTATGAATTAAATTACTTCTGTAAAATGTTTGACAAAGATTCATAAGAATGGGTAGGTGGACCACAGAGGAAAAAATACTTAAATTACATTAGAGATTAGAAAACAAGCAAACAAAATGAAACTGGAGACTGTAGACATAAAAAGGGAACCAATTAGAAATTTTGAAAATGAATACATTTAAATAGAAAACAAAGAATTGAATAAAATCAAGTTAATAAGCAATAAAAAATAATGATTTGGAATGGAATAATAAGAACTTTGCCCAGAATTCTCCACAGAGATGCAACTAAGGAAGAAAAAGAGAGACCTCAAGTATGGTTTGAAAATCTCCAACTTAGGCCCTAGAAGAGTTCTAGAAGACTTAACGAAGGAAAAAGAAGGAGAAATACTATAAAAGGTAATTACTGGCCTTTTACAAACTGAGGTAACACAAGTCCACAGATTAAAAGATCCACAGGGAAAAATAAATTATAACAATAAGAACAGCAACAAAAAAACACCATCACCTACTCATTGAACGAAGTAGTAGAAGAACTAAGGCAAGGGAGAGAGAGACAGAGAAAGAGAGAGATTTGTTGTTCTACTCATTCATGCATTTATTGGTTGATTCTTATATGTGTCCTGACCTAGAATCAAACCCACAATTTCGGCTTATTGGAATGATGCTCTAACTAACTGAACAATCTGGTCTGGGCCAAAAATATACTCTTAAAAACTACCAGAGATAAAAGACAAAGTGGACACAGAGTAATAAAATGTAGACTGAAAAGAGATATTTCCCTCCCCTCTGGCAATTGTGATGCCCAAAGATCAAGAGGTAATACCTTACTCTATTACAGGAAGGCATGTATCAACTCAAAATTTTATATATAGCTAACTTTGTAGTCAAATATGAAGGCAAGAGAAAGCATTTTTAAGAATGCAAATATTGAGAGGTTAATATTCTCAGGCTCTTTCTGAAAAAAAAAATGAGATAAATTTTATTTTATAAAAAGAAAGAAAGAAAGAAAGAAAGAAAGAAAGAAAGAAAGAAAGAAAGAAACAGAAATGCTAGCCCAAAATGAAAATGTGGTCTATAAGAAACAGGGGTAAAATTCAAAGAAGTTAAAACAATAGAAAAATTCTGTGAGCACAGAAACTGATAAAATTCCAGTACATTTAATTAACTTTAAATGTAAATTAGTAATTATGTTTGTGTGAAAAATGTAACACAAATTCTAAAAAATAATTGTCATGTGGGGGTGGAGTTGAGTGATAAATAACGTGTTCTAAGTTATTTTCTTTGTTCAGAAAAATACTTTAAAAATTCTAAATACCTTTAGTCATGCTTAAAAATTTATAGTTACTTATGTATGTGAAAAACATACATTCCTCAAACTTCAGAAAGGGAATAACAAATATAGAAAATATATCAATCCTAGCAGAATACAAAAAGGAAAGGAAAAAAGAAGGTAGAAATAAATCTAAGTATATCTGTAATCATAATAGTGATTAACATTAATCACTACTAGTATAAATGAATAAAATTTGCCATTATAAGATATATTATCGAAATGGAGTTGAAAATCTTGTTATACTGTTCTTTAAAAGAGAACCTCTCAAAAATCACACAAGTTTGAAAAGTAAAGCAAGTGATATATTATGCAAGTATTAACACAATGATACATAACGAGGAAATACACCAGCAAAATGAAATCCAAGGCAAAACATTTCTAGAGATAAAGAAATACATTACTTAATAGTAAAATTTTAAAAAATTACTAAGCAAACACAATTTAAAGAATACTGATGTACTTAAGAAATACCCAAAAAATAAAAGTTGATATCATTTTTTTACAGTTGGCAAACATCCTGTCATTAGTGGGAGATTTTAACACCTTTATAAGACTGATAGATTATACAGACAAAAATAGTAAACAGAATTCACAAGCTTTGACATATGTGTGAGTACCTACCCACATACTGGGTGAGGCAAAAGTAGGTTTACAGATGTGAGTACATAAGACATTATTTATTAATTATTGTATTATTTTCCATATTAATTACTGTAAACCTATTTTTGTTCCACCCTGTGTGTGTGTGTATAGAGAGAGACTATACATAAAAATTAGTAATATAATTTTAAATTATACAAAATATACTTATATATAACATTATCTATTAATTGCCTATATGTATGCATTTATGGCACGTGTACTCATAGAAAAATTATCAAATATTTCAAAGAATTTATATTGAATAGCCCATATTTTTCTGCAATACAAATAATTTAGACATTGACAATAGAACTGTGGAAGTGTACTGTAACTTTATATTTGTAACCAAGATATGGTAAGAGAAACATTTATTCTGAGCTGTGGTTTTCTTACTGATTTATGAACACTGGAATCATTCAGGGGGACCATAATCAATACTGATGCCTGGATCTCACCCCCAGCAATTCTGATGAAATTGATGTCTGGGATGTGTAACGTGGGATTCTAATGTATAGTCAAAGCTTATTACCACTGATTTAGGATCTGGCAATATTTTTACCCTACATGAGTTAATTTTTAAAGATGGTATCACAAAGACAAATGCTCTTGCTTCTTTTCAAGAGTTATCAAGATACAATCTTCATCAAAAGCCAAGTGGCTGGTGATGCAATCCCCACAGCAGCTGTCAAAGTGCCTTCAGTCACTGTGACCAAATTCCTCCATCTGTCCTTTACTTCCTTGATTTACAATGAAGCACACATCTTAATTGACCCTTACACAGAAGGCATCTGACTGTGAGCTGCTGTAGTCGCCATATGTGAAGGGTCTGAGTCAATCATTTTCTCCATCTTCTCATGGGAGAGAAAGTAGCAGAAACCCTGAAGCATCTCTCCTTGGTCTAATCAAAATGCCAAATGTGACAGGGATGAAGTTCTCCCTGAAGAGGAGTGAATTGCAATGAAATCTAAATGATCTGGTGCTGGCCAAAAGCAAAGATTGATGGCTGAGATTTTCAGTAATAGAATTCCATATAGTTTGATAAATATCAAGTAATAAATTATAATGTATGAACACATGGGCTTCAAAATTAGACTTATTGGGAACAAGTCCCAGCTCAGTTCATTATGAGCTATGTGACCTTGGGAACATTACTTATTTGTAAAATTTGTGACATTTAAATTAGATGATGTAGATAAAGCTCGATGCCTGGCACATAGTGTGTGGTACATGGTATCCATTATTATTGTTACTGTTGTTATTATTCAGTAATTTACCAAAGATACAAACTACAAGGGTCAGGCTGGCTCATGTCAGTTTTTGAAAGCTAATGCATCTTTCTTCCATTAGAGGGTGACAGGATGAGCCAGAAACTATGAGATATGTCTTAGAAACTAAGAAATATAAAATATAAATTCAGAGAGAAAGCATTGCAATCCTTCAGTAACATCATTCCCAGGTTTCTGTGTGCACTGATTGCCCTTATTAAAGGGTCACTCCAGTGGGGCAAAGTAACTCTAAAGCTTCAGTGTGGTGAGTGTTAGATGATACTTTATTCATGTCATTACGTCAACCAAGGGAACAAAAAAGCATTGAAACCAGAGTGGTTCAGGGCATTGAAGGAGATAGCCATACATCTTACCATCTTCTCCATGGAATTTACAGCCCCCTTCTCCAGCAAGATATGCACGTACACCTATACCCTCCGCCACTTCCTCCTCAAACACTGCAACCCAGATACTGAGACATCATGGCTGACATGCCTTGATGTGGGCCTAACATGTTGCTCTTTTTTCTAATAATCCATCCACTTCTAAGACTCCGTTCTAAGTCTTCCTTCCTACTTTGTTGTGTTCAATGTTTTCTGTTTCTTTACTCTTCCCTATCTCATGGAATAGCAGTCCTTCACTATGCAAGATTTATACTATGCACATTGTGCTGTGTGTGAGGGATTTGGGAAGCACATCTCTGATCTCAAGAAGAATACAGTCTAGTGGAAAAACAATGGAAACAGGTTATGATGGGAATACAGAGAACAGGAACCCAGCCCAGCCTTGAAGCAACGAAGACTTCCTGGGAGTAGGTAAGGTTGGCTGCAGCTGAAGAATAGATAACAGTTAACCAGGCGAAGAGGAGGCGGACCAGTGTCTAAGCAGAAGGGGTGGATATACAGAGGTCCAAAGAGGAGGTGATGATGTAGATTTTCCAGCAGGAGACATTCTATGAAGGCCATCTGATGCAAAGGTTAGGTGTTTAGGCCTTATCCTGAAGATAATGAAGCACTCTTAAGAACTGTGGCAAGTCCTGATTAAGAGATGCTGAAGTGATTAAATATACACTGACTTCAAAGACTTCATACTAGAACAGAATATAAAATACTCAAATGTTATTTTATTGAGTATATGCTAAAATAATATTTTTGATACACTGAGTTAAATAAAACTATTATTAAAATTAATTTTGCCTCTATTTTTTACTATTTACAATGTGGATATTAGAAAAATTAAAATTATGTGGCTTGTATTATATTTCTATTAAACAATGTTTCATTAGAGGCTTTTAGAAGACAGACTGTGATTATATTTAACAGCATTTTGGGGGTGGATATTTACTGAACGTGATGAATATTCTTTTTAATGGAGAGAAACACTAAAAACTAAAAGCACTTTCATTAAAGTTAAAAACAAAGAATCCATCACGGACAAAAACAACAATGGCAACAAAACCCACAACTGTTAATTAATCTTTTTTTAGAAGGTGTTAGTGCTATGGAAAAAGAGAAAGAATCAAAAACATAAATATTAGGGATATCTATTACAGATAATATGATCCTATACTTGGAAAACCTAAGAGAATGGAATAAAAACTATTACAAATAGAGAATTCAATAAAATGAATGGGAACAACATTAATATACTGAAATTAATAACATTCATAAATACAAATAACACACAAAAATATAATGGAAAAGATTCAATTTAAAACAGCAACAACTAAGAAACGTCCAAGAGTTATATGAAGGAAAACTATAAAATGTTCTTGAAGACTTGAACCAGAGCACAGACAGACCATATTCTTGGATAGGAAAACTCGGTCAGTTTTAAATTAAGCTTTTCATTTTGAAGTAATTGCAGATTCACATATAGTTGCCAGAAATAATACAGAAAGATCCCATGTATACTTTATCCAACTTTCTCAAATAATAACATATTGCAAAAGTATGTTACAGTATCACAAACAGGACACTGAAATTTATATAGTGAAGATACAACATTTCCATCAATACAAGGGTCTCACATATTGCCCTTTTATGGTCATATACACTTCCCTTCCCCCTAACCACTGGTCTCCTCTAGCCTGTTCTCCATTTCTATAATTTTATTAACTCCAGAAAGTTACATAAATGGACTTATACAGTATGTAACCTTTGGGGATGGGATTTTTCACTCAGCATAATTATACGCTGATTTATCCAGAGATGTGTGTACCGATTATTCCTTTTAATCCTGAGTTGTATTGCATGGTCCTCATGTGCCACATTCACTTACTCATTGATGGACCTCTGTGTTTATCATTTGGGGCTAATAAGAGGAACCTAGGAGCTTTTATATGTAGATTTTATTGTGATTATAAATTCTCATTTCTCTGGGATAAATGCCTAGCAGTGGAATTGCTGGATCTTTTGGTTGCTGTATGTTTAGTTTTTAAAGAACTTCAAAATATTTTCCAGAGTGATTACACCGTTTTATATTTTTAATATCACTATTTTTAATTACGCTATTTTGGTAGGTGTTTAAGATACTACATTGTGGTTATAGTTTGTAATTCCTTGATGGCTAATAATATTAACATTTATTTTTCTGTACTATTTGTCATATGCATATTTTCTTTGGTTACATATCTGTTTATGTCATTTGCCCATTTTCTATATGAAATTTTTGTTGTTATGCTGAGTTGTGAGGGTTCTTTATATAGTCTAGAAATGAGTCTTTTGTTGAATATGTTTCTTACAAATATTTCATCCAGTCTGTAGCTTGTCTTTTCATTCTTTTAACAGAATCATTTGCAGTAAAAAATAAGTTTTAACTGTTGATAAAGTCCAATTAATACATTTACAATTCCTTTCCTTTTCTTGTATGGCTCATCCATTTGGTATCAAGTTGAAGAACTCTTCACTCAGCTTTAGGTGTTCCACGGATTTTACAGCTCGTTTATTAGGTGCTTGGACATTTATACAAGAACTCTTCGCTTAGGTTCAGATCCCAGTGATATTCTTCTACATTTTTTTCTGAAAGTTTTACATATTTACATTTTACAATTAAGTCTGTAATCTGTGTTGATTTCATTTTAAAATAAGATGTGTGGTTTAAGGTAAAATTCTTGGAGCTGGTTGGTGTTTTGGGGTTTTCTTTCTTTCTTTCTTTATTTTTTTCTTGGCCTATTGATGCCCAATTGCTATAAGCACCATTGGTTGAAAAGGTTATCCTTCCTCCAACGACTTGCCTTTGCACCTGTGTCAATAATCAGCCAGTCATATATTAGTGGGTTTGTTTCTCAGTTATGTAATCTGTTTCATTGATCAATGCATCTATTTCTCCACCAGTATTACACATTTTGTTATTACTGTGGCTACATAATAAATCTTGAAGTCAGGTCGGCTGATTCTTCTCATATTATTCTCTTTTATCAAAATTTTGTGGTTTTTTTGTCTTTTCATATAAATTTTAGAATAATGTTATCTGTATCTATAAAAAACACCTTGCTGAGATTTTAATGAAAATTCTGTATATAAATTTGGAGCAAATTTACTTTTCTTTTTTTTTGTGATGAGTCTCCCAATCCATGGAGTAGTGACTTAATTGAATCTTCTTTGATTAGTGTTTAATAGTTTACAATATACAAGTCATGTACGTGTTTTGTTACATTTAAGCCTAAGTACTTTTTAGTCATTTTGAATGGTATTGGATTTTTAATTTTGATGTCAATGTGTTTATTGCTAGTATAAACACATATAATTAAATTTACCTTTTACCCTGTGAATTCTCCAGACCTTCATTTATCAATTGTAGAATTTTACTGCTGTTGTTTTAGATTCCTTAGATTTTCTATGTAGACAATCATATGCTCTGCAAATAGAAACAGTTTTATTTCTTCCTTCCTATGTATTTGACTTTTATATCATTTTCTTGCTTAGAATTTTTAAAACTTTGTTGAATAAGAGTATTGAGGATGAACATCCTTGTCTTCTTTCTGATCTTAGGCAGAAAACATTATCTTTTAACATTAAGTAGAATGTTAGCTATATCTTTTGTTTTGTTTTGTTTTAAATTTTGTAGATGCTTTGTATCAAATTGAGAAATTTCACTCCTATTGCTATTTTTTCTGATAGTTTTTAATAATGAATAGGTATTACATTTTGTCAAATACTTTTTAGTACCAGTTAATATGATCATGTGATTTTGCTGCACTAGTCTGTAAATATGGTGAAATACTTTGATTTTGAATATTGAACCAGCCTTGTGTCTCTGGGATAAACCCCACTTGATCTTGGTGTATAATTCTTTTTATATGTGGTTAATTCTATGTGCTCATATTTTGTTAAAATTTTTCAAATTTGTATTCATGAGGGAAATCTGCATGTAGCTTCTTTTTAAAATATATGTACTGTCTGCATTAGGAATCAGAGTAATATTAATTTCATAAAATGAACTGGAAATTGTTTTCCCCTGTCCTATTTTCTGGGAGACATTGTGTAGAATTACTATTAATTTTTTCTAACCTTTGGAAAAATTATTGAAAAGATCTGAGTCTGCAGATTTACTTTAGGAAGTTCTAAATTATTAATCCAATTTACTTAATTTTAAGACTATTAAAACTATCTGTTTTATATTGGGCAAAACATTGCAGTTTATTCTTTTTAAGGAAATGGTCCACTTCATCTACAGTTGTCAAATGTTATGTGTGTAGAGTTGTTAACAGTTCTCTTACTATTCTTTTGATGTCTTCTAGGATCTAGTGATACCCCTACTCATTCATTAAGTTGGTAATTTGCACCCTTGTTTTCTTTGCCAGTCTTGGTAGAGGTTTGTCAAGTGTATTCATCTTTAATAAGAATCAATTTAAAAATTGTTTTTGCTTTCAATTTCATTATTTTCATTTCTTTGCTATTTCTTGACTTCTACTTGCTTTAGGTTTATTTTGTTCTTTTTCTATGTTTTTGAGGTGAGAATTTAGATTATTTATGTGTTCTTTCCTCCTTCTTTAATATAAGTGCTTATAGGTATTCATTTTTCTTACTGATGAAGAAATATTAATATGTTGTATTTTTGTTTTCATTCAGTTTAGTATATATTTTTATTTCCAGTGAGACTTCCATCTGACTCATGAATTACTTAGAGGTCTGTTGTTTGTTTTTCAAGTGTTCAAAATAGTCTTTATTTTTTTGTTATTGATTTTTAGTTTGATTCAACTATAGACCAAGAACACAGTCCATGTGATTTCAATCCCTATAAATTTGTTGATGATTATTTTTGTCCAAGAATATGGTCTACTGTGGTATATGTATCATTGGTACTTGACAGAAGATGTTTACTCTGGTGCCGAGTGTTACATATTGGGTTGACCAAAAGATATGTGTTTTCTTCTGTAACATGGCTCTAGTAGCACTTAGTTGTCTTTAACTTCATTCAAACCAATTTTGTTAGATTATATTGTGAGAGCTGTCATATCTGTGCATAAAAAAAACATCAAAATTGGTGAACTTTTGTGTAGTTATTTTAATATTGAAGATTAAAAAAATACATATTTTCAGCATAGTATGCTTTATTATATCAAAAGAGGTAAAAATTCAACTGATATGTAAAATAAAGATTTCTTCAGTGTATGGAGAAGGTGCTGTGACTGACTGAACATGTCAAAAGTGGTTTGCAAAGTTTCCTGCCAGAGATTTCTCACTGGATTTTCTCCACTGTCTAGTAGAACAGTTGAAGTTGATAGCAATCAAATCCAGACATTAATTGAGAACAATACCATGGGGGAGATAGCCAAAATACTAAAAATATCCAAATCAATAAAGTTATTGGTGAAAACAAAAAATGCGTCTTTCATTTTACGGAAAAAAAATGTATGAACTTTTTGGTCAGCTTGATATAAATTTCAATTATATCCCATTGTTTGATGGTATTGTTGAATTATTCTGTATCCTTGCTGATTTATTTTTTGTATACTTGTTTTATCAGTTGCTAAGAAATGTGTATTTCAATCTCCAACTATAATTGCAGATTTGTGTATTTCTCCTTTCAGTTCTATTGTTTTTTCTTGCTTCCTATATAATATTTTGCAACTCCATTGTTTGATGCACATACATCTAGTGTTCATATGTCTTCTGGGCAGACTGATCCTTTTGTCTTTATAAAATCTCTCTGCCTCTGGTAGCTTTCTTTGCTCTGAAATCTATTTACCAGATATTAATATAGCCATTTCTGTATTCTCTTGATTAATGTTTACATGATATAAATTTTTTCATCATTTTACTTTTAACCTAATTAAGGGATATTTGAAGTCAGCTTCTTATAGACAACACAAAGATAATGTACTCTGCCGATCTCTGTCTTTTAATTGGTGTATTTAGGCCACTTAAATTTACTATAACAATTGATATATTAGGATTTAGGTCTTCCATCAGATCTTTTGTTTTCCATTTGTTATCTGGTTTTTTGCATTCTCTTCTATTTTTCCTGTCTTCCAGTGGGTTACTTGAATACCTTAGAATTCCATTTTGATTGATCTGTAGTGTTTTTGAGGAAATCCCTTTTTTAGTTGTTGCTATAGGAATTATATTTTATATTTTCTCTCAGCACTTGAAAACTTTGTGCCACTCTCTCTGGCCTCCATAGTCTCTGATGAGAAATATACTGTAATTAAAATAATTTTCTCCATAGCTAAGGTCATAGTTCTTTCACTGTTTTAGGAATATTTTTCAGAAAATAAAATAATTTTAGAAGTTTGACTATAATATTTATTTTTGTTGATTACTTTCAGGCTTATCTTGTTTGGGATTTGGTAAGCTTTTTAAATCAGTCCGAAGACTAATAACTGAAACTATACTATGACAATAATTTTCATTTTTCAGATTATCCACGACCTAAAAGTTTGACTTTATTGATGAGGATGCGAGGATATAGGTAACTTTATACATTGCTGATAGGATTCTGATTTGGTAAACTCTGTGGAGAACAACTTGAAAGTATGCATTTAAATTATAAGTGCACTTACTCATTAATAACAATTCTACTCCTAGTAATATATTTTATATCTATATTTAAGTCTACTCAAAATAATAAAAAAATATTATAACATTGTTTAAATGCAAATAACCTCTATGTCCACGAATAGGTGACTTGTTAAAACAAAGATGACTTGCATATAATGAAATACTATGAAGCCATAAAAAAGGATGCGGAATCTTCTTACATTCAGGTATGAAATTATCTGTAAGTCATATTGGCATTATAATATTGGCATATGGGAAATGAGGAATAATATGAATTGTGTGCTGTTATTTGTGTAAAACCATAAAGAGGAATATCTATTTGCTTATGTATGAATAAAATTCAACTGGAAGGCATATACAGGAAACAGAGAACACCAGCCACCTTTGGGGTGAAGACCCATGAGGGGTGGGATAATATATCCCTTTTGATTCTGAACCATGTGTATTTTTAAGCTATTCAAAATGCATATTTAAGTGTCCTCAGCCAATATTACCATATCTTAGAATAGTCCAATAAAAACTTTTCATAAGTGTTTCAGGAAGTCTGCCAAGAATATTGGAGGAAGACAATAGAGCACAGGCAGGGACAGAGAGTAAGATAATCATTACAGTGACAGAAATGGAAGAGTAAGAAGTTCAACAATATTGTAAACTGGCCAAGTTCATAGGCACTTGTGATAGGCAAATCAAAGAGTGTGTACAAACTTTATTACTTCTTAGCTATAAGACCATGGACTAGTTCCTTAGCTTTCCTGACTTTAGTTTCCACATGTGTAAAATGGCGATAATAAAACCCCATGTGGTGAAGAATGACTAAATAAGTTGGCGTATGTACATTACACACACAGTGTGTGACACATAGGGGTCATTCAGTAAAAAGTTATTAGGATGTTTCTTTCTCGTATTTATAACAATACATACACCCAAATCAAATCTATTTTTTTTAAACAGGATCATAAGACTCTAAAAATTGTTCTATAAATTTTACCTTAATTTAAAATAGTACGAGCACTTTTCCATGACATTACCATAATCTTTAAAATGGCTGAGTACTGTGTGCTAGCACTGTGACTTATGCCATTCGTCCTCCAGACAGAAACTGTTAGGCTGTTCCTAATACTCTAGTCTTACAAATAAAGCCGAGTGAATATCTTACACCTATATTCTTTACACGTATTCTGTAGAATAGTTTCCTCTATTAGATTATTATTATTTCTACATAAGCAGGCAGAAAGTTTGGTTAATGAATGAATTTCCTCTTAAAAGTCAGCAACACTTCTCAGAAGTCTTTGCCTTTCACTTCTAGAGTGATCCATGTGAAGTATCCCTCTGTGGGACGACAAGATGGAAGTAGCCAGACTGACCCCAGTGGAGAGTGTCTTGGTCCCGGCAATTCCTCTCATCACCCTCTTTAGCTGGATGGATACTGAAGGAGATAGATGCCTGTTGGCTGAGTAATGTCTACACAGCTATAAGGGTAGATTGCTTTTAAGTGAGCAAAACCAGAGCAGCACATTCTGATAAGGAGGTGGGGAGTAGAGCGATGAGCAGAATTCAGGGCATGACAACACCCCGATGAAGGGAACTGCTTTCGAGTAGAATGACTAGGAGAGTGATGGAGGAGCAATGTTGGGAATAAAGTGATCCCGGGCACGGCAGAAACAGCACGGGACCACTGAGCGCAAAAGAGCTTTCACGGGCCATCTTTCCTCGCCTTCTCAATACAGTGACTGACAGTTAACGTAGGAAGAACTTGTGAATCTGTGCCAATCAAGAGGAGTCGGTGTGACCCACAGATACAGCCTCAGGGGTTCGCAAAATCACAAGCCAATTATTTGGAAGAATTTTAAACACACAAAACAAATCAAGCGAAGCGCAGCAGAATAATAGAGCAAACAACCGTCTACTCAGCTACTCAGAATTAACAAATATTGAGATTTTATTATTTTACCTTACACGTAAGAAATAAAATATTATAGGTAAAACGGAAGAGTGGCCACGTACCTCTCCCTTTCCTGAGTGCTCACGTCATTATTCTGAATAAGACATGGGGTCGGTTGAATCTGGGTTTGTGACTTGTATTGACCAACAGAATGCAGCAAAAGTGACATTTTTGGGCTTCTGATCCCAGGCCTTAGGAAATATGAAAGCTTCTGATTCTACTCTCTCTAAAGTCACCTGCCGTGTAAGAAGGCCAACTGCCCTGAGATCACTATAAAGACAGGAAAACCAAGCTGGCTGCGTGAAAGGCCGGGTGCAAGAACATCAAGGTTCTAGAAATGTGATCAAAGTCTTCTTGTAACTTCCAGACTCTCCCATCTACAGCTGAATTCAGATGAGGAGGAGACTCCATCCAATTCCACAGGGAGCAAAGGACTTCCCCGGCGGAGCCGAGTCAGCCAACAGAATTATAAGAAAAAATAGCTATTATTTTAAACCACTTAGTTTTGGGTGGTTTGTTTTGCAGCAACAGATAAAGGAAATATGCATATATATATTTATACCAATGAAATATTAATAGTATGCATAGCAAGAGCTTTTTCCACTAATGGCCAAATAAAGTTCTATCAGACTGGTCCTTCCATGGATAACAATAAACAATGGACAAGATAGATACTTCAAGGCAATAGAGAGTGACCTAAAAGTAGGCATATCCTGGAGGGAGAGTAGACATTTGGAAGAAAAATGAGATTCTTCTGTTCGTATCTTACCATAAGGGCAGTCCCTAGTCTGCACCATGTAGGGCAGTTAAAGCTCTGATAGAATGTTCATAGCTTTTCTGGCTTCAAACACAGAGGCTAGCGTTTGTAGCAGTCACATTTGCTGAAACGTGAGAGACAAATCTCACAAAAGACAGAGACACAGGTGTAGAGCCCAAATTCCATACATAATCTCTTCCCAAATCTCTGACAGCTGAATCACTCGTGCATTGGGTAGAGTTTAAATAAGCCGGCTATGGCTAAAAGAATTGAACTGAGACTTGAGCTGCCAAGAGACAGAGTTTGCATTTTGCACCCAACCAGATTATCTTCTGTCTTCTATTTTCTAAAGCAAACAAAACCCCTCACTCTTTGGAGACAACAGCAGAATCTACCATCTCCATAACATTTTCAGGGGACGTCCAGGAAATAACCACAGATGACTTTATATATGAAGGAAAAGAAGCATGAGACACATCCTCAAGGGAATAACGACTATGGCAACAACACAAGCTAACATGTAATGAATGCTTTTTATGTTTCTGGCCATATTCTCTATACTTTTACATCTATTATGTGAAGCCTCGTGGCAACCCTATTATGTTGATACAATAACTTTATCAGCAATGGAGAGTCAAGAAAGCAGAAACCAGTTAAGGTATAAGAATAATACATATTCTGGAAGCCACCATATCCTTCCCTTACCATCTCCACCAAAGGAAAATCTCTGTGCCTGCTGCCTGCACATCCATGCCCCCCACCCCCCCCATGCAGCATCACTGCCACTGTGGGAGTCCATCTTCATCTGCTGCCACCACTAAGGGTGGTGGTAAGAGAAGGATGGCTCTCCCTTCCTTTTTCCCCATAATCTGGCAGAAGTGCTTTCCATTGGTGGAACCTACACTGGAACCCTACTTATAAGGAGGTGCAGGAAATGTAGTTTCTGCTCATCAAGTCCTTGTGATACAAGGGAGAAGTCAGAAGATCAGGAACAGTGTGTATATGAACAGACACTGTTCGCACCATGACCATTACTGTTTTACATCTAAGGAAATGGAAACACAGAATTTTAAGGAGTTTTCCCAAGATCAGACATCTTAAAGTAGTGGTGAGCATTTGAACTTGGAAAGCTTAACTCCAGAGGTGGTGTTCTTAATCTGATGGGTAATTACCTTGTTTTCAAATTTTTACAATTATAATAAAAAGTCAAAAAGAATATATTTGTCTTTGGATCTGCATGGGAATTCTCATTTAGATAATGACTTAAAACTAATTAATGTTAGCATTTCTTAGATTTTATAAATTGTAATGTTATGACTGAGACTACCATCTAATTTCAAAGCCCATATTTGTATTTGTTTTTTATAATTATAAAGTTGTCAGATTTGACGCCAAGTGTGTTGGTAAGCATGTTTGACAGCATGTAGCTTGCACATCCTAATGTCAAAAATGACAATATTTCTCCTGCATCTGTCATTGTACTCATTAATACTTCAGCATTTGTAGTGACAAAGTGACTCTATCTCAGCAATGGGTTGTAATCAAAAGATATTTTCACGGACTAAGAAATTAATTTATTGACTTATTGATAAATTAACATTTTAACTTGACATCACGAAAATAATTCAGTGAAGGGGAGTGTCATGCTATCTTAAATGCTGCAGGCTAATGAGAAAACTGTACTGCCAAAGACTTTATAATAAATGACGCATCTGAGATCCACACGGCCCCATGACAAGCTACGGGGACAAATAGTCCTCGGCAACTGAAACAAAATTTGTGAAAGAATCAAGTTATCAGAAGGCACATAATGGTGCTCATGAAACAAAACAGAGCAGAATATGTGCCTTTGCACTTATTGCCATACTTAAGTTTTGAGCAAAACTGCAACATACATCACTTCTTTTATATGTATTTTAAATGTGAGCTTAGCAACAAAAATATTATGAAGAATTCATGTATATAAAGGTAAACAATACATGTACTATATACATTGCAAATATACATAGACACATTTATTAACCTATTGTAAGGTATTATTATTACTGAGGTTGGCTCTGTTATAGTTAACTGATAGATTCTAAAATTTTAGTTTCTAATCCAGTACATATTTCATATTTCATATTTCCAATACATATTATTTCTCCCTAACATAACTATCCAAGGTACATGTTCTGCTTGATAGGTGGCTCATTTCATGGGATAATTCAGTCATCTTCTAGCTTGAAACTCTGCCCTTCCCTGAGCTTGGTCAACACCATCATCTATATTCAGCAAAAGTTCTGTCTTTAATTTACTTGCTGCTGGAAGTTACTGTGCATTTCTAGGCACCACAGACAAACAGGGGACAGGGCACTTTGGTTCAGATTGCCATTATGCCAGTGCTAAAAATCACAAGCCAGCACAAACCTAATTCGGTGCCCTGCGGCAGCTATACGAGGATGCATCTGTGGTGGGAGGCAAAACCGGAGTCAGCAGGTGAGAAGAATGACTACCATGCAGTGACATGCGCTATCACCAGGCTCTGTGCTGAATACTGTACACACGTCACATACCTAATTCTTGTAATATCCCATAAGGTATCATTTTATGCTAGTTTTAGATTTGAGGAAACTGCCCCAAATCACAGAGCTCTTGGGGAGGAGAGATGAACTACAAATCCTGATTTCCATGAGGCTTAAGTCTATATTTCTCCATCACCAAACAACTTTTTACCCATGATGAGTAAAAAAAGACCTGCCCTAAAGAAGATGGAGAAAATGGTGCATCTGTGATACATTTTAGAGCTCAAGGGATTGGTGAGACAGAGGCAAGTCAGATCATTAAAAGGACTGACTGGAAAAGGCAAGGAAAAGCAGCTAGGAGAAGCGGAGAAAAGAGGAGTTAACCATATTTTCAGAATAAAACAGCGGTTTTGCCGCCACTTCCTGTGTTGCCTTAGACAAGACTCTCTCTGGTCTGAGACTCAATTTGCCCACCCATGAAATAAGAGACGCAGGGGGAGAGATCTCGAAGATCGCTTCACGTCAAAAATTCCATCCTTCTCAGACCAGGCTGCTCATTATCCTCCACCAGGCACAGTGGTCAGAAATTCAGTACAAGACCTCCTCAAATCTGTCCCAGCAGGAGAAGCAAGGTAGAGAAACCACCTCGGGCCATACTCGTTAACAGTTGTTTCATTAATCACAGTTTGTGTTTCAAATCCAAAGACAATCTGTCCAATTAACATTAAAGCTCTGGAGCCCTGGGAAAACCTGCAGGAAAGGGCAGTTTGACACAATGGCTAATAATGTTCACATTTTAGGAGAGTGGCTTTCAAACACAGCCTTCTTCTGGTGACAACTTGAGTCCCGTCCAAAGTGGAAGCACAGGCTGTGGTACCTCTACAGCCTGACTGCTTCACTCCACTCAGCCTCACGGACCTGTGTGGCCATCACATGTCAGCTGTCCGAGCGAGACCGGTTTTCCAGACCTGACGCTGCCACTCACACCTCTGTAGCCTCGTCCATTTGAACCTACAGTCGATGTGCCTTTTCTTTTTCTTTTC
Source organism: Furipterus horrens (assembly GCF_987537825.1). NCBI lineage: Eukaryota > Metazoa > Chordata > Mammalia > Chiroptera > Furipteridae > Furipterus > Furipterus horrens. Next base: position 190,663,628 of record NW_028327174.1, read on the forward strand.
CTGGTCTAGTCTAAGCTCTTCCATATTACATTTCCAGTAAGACTTATTTCAACAATGTTTTTTTCAAGGTCTATATTGAGACTTGGGTTTGAATCTCGTTTCAATCACTCAATTACTAACTTGGGCAGGCTCTACATTTTTATTTTCAAGGAAAACATATACACAGACAAAAACATTCAAATAATACAAAGAGTAGACAGTGAAATCTAAATCTCCCTTCCTCTCTAACGTTCAGGCTCCTCTTTGGATGCAATCTGAGTTACCAATATCTTGTATTTTCTTCTCAAAGATGCCAATACAAGAATATCAATAAACAAACGCCCCTCACACACACACACACACACACACACAAATAGCAATATATTAGGCACACTATTTTACAACTACATGAACAATGTATCTTTTGCCCTATCGGTACCGTAAGTTTACCATAGTCTTTATAACCATGTGCGAATAAACTGACCTCTCTGAACATCAGTGCTCTCATTGGGAAAGTAGCATAATGAAATGATTCCAACCTAACTCTTCAGCGCTTACTCTCTGTACATGCCTCGTCCCTGGGTACACACCTCTAAGGACACTATATGGTAATAGCCCAAGCACTCTGTGCACTAATTGCTGCCACGTACTGATATCTGTGGAATGAATGACTGTGAATCTAAGGAAGACTGTGGCAGGTTAATGGTTACTTTTATGTGTCAACTTGACTGGTCTAAGGAGGCCCAGGTAGCAGGTAAAACATTATTTCTGGGTGTGTCTGTGGGGCTAGAAGGGAAGAGATTAGCACTTGAATAGGTAGATTGAGTAAAGAAGGTTGCCCTCAACGATGTGGATGGCTGTAATGGGATCCACTAAAGGCCCCAATAGAAGAAAAGGCAGAGGCAAGGGGAATGTTGCCCTTTGCTTGAGCCAGGGCATCTAGTTTCTCCTGCCCTTGGACTGGGACTTATACTTCCGCTCCCCTGATTCTCAGGCCTTTGGACTGGGATTGAATTTTATCACCAGCTTTCCTGGTTCTCCTAATGCAAATGGAAAATCAGGGGACTTTCTGGCCTCTTTGACTGACTACGCAAACTTCTATAATAAAAAAGCTCCTCAAATACAGGGTTACATAAAACAGTTTATTATTTATTAATTATTGTATTATTGTTACAGAGCGAAAGGGGGTTCTTTCACGCGGCGCCTTGGTGTAAAACCCAACAACTAGTGTTGAGGGAAACAGGTCTGTGAGAAACGCTCACAATAAAAACTGGGACACAGGACTTGAGCAGTAAAACGAGGCCTTTATTCACGAGTCTGCAGAGCCGGGCGCACCCTCATAGCCAGGAGAATGTGCGCGCCAAGTAGACAAAGGAACCTGGTTTTATAGTCTTAGCTTCCCCACCCTAACGCAACTAGTTTCCCCTCCCCTCTCCTCCTTCCCCGTTTCTCCATGACTGGATACTCCGGAGGTACAATCTAACGCGTTCATCTAAATGCCCCTATTGTGATTTGTGAATATGCTAATGTTATCCACTCCCTTCTCAGAGATCCTTTAATTACATTTGCCCTTAAGACCCTTTAATTACATTTGCCTTTTGTTACCAATGACTTTGCTACTGGTTTGGGAGTCACTATGACCTTGTTTCTAACAATTTCCCCCTGTCTCTTTTGGAAAATTGACTACTCAAACCATTCTATTTATTCCTCCAAATTTAAGGAGGATTTCTTGACTTTCTTCCTCATGGTTAGGATTCCCTTTGGTCTCTCGGAGGAGGAGATTATGAAAAGTTGCTGCATCTGTTTAGTTAGTGCAGTCTCAATTAGTCTTTGAACTAAACCTCTAATGCATGGAATACAGCAGCCTAAAGCTGTGAGGACACCTGTTACCACTATGAGGGATACCAGAGCTGATGAGATTATTCCTTTCCAGTTGCCAAACCAATTTTCTAACCATTCTGTTATGGGATTGTCAATACCTGAGTTTTCTGCTAGCTTATTTGCTAAGGTAGTTAGTCTCTGCAGAGCCTTAGTGATAGATTCATCAGGGGCTGTATTATTAGGGATAAAGGTGCAACACTGCCCCCCAAGCATTACACATACACCTCCCTTTTCTGCCAGCATCATATCCAGTGCCATCCTGTTCTCCCAAGCCACTCAACTGGTGGCATTTAATAAATAAATCAACAGAAGAGCACTGACTCAAACCCTGCTGCTATTTGATTTCTAGCTTTAAACTCATTTGGAACTACTCTGGGGACCCCAATTGCGTCAATATAGATATGAGGATCAAAGGATCCACCAGGCACCACTGACCTCTTTTCCCTAACAGGGGCAGTCTAGTCTGGACCAGTTTTGGAAATGCTAGGGTAAATGGGATAGCCAATTGAACCAGGGCACAGGTTCCACTCCACCTGTCAGGTAGGATTTTCCAGAGACTCCTTTACCCACAATACCACCAGACATCTGCTCTGGGGACTTGGAGGGGAATATAGTCGCCGGCCCCACTGTGAAGGTGGCTCGCATTTCTGGTATGAGTGCATGTTCGGAGTTCTTCTGCAGGGGTACCCGAATTCGCTTCCCACCTAGAGAGGCAAGAAGAGTCATTCATGGGCCCCACTGAGTATGAAGGGAGGGATTGAGTCCCATTACTCCTTATAGAGGGAAGAGGAGAGACAAGCTTCTGCAAGTCCCATTTCCCCATGCATTCTCATCCTGGTAGAGAGCGAGCATACAGGCCATTCCCGAGGGGTCAGAGTCCCAGCCTAGTGGAAATGGTACGACCTGTGCCTGGGGTCTCCCTGTGGTACAAGCATAACAGTTGCTTTTATTCAGGGAATTAACAGCAAATTTGACCCATTCTACCCAAGCATTTGCGTCTCCGTACCCAGTCTCTATCTCTAAGGTTTGTCTGAGATCTAATACCTTAAAAACTTTTACCTTGGCTGGATTATTCTGGAGTCTTTTCTGAGGTGTAGCTGAGAGAAGTTAGATTTTCTAGGGAAGGAGTAGCTGTCACTAAGTGAAGACCTAGCAGCCACCCTACTGGATTTATGTCAGATACATTAGCTTTTAGGCCATAAACTCTGGCAGCCACATGGGGTTCCTGACTTAAGGTCTGTGGCTGGTTCAGTGTCAGAAGAAGAGGGTTGCACTGGAGAGGCTGGCAGTTTCGGGAAGGAGCTCCTTGGTGAAAGTTATTTTAAGCAAAAGAGAGACCAGTTTAAAGTGAAGCCCACTGACCAACCCATACTTCGCCAACCCAACCACTTAGTTCAGCCAAACTGTTGAGTCTCAGGGGGCAGCAATGCAGATGGGCTTCTTAAGTGCAGCTTCTATGTACAGACAATCACTCAGGTAATGAGATTATAGACTTATATCCTATGAAAACAGAAAGAACACACACATGTTAATTCACACAACACAATTCACAAACCAATTTCTAAATTTGCAAGACTGTCTTATTGGGAAGACATCCAGTTGCAAGGCATTTGACATTCTTCTTGCCTGTAAATTAAGCATTATTGATAATGTCACAGACCTGGTTTAACTTTTGAATGAAAACAAACTTTTAATTAAAATAAACTTTATAGACACAGCTGCACTAGTTTATAGTCTATCACTGATCATTGTGATTTTCCTCAAATCACGATTTTTCTCCTTAAGATTAACCTCCTTGTTATTAAAGGGACTGCATTAAGTCCAGTTTTAATTTAGCCTGTTCATTTGCATAAACACAACAAGAGCAGTGATTGACCACATAAGATTTTTTTTAAGTCTGCTTTGCTGGAACTTATACAAGGAACCTTCATGTTGACTTTTAGTCTGCCCATCAGGGCACAGAAACTGAGCCACACACCTGCCATCTGGGCTTGCCTGTAAAACCCATGCTTTTTACAAGTTCTTCAAGCTTTCCATTGTGCCTAAAGTTTCCTCCTAGCCATTTATCAGGGAAGCAACCTTTGTTTCTTCCCTAGAAAGATTGCCATGGACCGCACAACCACCCAAGGTGTTAGGCCTTTCCCTCATGGGCTTTCATTAGCCTAAGCATGCCTCCTTCAGGCATGACATTCCAGTCAAAGCCTCCGCTGACATAACCACCATTAGCAACTGTCTTTTTAGTTTTATGCAAAGAAACCTAATGTAATTACTTACTTCTTTAAATTGCCAAGTTCTGGAGGGATCAGGTAGGGAGAAAAATATACAGTGTGAAGGAAAATTCTTGTCCTTCTAATATTCCCTAAAATTGCATTTCCATGCCTTATACTTTCTTTTGTTCACTTTCCTACATGTGAAGTTTTTTAAATTTTCTCTGGGAAACCTCAATTTTCCTTTCAGATTATATGGCCAGTACCAATACAGAGAATTCCAGACCCTTCCTAGGCCTCAGAGAATTCTAGGTCTCCAACAGCTAAATGCCAAACCAATACAGGGAATTCCAAATGACCTTTCATAGGTCCCCCATGGCTAAATGCCAATACAGAGGTACAGTAACCATACAATTAGACCACAAGTAGTTGAGGTTTCCCTTTTCCCAGGTTTAAAACTTTCACAACCTTTCTATACATTTTTATGACTTTCCACAGACTTTCTGCAACATTCACAAACTTTCCATATATTTACCCATTCAGATTTAACCATAACCCATTTCCAATTCTTTTCCACACTGTAAAGGACTCTACCCAAACTCAGTATTTAGCAGCTAAAATTTCCCTAGATTTGTAGATATTCTGCAGTTTTCTGAAGCTTAGACCTTGCAAACACCTGTCATGCAGCAATGACTTGAATGTTTAGACATATACCATTTTGCAAACAAAGCACATCACCTTAAGAGCATATCTAACCCACCATTTTGCCCACTTCAAAGATGGCTGCAGCATTACATGCAGCATCTTTGAAGACAGTGGCACCCATAAGTACCACCCACAAGATGGTGGCAAACCCACGTGACTTATCCACCATGGTGGAGCATTCACGTGGCTTACCCTAAATGGCAGTATACCTATGAGGCTCAGTGTCCAAATCACAACTTTCATGCGGGCTCTGGAGGGAGAGACCCATTTCTCCTCCTGCAGAGGTGGAGTCATTGGCTTTGCAGTCACTTCAGAGGCCGTAACCAAAAGGCGTGCTGAGAGGGAAGTCCCTTGAATCTGCAGATGGGTGGGCACTGCAGAAGCCACGCTCACCTGCAGAGGGGGCTGCGCCCCAGGAGCCTCCGATGCTGCCGCGGGAACCGCCCCCACCTGGGGAGAGGGCTGTGCCGCAGGAGCGGCCCCTACCTTCGGAAGGGGTGGTGCCATGGGAGGCGCCTTTACCTGGGCGCAGTTTGGCGCCAAAACAGTTCCTTTGTCTCCCGGATTTAGAGAGTTAAAGAGGGCTACTTCCTCATTCTCCTCCTCTCTTCTAACATACACTTTCTGAGCTTCCCTGAAGAGTTTTTCAGTTGCTTTAATTGGCCCATTCACTTACTTTTTGCAATTTCTTACAAATATTTGGCCAGTTTCTGTTACAATGGTGACTTTTAAGAGTCCCTGTCCCATAGCATTCTCTGGATTTAGACCAGAATACTTCATTTTGTCCCTGAGCTTCTGCAGGGATCTGATGGAGCTGTATTTCGAATGCCTTGGAGACATTCTGTGCATGGGGAACGGACTCCTTGATTCCCCTGATGACGAGGCTCCTAAGGTCTTTTATTTGAGCCCTATTCTCCGGCCTGTTATCCCAATCAGGGTCTATACTGGGAAACTTCTGTTAGGCCGGGACAATTTCCTGATGGGCAGGATGTTCCCTTTCCCATATCCTCATAGCAGCCCGTCTGATCACTCCCTTCTCTTCCTCACTGAAGATGTCTAGTATAGACATTAATTCTGTCCACATGTATATGCTGGGTCCGGGGAACTGGTCTAGTTGTTCCACCAGTCCAAGGGGGTCCTTTACCAAGCGCTTCATATTGCGTTTGAAGTTTCTAACTTCAGTGCTTGTTGAAGGAGCATTTGACATATCTAATATGTCCTGGACCCCTGGAGACTTCCCTAAGGGGAAACCGGCTGCTCTGAGGGAATGGGGAAGTTCTTTAGGTCTTGCTTACATTGTTTCAATTCCTTTCTTAATTTAGATAAGTTGCCACCAGCGCCGTAGGTGTCATGGGGGCGGATACTGGTGGGGTATCTGCTAGGTGTTCCTGGCCTCTTCCGTCTGTACTGTCCGTCCACGGTGCTTCTGCCCAGTTGGCCACCGGCTGGCCAGGGCTATAAGGCACTGGGAGACAGGACAGAGGGTCCCAGGCCTTCTCTTTTTCTTTTTTACAGGGAAGAGACCTGCGGATCTGCTGGTAGGTGGTGATCAGCAGAGAGCATATTCCCTCTCTTCCTTAAAGGCTGATGCCTGGCCCTGGCTGTTGTGACCCAGTGGACCGAGCGCCAGCCCTCGAACCAAGTGTCACCGGCTCGACTCCCAGTCAGGGCACACGACCAGGCTGCACGCCATGTCCCAACTGGGAGCACGAGCGAGAGGCAACCACACAGCGATGCCCCTCTCTTCTTTCTCCAAAAACAAACAAACAAACAAACAACCCAAAAAAACTGAACACACATATAAGACCAGGGCTTGACAAACCCAACATTCATCAGACCCAAATAGGGGCTAGGAGACAGATTTCCCCTAAATGGGTTCCTTTGGCCAAAGGAAACAACAATAATTTACCATTGTCTGTTCTTCCTTACTTTTGGTCCCCACCCCTAGGCCTAAAATTTCCATTTCCCATCCTCAGCTGATTCCCGTGGCTGAATCCGGCTGTGTTCTCAACCTAACGGACCCAGCAGAGGGGCACTCCACACTCGCTTACTTGCACACAGACCGAGATGCTTCGTTCATCTCCGGCCGCTTCCCTCACAGGACAATGGACCCAGCGGATGTGCACTCCGGCCGTTCCCTCACGGGAGAACGGACCCAGCGGAGGTGCACTCCGGCCATTTCCTCACAGGACAATGGACCCAGCGGAGGTGCACTCCGGCCGTTCCCTCACAGGAGAACGGACCCAGCGGAGGTGCACTCCGGCCGTTTCCTTCACGGGACAACGGACCCAGCGGAGGTGCATTCCGGCCGTTCCCTAACGGGAGAACGGACCCAGCGGAAGAGCACTCCGGCCGTTTCCCTCACGGGAGGACGGACCCAGCGGAGATGCACTCCGGCCGTTTCCCTCATGGGACAACGGACCCAGTGGAGGTGCACTCCGGCCGTCTCCCTCACGGGACAGCGGACCCAGCGGAGAGGCACTCCACACTCGTACCAGCCACACACACAACTCGTACCAGCCACACGCACAATCAGCTTCCCGAGGATGCCCAACCACCAAGGCAGTACTTAAGTCCAATTTTCCTACCTTGGCCCGTGCACGAGGTTGCCTGGTTGCCGCGGTGTTTGCTTTTGTTTCCCCCTGCGTTGATCCACTGCTGTCCCAACAAGAAGTCTCGGGTCGTTTCCGGACACTGAGGCGGGTGGGCCCTGGGTCAAGCGGGCCACCCAAAAGCGGGTAGGACGCGTCTCCCCACCTTGGCTCAGAGCCCTTCCCACATACAGGCGGAGGATCCCGGACGAGCCCCCAAATTGTGAGAAACGCTCACAATAAAAACTGGGACACAGGACTTGAGCAGTAAAACGAGGCCTTTATTCACGAGTCTGCAGAGCCGGGCGCACCCTCATAGCCAGGAGAATGTGCGCGCCAAGTAGACAAAGGAACCTGGTTTTATAGTCTTAGCTTCCCCACCCTAACGCAACTAGTTTCCCCTCCCCTCTCCTCCTTCCCCGTTTCTCCATGACTGGATACTCCGGAGGTACAATCTAACGCGTTCATCTAAATGCCCCTATTGTGATTTGTGAATATGCTAATGTTATCCACTCCCTTCTCAGAGATCCTTTAATTACATTTGCCCTTAAGACCCTTTAATTACATTTGCCTTTTGTTACCAATGACTTTGCTACTGGTTTGGGAGTCACTATGACCTTGTTTCTAACAGGTCTTTATTTACAATATTCCAGCCTGGGGAGGGCAGTGAGCACTTCAGCTCAGAGCCCTGTTCTCCCATGGGACCCAGCACTTCCCTTGCTCCCCAAAAGGCTAGAAGCCAAAAACATGCCCAGAAGTTCCCCAGCCATTATCTGTCAGCCGTCTCCTTCAGGATCTGGGGTACGATGTCATCAGCCTCCGTATAACAGTCCAGGCAAACATGTGCTTTGCCCTTTCAAAGCCACATGGTATTTTCCTTTTCAAAGTAGCATGGAGTTCTCTCTTCCTTTCCAAGTCGCATGGAGTTCTCCTCTGCCCTCCTTGCGAATGGCGTGGATCTCCTCTCTTCTTTCTCAAAACCTCATGGAGATCCTAGCTAAAATGTCTGCCACCTATTTTTAAACCCCTGACTGCATCCTCTGACACAGTGGGTGTGGTGCCCAGTTCTGACCATTCACAGAGCCTTGCGCAGGCTCTGTGTGCTCTTTCCACACCATTCCATGGTCAAAACCCCTCCCATCTTCTTGGGGCCTTGGAAGAACCAAAGCTATTTGCATAACTGAGACACTAGTTACTAGCAAATGTCATGCAAAGGAATCTTAAAAGCTGTTCTCTTTTCTCCATCCCCCCAACCCGCAGGCTCTGGGGACTTTTGGAGACCCCCACTCTGTAACATTATTATTAAACTACTTTTGCCCACTCCTGTATACTTTTCTATCCTGACTTCTGTCTCTATTTCTGTCTCTGTCTCTGTTTCTCTGTCTCTGTCTCTACCTCTCTCTCTGTCCCTATTTTTTGTTGGTTTTGTTTCTCTGGAGCAATCTAATACAGTCACGTGAGATCACAGACTCAGAATAATAGTACCTAACAGGTGGGATATATGTAATATGAGACTCCTCTTCCTTTCCCATTCAATTCCACAGTAGGAACAGGGTAAACTGCAGAACAGAACACTGAACTTTATTCTGCCTTATTTGCCAACACGCATGTCTGTGTGTGTGCATGCATGTGTGTGTCCCATCCCAGAAATGACCTACTGAAGCCCTGGAGACATTGAGCAGCACAGAATGAGCTCCAGGAAAAATGTGGAAGTCGGCTCAGTTACCCTTCTCCCACCCCTCTTTTCCCAAGGAATCTGTGGAATGGGAAAAGCACCACTTTTGCAGCTTTGGTTGAGGGTCCCAGCTGCGCCAGTTACATGGAGCAATCATTTGACTTCTCTCAGGCTTTGCCACTCATCTGTATAACGGGAGTAAGTGACTTTTCCCAGGTTAGATCATTGTGAAGCCTAAATCAGATGATGCACTTTAGAGTTGAAGCAGCTTTAATGGTGACCAACTATTGAGGTGAACCTGCCTTTTATCTTGATGTGATCAACCTCCTGCTTTGACACTCTTGCCTTCCCTACTTCTAACACAAACTCAACAACAGGGACCAGGTAACAGAAGGTTCTAGGCAGACAGTAACAGTAGAGATTCCTGCAGAATTGCAGTGTGGCTTTTGTGATCTGCCCATCCCTAACCTAACAACACCAATTCCTCTGTTGGGGATATGGTGAGCAGGAAACCCCACTGGGCAGAAAGAGGCAAGGGCCAGATTCCCATGACTGAAGGTCATGATGACTCCTAAGTCCTTGAGAGAGTCTGAAATACTTAAAGAAGAGAGGCCACTGTGTATTGGGGCGGGGTCCTTTGGGAGAATCACATATGGAGAAGTGAGGAGGAATCAACAAGGAAGGCTCAAGCACTGCTATCGACTTTCCCAGATCCTGGCCTTCTTGAAGGGTTAAGCATCCCATTACCAATGGCTAATTACCAGATACACTCAGATGCTCAGCGGGCTGAGATGTCAGGTGATAGTGCCTCTCATGTACTTCCTCTCTTGCCCTCCTTGGGTGCCCTTTCCATGTTTTCTTCAGGTTCTTGCTGGCCCTGGTGGGGCAGCAGACAAAATAGGGGTATTCTGTTGATTCCTTTGAATAAATAATTGAAATACAACTAGGGAAGCGTTATTAAAGGAAATGAAGGTGTCATTAGATATTGGGGGAAGAGGGGGTGACCTTTGAAACAATCTTTTCAGGGTGACACCTGAGTGATCCAAGCCTGCAATTTTCTCCATTAATGCTCAACCTCTTCACATAAGTCCTCTAATAACAGTGTGGGCGATGGATGAAGACAGGGCAGTTGAAGCTTAAAATATATGCCAAGGAGACATTAAAAGCCACATAACTACCTAGGAGTGCGGAGAACAGGCAGGAGAGGAGAAGAGATGGGGTGGAAATTCTGCTACTTGTCTGTTAAGATTCTGGGATCTTTTGTTCATTCTTCTATTGTTCTGCACACCATCATACTGACTCCTCATGATATGTCTGCACTTCCTCTCTGTTTCCAAAGTCACCTTGCTAGCCTAGACCTTAATTACCATTCTCCTTGCAATTACAGTAATAGACTCCCTGCTCCCCGAATCTGCCGCTTTCTTCTGTCTACCCTGTAGATGTCACCAGATTACACTTCCTAAAATATCACTTTGCACATGTCATTCTCTTGCTGAAAACCTTCAATGATCCCCCCATTGTCTGTAAAGTAAAGGCTAACTTTTGGCCTTATTCTGAAAATCAGTGCCACCCAAACCTCAAACAGCCTGTGTCCATTGTGAAGGCTGCACCCAGATCTTATTCATTTTCCTGTCCCCAATTCTGATATGTAAGCTCTGAGAGGGAAAGGATTCGTTTTTGATTGCTGACACATCACCAGCACTCAGATGATAATTGTTGGATGAATGCATTAATTAACTCATAAATAATTGATGGCATAATATATGGTACCCATAAGTCTTTGTTGCAGGAAAGAATGAAGGGAGACAGGCCGGAAAGAAAGATGATGCTATATTCAGACAGTCATGAGTTATAGGTGGATGGCAGCTACAGTTATGGGCCTTGAATCAGAACAGGGCAGTTGACACTTGACCACAGGAGTCAAACGTGCTAAAGGCATGACTGAAGCAGAGGCTTAAGACCACTTGAAATCAGAACAGATATTGGGAGTGGAAAAAAGTCAGAGAGGGAGACTGAGCAAGCTGAGGGACCACCCGTGGGCACATTTGGGAAGACGGGTAGTTATGAAAGCAAAGTTATAGGTGGGGGGCTTGGGCGCTGGGTAATAGGACCAGGAGAAGTGAGTCATCTGGGTGAGGAGCCAGGAACTCAGGGAGTTTGCCCATCAACCAGGATGTGTTAAATAAGTTTCAGTAGTCATGACAAAAACTTACTATATGCATGGGTAGTGGTTAAATTTCAGATATCTTTAAAAAAAATGTATTTATATATTTTTAGGGAGATGGGAAGGGAATAAGAAAGAGAAGGAGAGAAACATTAATGTTGGTTGCCTCTCGCATGCCCCCAACTGGGGATCTGGCCCACAACCCAGGCATGTGCCCTGACTGGGAATTGAACCAGCAGCCCCTTGGTTTGCAGGCCGGCGCTCAATCCACTGAGCCACACCAGCCAGGGCAAATTTCAGATATAATGAATGTCTTTGAAATTTGGATGACATTTTTCAGAAAAATAAATAAAACCATATAATACTACACACAGTTACACGTGTTGAGAGATCTCCCTGAGGTTGAAATCCAGGGTAAGAAAATGTGTTTTATCTATTTTGAACACCTCACACTTACACTTTGTATCACCATTATATATTTATTCTTCTTTTGCTGTTGACACTATTATAGATATCCCCGATTTCTCCCTTTGCTACCTTTCATCCAGTCCCACATTTTATCATTCCCACTTTGAGGAAACTGAACTTTGGTGAGAAAATATGCCTTGTCCAAGTGAAAAGTAAGTGGCAGAATATACAGGGTAGAAGTCAGGTATTTTGGTTTCATGTTGTGTGTGTGTGTGTGTGTGTGTGTGTGTGTGTGTGTGTGTGTGTTTTCTATCATATATACACCAAACAAGCTGTGCTAACATTCCCGTGTGAAGCAGAAAGCCCTTTTCCAGATATTAAGTGAGTACCTGTGATATGTCAGGCACTATGCTAGGCACTTGGGATTCATCAGCGAACAAAACCAAACCAACATTTCTGCGTGTGTGGAGCAGAAAGCCTGAATCAGAGCATGTTGCTTCAGGTGGGTGATGCTTAATAAAAAAACGTAATCCAATGCACAGTGTCCTAAGCACTAATTATTTTCAATCAAAGATAGATTTTATGTCAACTAACACTGAACATTCCTGATCCTTCATCAGTAGCTAATCATGGCAGACTCCACTAATTTTCATTTCTTTTTCTTTGTTTTGTCTTCCATTTAAAAACTGTAAACTTAGAGCTCTCTGTTTATCATCTCAACCAAAACCAATAAGGCCCAAATAAACATTTTATTCCTGGTGGTTCAGAAGAGGACTCACAAAACCAGACAGAGAGTCAAGAGAACCAGTGCCCCAGGACAGGTCTACCTTCTGTGGCCTTCCTGTCTTTTCCTTGGGCCTGAGCTTCCTCGCCTATAAATCAAGTCTGTGTGTTTCTGTGATCCTTCTCTGTCCTAAAATGCTAGAGATGTCTGAGAACTTAGAGAAAACCTTTCTAATTGCCAGGTGGTGAGATATCAATGGTGGGAGAAAATTCGCCCTCATGCTTAGGAGCTGCCTGACTTGGCTCTGGGAACAGAACGGTTCTTCGCTGAGTGGCACGTAGGAAGCAGAAAGGGTGAGAGACAGGACAAAAGCTTAGTTTCTTATCAGAGAAGGAATAAGACAGATCAGCGGGCCGGAGTGGTGAGTGCAGGATGTGGGGCTGCGTTTCCTTCTGAAAAGGTCAGTGCCCTGCCAAGCCAGGGCTGCAACACAGTGGCCTTTTAAAAAGCAGACAGCCGAAGCGGCTGCCGCTGAGCGCAAGAAGTGTGCAGCACACTCAGAGTCCTGGTATGTCAGAGCAGAAAGGGACGTAATCTCGTTGATGCAGTTCCCTTTGTCTGCTTTTAGGTGGGGATGCTGAGGTCCAGAGGGTGTGGCTGGGAGAGGTGACACGCTTCGGCTCACAGAGCTTGTAGTCAGCAGAGCCTGGACTAGAGCCCAGGAACATCCTGTTGCTGCTTAAGTGAAAGCAAACCTTGCCTTTGTTCTGTTTATTGCCAGCTTTAATAAAATCATTATTTTTCGCTCATGTGCTACTTGCTTAGCATCTCTGAATAAAAAATATGTGATAATAACAGGTATCTCTTTTTAACAGCATGGAATCTCACACTTAAACATTGAAGGTGTGACTGACTCATTAAACCTCCAGGTTTGTTCTTAAGGATTATTTTGCAAATGATAATGTGTTTATTTTTTAAATATGTTTTATTGATTGTGTTATTACACTTGTCCCGATTTTTCCCCCTTTGCCCCCTAAACCTAGTACCTCCCTTCCCTCCAGCAATCCCCATCCTTAGTTCATGTCCATGGGCCACGCATATAGGTTCTTTGGCTTCTCCATTTCCTATACTATTCTTAACATTCCTCTGTCTATTTTGTACCTACCAATTACGCTTCTTTATTCCTATACCTTTTTCCCCATGTTTCCACTTCCCCCGCCCCTCTGATAACCCTCCATATGATCTCCATATCTATGATTCTGATCCTGTTCTAGTTGTTTAGTTTGTTTTTGTTATTAGATTCAGTTATTGATAGTTGTGAGTTTTTTGTCATTTTACTGTTCACAGTTTTGATCTTCTTTTTCTTAAATAAGTCCCTTTGACATTTCATATAATAAGGGTTTGGTGATGATGAATTCCTTTAGCTTTACCTTTTCTGGGAAGCTCTTTATCTGCCCTTCCATTCTAAATGATAGCTTTGCTGCATAGAGTAATCTTGGTTGTAGATCCTTGCTTCTCATCACCTTGAATACTTCTTACCAGTCCCTTCTTGCCTGCAAAGTTTCTTTCAAGAAATCAGTTGGTAGTCTTATGGGAATTTCTTTGTAGGTAACCCTCTTCTTTTCTCTTGCTGCTTTTTTCTTTATCTTTAACCTTTGGCATTTTAATTATTATGGGTCTTGGTGTGGTCTTCTTTGGGTCCAACTTGTCTGGGACTCTCTGTGCTTCCTGGACTTGTATATCTATTTCCTTCACCAAATCAGGGAAGTTTTCTTTCATTATATTTTCAGATAAGTTTTCAGTTTCTTTCTCTTCCTCCTCTCCTTCTGGCACCCTATGATTTGGATGTTGGTATGTTTAAATTTGTCCCAGAGGTTCCTAAGCTTCTCCTCATTTCTTTTTTTTCTCATTCTTGTTTCTTTTTTCTGTTCTGGTTGAATGTTTATTTCTTCCATATGTTCTAAATCATTGAGTTGAATCCTAGCTTCCTTCCCTTCACTATTGGTTCATTGTATATTTTTATTTATTTCCTTTTGTGAAACCTTCATTTCTTCCTTTACTTTCTTGACATACTCTATGAGTTCCCTGAGCACAGCTACTGAGGGTTTATCTTCCCAGTATTGAAACCCGGGGCTGTGTGGTCAGAAGGGAATCCCTCCTGATTTTTATCCACCACACATGACTACGGGACCAACTGAGTCCATTCCATGGCCACCACGGCCTCTCCAGGCCACATCACACCTCTCTGCCTGTCTCCACCCCTCCTACCGCTCTGGATAAATGTGGTCTCTTGGCTGTTGGATTTCCATACAGCACGATTTTCTGACAGTTCTGGGTATTACTGGTTTTGAGATTTAGCTTGTAATTCCTTTTGTGATTGATGAGGAGGTGAATCATATCTACCTATGCCTCCGTGTTGACCAGAAATCTGATTATGTGTTTATAATAAGAGTTGATAAAATTATATCTTTGGTTTGAATTTTCAATTTAAATACACTCTTCTCCATTCATTTTGTTCCTTGCTCTCCCCTGGTCCAAGTTTTCTCCCCAGTGGAAGTATTAAAAGCCTCACTCCCTGTTAATACCTAGAACATAGCATTGGATTGTCATGACAGTTATTGACCTCCACCCCATACAAGGCCCTGCCCTCCTGGATTGATTTGTACACCATGCTCCTCTCATTCCAGCTCTTCCCTGATCTACTGAAACATCCTAATTTGTTAAAGCAATCCAGGCTGATCAATGTGTCTTTGCACCTCGAGAGCAAAGTAACCCTGGAGAAATCATTTAACTTCTTTGTGCCCAGTTTGATCTAGAAAATGGATATAGAGATGATTCTCAACTCTTAGGTTATTGTAGGGCTAAATGAAAATAAAACTTACTCTACCTACAACACCTGTTCAGTGCCAAAGCAAGCACTTTAAAATCTTATTTTATTTGCTCATTATGATTGCTCTTATTATTACTTCCATTTTACAGGTAAGGAAACAGGGGCAGAGAAGTCCCAGAACTTCCCAAGTGGAAGGACGTTTGAATAACCAAGTCTGTCTAACTTGAGCCACCGTGCCCTCTCCTAGCACTCCACGTGTATTTACTCTTTACCAGACTGGTTTGCAACCCGGGTGATTCTGCACCCCCAGCAGACATTTGGCAAAGCCTGGAGACAACTTTGGTTTTGCAATTACAAAGAGGCATTACTGGCATCTAGTGGGTAGAGGCCAGGGATGCTGCTGCGGCACCGCACAGGGCAGTCCCTCCCAACAACGACTCGTCTGGACCAAATAGCAATAGTGCCTCGATTGAGAAACCCAGCTGTGTTGTAGCTGTTGCATGACTTTACCGTATTCCTTCTGCTAGATGGGCATGATATGGTATGGAAAGGGTCACGCACACCGTAAACATTCAATAAATGCCAGCGATCAGCATCATTGTTGATACTTCAAGACCCACCTCACACTTCGTTTCTCCTCTTCTGAAGTTATTTCTAATCGCTGCTAGATAGGAGAAGCATTTTCCTCATTTCAATAACCCTTTACTTTCTTTAGTATAAGTTATGCAGTATTTATTATAGTTATTTATATATTCTTTATCCTCTTTGACAAGTTGCCAGTTTCCCAAGAGAAGAAGTCATATTTATTTATTTTTTATATTTCTCCGTGTATTCAGCATAGTGCCTGGCCCATTGAATTTGAGAAACTGAGCAATTTTCTGTGGAGAGGTAGGCAGGGGCTACTATCCCTATTTTATAAGGAAGGACCCCCCCAAAACAGAGGTATGTTCTGGACAATAGGTTCCTTGTAGTACAGGCTTCCTCTGCTATAGGTCAGTGTTCTAGGAATCCATCTGTATCAGTGTACCAGCTGGCGTTGTTGTGAGAGGCTGCGTTCAGCTTCAGAGAATTTTTTGGAAGACAATTTCAAGGTGTTTGGCCATTTCACGATGGGTGATTTACGAGTGCTCCTGCCCACACTGCACTGAGTGTTCAGCAGTTTTTGACCAAAATCAGCATGACTCCTGTGCCCCACCCTCCTTATTTGCCCTGAGCAACTTTTTTTTCTTGGATGAAAAAAAGTCCTCAAATAGAAATGTTTTGCCAACGTGGAAGAGGTGAAACAAACAAACAAACAAACAAACAAAAAATGGCAGAAGCACTGAAAGGCATCAAACTGACAAGTTGAAAAACTGTTATGAGCAGTGGAAAAAACATCTTGATGGGTATATTGCATCAAATGGAGAGTACTTTGAAGGTTTAAACATGTAAGAATAAACATACAATTTTTTAATAAGTAAACTCCTTTTTTGGGGGTCCTCCCTCAAAGGGTGAGGAAACAGGATCAGAGTGTTTGAGCTATTTAAGGCTGCGTGATTTGTGAGCGACAGAGCTTGTATTAGGTCTCACCTCAGAGTCCAGCCTTAGCTTGTTTAGCTGCTACTTATGTAATCAATTACCAACCGTTGGAACTGTATGGAGCCCATTATTTTAGAGAGAAGTTACTAAGAGAACTTTTATATTCAACCCACAAACTGAAAAGGAAATTGGTTCAAATGTTCTTTTGATCTGGAGATGCCTGTTGTGGAGTCCACAAAATATCGCTGAAGACAGATTACCATGAATGTCAATCCACTGAAGAAAATCATGGCAGGGAGTCCAGGTACCTGGATATGGAGCCAGAATTTCAACTAGCTAGTTGTGTAGTACTGAAAAAGCTATGGTACCTCTTTGCTCCTCACTTTTCTCATTTATTAAACAGGGACCTAATACCCATCCTAATAAACCCACAAGATTGCTAAGAGGAATTATATGCTAAGTATAGTCCATTCTCATTACATTCTATCAAATCAGTGAAAACTGGGGCTCTAATCACAACGTTTTCATCAACTAATTAATATATCAACTTGTTTTATGTGTGTTTCTTCTAGACACCACATTTAATATATAAAGTTGATTCATTAATATTAAATTCATGGCCAAGAGCCCTATAACTCATACTTGAAGGAAGCTTATCTAACTCACTTATTTTCTCTGTAAGACATATTAGAGTCTTCTTGAGCTTAGAAATATTAGACATCATTTCAGCACTAGGCTTGGGTGCCACTTAGCCAGTGAAATCACCAACAAAAGCACAGAAATGCAATAAGTATGGTACCAAATACACCACAAAAAGGAGTACACTTGTTTATAGTGTGAAAGCAGAAGGAAGAAGGCAGAGTATCATCTTGTTTGACCTTAGCTGGGAACACGCATATTGGAATAAAAATTTTCACCACTCTGCACATGTTCATAAGTAAAAAGTATCACAGAGTTCATGAATAATGAGTATTAACTGTCCATTTTAAGAATTAGGTGTTAATAAGAAAATAATGACAAGCGATTCACAAAGGAAGATAAAAATGGCCAATGAAGATACGAATATATGAAATATGCTCACCAACACTGTTCATCAAGGAATTAAAACCAAAATACAATACCCAAATGGCTAAAATGTAAGACTGATGATATAAGGGTAGACAATGATAAAAGCAACTGGAACTCTGGGTACTGCTGATTCTTAGGTTCAGTAAGAGCCTCAAAAACCCCCACCCAATAAGTTGATTAGCAGGAAGTAAAAACCACAAACAATGACTATTGAGAAGTCCAATGAAAAGTTCCTCAAATCTTACAAAACACCAGTAGGAGGTAGAAAATTTTTTACTCCCTTATTCTATTCTTCTCCCCAGCAACACGCCCAATAAATCACCAAGTACCTTCTCCCAAACAACATACCCAACAGAACACCAAGTGCCTCGTTGTTCCCACCATTGTTCGCGCCGTTACCCCCAGGCCCAACCAATCACTAGGCACCCCAATACCCTGTTACAGTCATCCTCCATCCCTCCCTTTAAAACCTTGTCAGCCTGTATGCCAGTTGCTGTTCTCTCCTTTGAGACAGTCCGGCAGGTTCCTCTTAATAAATCTTGCATCTCAGCTTCCTTGGTTTCGGTTTTTACTATTTCTAACACTGATGGGCATGTATAATCAGTACAAACACTTTGGAGACTTCCTTGATAGAATATACAGAAGTTGAACGTATGCCAATAGTATGACCTGATTTTATTCCTAGATATATACTCTACTGAAATGTATACACATTTAGCATGTTTATGAGGCAGTTATCTCTAATCACCCAAGAATAGAAAGAAACTAAATATCCATCTATTAGAAAATATATGGCTAGATTCACAATAGAACATGATGCAACAGCCAGGACGAAGAGACAGCTATACTCAACAAGATGGAGCATTCTCATAAACACAATTTTAAACCAAAGAAGCCAGACATAAGTAAGAGTATAGGCTGTATAATTCCACTTATGTAAAATTACAAAAGAGGCATCACCTATGTATAGTGTTAGAATTGAGAAGAGGGCCTATTCTTGAGGCAGCAGTGACTGGTATGGGCATGAGGCTACCTCAAGAGGGCTGGTGACATTCTGTTATTTGATCTAGGTGTTGCATAGCATCCTTGGCATTTCCTGAGCCTCACACCTATGAGCCATACACTTTTCTACATGCACTTTAAGTGGAGGTAGAGACAGAACACTTAATGAACACCTACTATATGTCAAACATTTTACTCAGACTCATTTAATTCATAGTTATAATAGTACCCATGATGGAGACACCTGATACTACCAAGTGAGTGAAAGCCACAAATTCCAGAGAACCCTTAGCCATCTTTTCTTTAGATGTTTGGTCTATAATTTTGTGAGATGGATTCACCAGCTTTAACTCTAAACTACCTAGTTCAGCACTCCCCACCCACTCCCCCTCCCTGGGCGATCTTCACAATGCAGTCTTAATCATGTTTACTTGAGTCGAGTCGGCAGCCGTCCGTCTCGAGAGACGATGGTGTAGCTTCTTAAAAGTCTATCTGCACCGCCGAGAATGGCTGTGCAGTCCGACTCGGGAGTGACACAGTATCTGTCTCCTCCCGTGTTGAATCGACATCTTGCGATGACGCTGGAGTGTCCTCTCCAGTGAAACTGAAGCTACAGAGCCTGGGCAGGGTGATATGGAGGGTCTGCTGTTGCCCATGCAGCAGACCCCCCCTCTCTTCGCAGCTGAAGGGTCCAAGGGAAAGACGGAGTCAATACAGCTTGGCTTCAGGTGCGCCGCAGGAGTTGCCGGTGTTGATTACAACGTCAAACCGCCTTAGGGACTCCGGCTCCGGATTTTCTGTCGGGGTTTACTCCCTTAGCCTTTCCCCTGAAGAGGTATGCCACAAGGCAGCGGAGGTTTTTTGGAGTCAGAGTTTTCCTTCTCTGATGTGCCCTGACTGGAAGATCGAACCAGCGACACTTAGCTCGCAGGCCGACACTCAATCCACTGAGCCAAACCAGCCAGGAAACATGTTTACTTACTGTTCTGGATAAAACACAAAAAGGACAAAGAGCTCTCAGTGCTTATGCAACCCCTCCTTCCCTGGAAGGGTCTTAAACAGATAAAGGAGATGAGCATTACGCTGTGGGAAAGGGAAAATCAACAGACTTGTTGTTGCAGAAACCAACTGCAGCCATTTTTCTAACATCCTAACTTTGATCAAATATCGCAGTTTTGCTCTGAGCAATCTTGCTCTTAATCATTTAACTCACACGTGGTGGCAAAAGGTACATTAATCGATCATGTTTCAGATTCATTGACATTCAGCCCAAACATTCTGGCCTGGTAAGAAAGGTCCAATTTTCTAATGCCTTAGGGCAGTTGCTAATCTGTTGCCCCGTGCTTCAGAGAGGGAAAAAGCACCCCTTTGTGCAAAAGGTAGAAATTCCCAAGTCAACAGGGTATAGAGGAGGAAGAGAAGGAGGAAAAGGAAAAAGAGGGGAGAGGCAGGAGTAGGACTGAAAGAGAGAAGATGGGGAGAAAGGGAGGGAAAGATGAGGAAAAGGAGAAGAGAGTCCCAAACCCTTCTGTGCCCTTGCTCAGCTTTTTCATACCAAAACTGGGAAAGGGGAAAGAGGTGTCATCTAGCTGAGGGGTGAGGGGATAAATGAAACCAGGGCAAGCTTTTAATTAAAAGCAGGGTGGCAGCCCGGGCAGGTAGCTCCCTTGGTTAGTGTCATACTGATACGCCATGGTGGGGGGTTGATCCCTGGTCAGGGCACATACAGGAATCAACCAATGAATGCATAAATGAGTAAAATTACAAAAGTTGATGTTTCTCTCTCTCTTTCCCTTCCCTTCTCTCTCAAAAATCAGTTTAAAAGAGGGAGTGTGCGTGTGTGGTACAAAGGGCTGAACTCCAGCTTTGGAAACAGACAGATTGAGATTTTTAAGCCTGGCTCTGCCACTAATCTGTTATGTCACTTTGGACAAGTTGCCTCACTTCTCAGCTTCTCATTTTTCTCAGGTATAAAATGGGGATAAATCTTGACCTTTCAAAGATTACTGTGTGAATTATAGGAAATGTTCCTAATATAGGTGCTAGTGCATTTCTTGGCTTTCCATAAAAGACAGATACTGGTATTATTTAATTCTAGGTATTTTTTAAAATTATTATTAATTTTGGGGGGATTAACAAAGGGTTTACTGAGGGAAAACGGGGAAGTGGGGGTGAAGGGAAGAGGAAACTCCCGGACCAACTCAAGGGCCCATAGGAACAAGGGAAGTGGAGGAAAGGGGGAGGGGAAAGGGGGAGTACAGATTCCCAGTCACCCATGCAGGCCCATAGGAATTGCCTCTAATTCTACGTATTGAATATATTCAAGAGTTCAAAAGTAAGTAGGACATACACCTGGTCCTCTAGGTGCTCATTACATAGCAAATGAGATACAATGGTATGCGGTTACTTTAATAAAGCAAGATGATTATAAATCCATGTTTGATCACAGAATCACAGTTATTCCTGTCCTCCAGGTCGAAAGCCTTAGGTCATCTCAACTCTTCCCATCTCTCTATCCCCACATGATTATTCACAGAGTCCAACAAATTTTGTTGTTCTAATTAGTTCAGTCCTGGCTTGTTGCAGTTTTTCTTAATTGATCTCTGATCTTTCTCCACTTTAATTCATTTTCTAATCAAGTTATCTTTTTAAAATAGCTCAAATTCTAACCAGTATTTGACTGTAATATGTCATCTACTAAGCAGGATTTTTCTGTTTGTCTTGATAGTTAGGATAGTTATAACTTTGGTTGTGACCTCCCGTTATACCAGTGGTTCTCAGGTTGGGGTGACTTTGCTCCTCAGGGCACAATTTTGGTTGTCACAACTGGAAGGAGGGATGCTACTGGCATTTAGTGGGTCAAGCCAAGGATGCTGCTTGACATTCCTCGATGTACAGGACCACCACCCACAACACAGAATTATTAGGTCCAAAATATTAACAGTGCCAAGATTGAGATGATTGCTTTATAACTGCAGTAATCAGAGCAAGGCTGAAAACAGAAAAACTAAGTGCTAAGTTTCTGTTTCTAGTCAAGAGATGTCAGCTGGGAGAAAGCAAGATGGACTGTAAGCCAAGAGAAGAAGTTCAAGGATGAGTATGCCTTTCTTTTATATGATTTGCTCCAAAGTAGAAAATGAGCATAAAAGATAAAGGAACTGGGCTGCACTGGACAGGTGGGTATAGATCAGCCTTCAGGAGAAGAGTGGGTGATGCCCATGGGAGGTGATCAGGTTGTTTACAAGAGGATGGTTGCATTTTCTCTGGGCCACCTTTTCTTTTCTGTTAAGAAAGACCAGGTGGTAATCATCCTTCCCAGAAGCCAGAACAGAGATTTACTATAAGTAAATGCAAAATTATATAAGACCATGTCTGGAACAGCAAATTTATAACATTGAAATTAAGATCACATTAGTCCAAGTAACAGAAATTCAACAATAACAATGGTGATAGTACTAACAATTATGATAGTAGTTTCAAGTAATACATCACATTTAACCTGATGTGTCTGACGAAGTGAAAGAATCCAAATTAAGTTTCTATAGTAATATAAGAAATCAGGTGATAAAACCTTTAGCGATACTATTTTCAGATAAAATAAAATTTTCTAAAGTTCCATATGCAAGTCAGTGGAAAGTACTTATTTTGCAATAAGCCACTGAATATGAGATAATTTGAAAGATAAATTTAATGATAAGATTAATGCAGTAAAATATTGAGGGAACACAGACACATATTTCTCAATATGAGAATAAGCAGAATTGAATTTCTTAGGTTGCTATGGCTGATTTGTACTTGAATTAGGACCTCTGTTAGGTGACATGCATAATTAATCACCTATATTATTATTAATATCTTTTAACATAGAAGATGGATCATTGTGTATCTAAATTGCACCCTGCCTTGGCTGTTACCTAATTAAAAAACTGAGACTAACAGTCAGAGAGAAATATTAATAGCATGCAATTTAGTTCACATCTTAGTTCACTAAGAGATCTCAAAAATAATTGTATGCTTAGCTATGAGAAATACCTGATATGTAAAAACCATTTGAGGACCAGTGCCCTTACTCCTCAGATCAAATGAATGTCCGTTTCATGTTAACATGTTCATTTGATCTCAGGATGTCAATAAGTCTACCATGGAATATTTAGTTTTTGAGACCAAGAAGGAACAGTAAAGACATAGGTATAAATTACAGCGTGAAATGAGGAATTATTTTTAACATCATGGAGAATTGAACTTTAATAAGACACTACTTTAGGTAAAAAATGGAAGGTTTTCAGAAAGAAAAGAAGTGTTGAATGTAATTATTAACCCAACCTTGTTTTTACAAGATGCTTCCTAAGTGACTGTAGCTTACATTTGGGTAATTCTGAACAGTGTATATGTGGAACACCTATATATGTGTTATTTGATTTGAAGTTCACTGCAACTTAGCCATCCATCAGGCAGGGCCAAAGTTACCACCCCCATTTTACAGAATAGGAAACAAATCTTTCAGAAAAGACAAGCGACATCCTCAAAGTCACACCGTAAAATACCCTGTCCCTACCCAGCCTTATATAAAGCAGGAAAAATGATTTTTTTACTAGATGACTATTACAATCACTTCTAAACTTGGTATTTTAAAATAATGTTTAAAAGGTGTCTTACATTAAGAAAGCACTGTATGATTTATATATGGTTTCCTAATCTATTATTTCATTTGAGCCTCACAACAGCCTCCCAAACTAAGTATTATCATCACTCATTTAAAGATGAACACACTGATGCTCAAAATTTTAAGGGACTTGCTCAAGGTCCCCATTCTGGGACCAAGGCTGACACTCAAACCCATGTATTCTGAGCCCAAATTCAATATAAGTTATTATTATTCTTATTCTGAAATGTCGCTAAAACATCAGTGGATGTCGAATTCCTACAACTATCTGACTTTCACTATGATGCTTGAACTCTGATGCCACTGTTTACAATAGCCAAGTGCTGGAAACAGCCTAAGTGCCCATCTGTAGATGAGTGGATCAAAATCTGTGGTACATTCACACAATGGAATACTATGTAGCAGAAAGAAGGAATTCCTGCCATTTGCGACAACATGGATGGAACTAGAGAGAATTATGCTTAGTGAAATAAGCCAGGCAAAGAAAGAAAAATACCATATGATATCACCTAATACAGGAAACTAAAGAACAACACAAACAAACGAACTAAATAGAACAAAGAGTAGAATAGTAGTCAATGGGGAGGGAGAGAGAAAGGGGATAAGTAAGGGAAGGGTCTAGTCAAGGAACGTGTATAAATGACTCATGGACAGGGACAACGGGGAGGGATATGATTGCGGGAGAGGGGGTGGGTTGGGTGGGGGAGAGAAATTGGGAGAAAAGGGGACAACTGTAATTGAAAAACCAAAAAAAAAAAAAAAAAAAAAAAAAGAACCAGATAGATGAATCTGTCACACAGAAATTTCAGATACTTTCTGGGATGAGGGAATGACTTGACTTTTGGCTGAGATGCTTCTCTAAGTGCCCTAAACCTTAGTGTGTAGGCAGCTATCAACTGTGCTTAGGATATCTTGATGGAAATATGGGCCAATCTGGATCCACTTTTCAAATGGCAAGAAATATAACAAGAGTAAACATGCAAAACAAATGGCCAGTAAACCTTTCTTTTCTGGGAGACCGAAGCAGGCGGAAGCTATAAAGAAGTCATTTGTCATTTTAAAGGCGGCTGTGTCCCTTTAAATGCAATCTGTAATGACTTATGACTCCAGTGACCCTTTCTGATTCCTGCCTGTTGCCATTCATTATCACCATGGAAACAGCACTGTTGCCAGCTGTGTGCTTGGTGGCAGGGTGAAGGCGGTGCTTTTGACTGGGGACAAGAGGCTAGTGCATGTGAGACTGAATTTACAGATCTTTTTTTCTTTTTTTTTTTTGAAGAGGAGAGAAATTGTGGGGACATGGCTCCCTCCCACCCACAGCAAGCCCCTTGTTGGGGTGTAATCCTGAGGGGAGCACCAGAGCAGATGGTCCCAGAGCCCTTGTCTCTTTCTTGGAAGAAAATAAGATGAGATCAGAAACACTCCAGTCTGGATGATAATCCACCAGGTGGCAGAAAGTATGAAGAAGGGGCAAACTGTGTGCAAATTTCTTTAACACAATTTCTCACGGAGACTCTTCAAGCATGTGAGCCAATCTCAGCGGACTCATTCCTAAGCCTCTAGGGTATTGCATCTCTAAGAGTGATATGCAAAATCCACCCAGCCTCCCCCTACTGCCTTGGTCTTAATTTCACCCCGTCTTCCTTCCAATTTGGTTTCTGCTCCTCACTTCACTCCTTTTCGCATATGCTCCTTAACCTCGTATGCTTGCCTTTCTCTCATCTCTCCTTTCATATCTGATGAACGATCGTGGCAAGACAGACTAGGAAGGGAAGAAGACCATGTATTCCAACCTCCTCTTGTTACTGACTTCCAAAGCGGCTTCAGGATCTCCCCAAAGGCACCCAGAGACCTCTTGACAGAATCAACACGAAAACCCAGATCTCCGAATTCCCATTCCAGTGTGTATTCTAACACATGGCATCGCTCTACCGTGTTTTCCCTTCAATTCTTGAGCTACTTGACTGCCACACAGAAGTATAGCCAAATCTGAACTCTCTAAGCCAGTTATTATTTAGTGCAGAGTAACCCTTGCTTTCATGGAGCGCTTCTCTCTGCAGAACTTGGTTTGCTCCAGAGACGCTACTGGATTCATTCTCATGAGATATTCAAGGGGGAAGGGAGCAGGGTCAAGACAACTTAGTCATCTTTCTACCTTGTTAGGGTGAGCATTAAAGTCTCACGACAAGGAAGGACTTGGAATAGTAATATAAAAAAGTGCTAGAAAAGTCAAAGTATGGTGTGATCACTCTGCACTGCTGAGCTCTGCTTGGGCCGTAGGCTGCTGTGCGAATGAGAGGCACCAGCTCGGGGGTTCCTGCATACAAACATTATTTGGTGAGCAAAGGGGTTTTTTACACATGACATTACCTTGGACTTCCAAGATCTCTAAAGAACACCCACAGCCGATGTTCCTGGCGGTAAGAGAGAGGCAGGCTGGTAAAATAAAAACTGCACAGAACTGGGGAGATTGCTGATCTGCACTCTGTCCTGGCTCTGCAGCTGAGCTTGCAAGGAAGCTGGGATTGAGCTCCTTCTGCTCCTGGACCTCTGTGTCTTTGCAGCAATAGGTCTGGAGCCAGGGTTAGAAACCTTAGAAACCCTAGAAAGCCTTTTTCAACCTCAGACTAAAATTAATGGTAATAGCAGAGGTAGAAATTGTTAACCTTTGTTTAGCCACACTGTGTACAGCAGGTCCTCGAATAATGTCATTCTGTTCTATGTGGCTTGTTATAATGTTGATAGAATGCCACAGGAGCTTAATTCTTGATTATATCAATGAGCCTATGGTAACACTGGTTTTCTTTAACATTGTTTCTCAGCAGTTCCAAGAACCTATTGACAACATTAAGGGAGGACTTACTACACCTAGACTTTGCAAGCATTAAAATCCAATTAATTTTTCCAACTGTTCACATAGGTCGTATTGTTATCTTAACTCAGAAATAAGAAAATGGTTTCAAAGAGGTTAAGAAACTTGCCTAGGGTCATTAAATGTCAATTTAAACAGCAGAGCTAGGGTTCATGCCAAGGTCTCAAAGGCCAACACCACTTTACCAATGGCAATTATCTTTAAACATTCTATGATTTTTCTATTCTTTCTGATTTCTTAAAAGCCATTTATTTATTTATTCACCCATTCATTTACTCTACAAGTATTTAACAAGGGCCTAACACATACAACCATTTTTTAATTTGTTATGTTTTTATTTCAAACTTACACAAAGGAATGAATACTTTTACCACCTTTATTGAAGGTCATTTATCTCTCTTGATGGTATTTTGTTTGATATTAATACAGCCACTCCTGTTTTTGTTTGATTAGTGTGGTATATCTTTCCTCATCCTTTTACTTGTAACTTATTTGTGTCTTTTTCTAGATAAAGCATATTTCTTGCAGATAGTACAGTAAATTTTGACAATGTTGTTGACAGGTTCTGTAACTCTAAGTGAAATGATGTGTAAAGAAACCAATTTTATCATAGGCTAATTGATACAAGCAAGAATTAAGTTCCTAAGGTAGCTCATCAACTTTATAATAAAACAATGTTGAATAAAACAACATTATCTGAGGACCTGCTGTATACAGTTGGGTCTTATTATTTTATCTATTCTGAGAATCTTTACCTTGTAAATGGGATATTGAAACAATTTATATTTAAGGTAATTATTAATATGATTTGGTTTAAAGCTCCTACTTGCTATTTGCTTAATACTTGTCCAATCTATTCTTTAATGCCCCTTTCCTCTTCTGATTTCCTTTGGGATAATTGAGTATCTTCCACGATTTTGTCTTATTTCTTTTGTTGGCTTATTAGATAAGGCTCTTTGCTATGCTATTATAACGGTTGTTTTAGGGTTTATACTATAACTTATTACAATCTACTTCCAAATGACACATCACTTCATGTATAGTATAAAAACTTAACAACAGTATGCTTTCATGTCTCTTTCTTCACCTTTGTTCTAGTTTTCTCATACATTTTACTTCTACTTATAAACCCCATTCTACATTATTATTTTTGCTTTAAATTGTCAATTCTTTTTAAAAAACTTTAAGAGTATTTATCTTTTAGAGCAGTTTTAGGTTCACAGCAAATTGAGAAAAGAAACAATATGCAACCTTTAAGGTGCTAGGAATACAGTGACCAAGAGATAAAACCTCTGTTCTCCTGAAGCTCACAGTCTATTGTACACATGCAGTGAAGAAGTAATGAGATAAATATGCACGTAGCTTTAGATAAAGATCAATGCTCTGAAGAAAACAAATAGCATTATGGAGAAAAGCCTGTTTAGATGTTTTCCCTAGAGGGTGATATCTAGGCTGGGAACTGAAACAACAGTGAACAAGCTTGTCAGAGAACTGGAGGAGAAGGATGTCAAAGATGAAAAAAGAAAAAAAAAAGACAGAGCTATGGGAGGAAAAGAGCTTGGTGTGTTTAAGGAAGAGCAAGTAGACTGGAGAGAAGGGGACAATGAGTCCTAGAAAGCAAAAGAAGAGGGTGGAAGGCGATCTGGTCAGAGCTGTAGCAAGGAGACAGCTTTGAAGACCTCTTAAAGCCACAGGGCCCCATTTGAAATGGAGACATCAAAAAAATTTACACGATGCAAGTATGTGAATATACACTCTCTTGAGTGTAAACATGAAATACTTTAAATTCTGCCAACAGCTGCCTCAACTACGCTCTGCAGAAGTCTCAGTAAAACATCTTGGTCTTGTTCCTTGACTTGTGAGTCAGTTTTAGATTTTAGAACACTCTAGCTATTATAGTCAATCCTTATTCCCAATTGCTTCAGTGTTAACCTCAAACTCTCTTTAAGATTTTTATCTTCTCACCTCTCCAGTACATACTAGACCAACCCAGGGTGCCAGTGCAGAGGCCAGAAAAGCTTTTTTGTAAAGGGACAAATAGTAAATATTTTAGGCTTTGTAAGCCATATGTTCTCTGTCGCAACTACTCAAGTCTGCTGTCATAGTGTGAAAGCAGCCATAGACAATACATAAATGAATGAGTGTGGCTGTATTCCAATAACATTTTATTTATATCCACTGAAATTCTGATTTTTTTTTTGTAATTTTCAGAGGTCTTGAAATTAGATTCTTTTTTGCAAAATTTCCTTCTGACCAGACTCAGAGGCCAAAAGGAAACCAGCAGGATTTGGCCCTCTGGCCCTAGTTTTTAGATCCCTGCAGTGTTGATTTGGAGTTAGAGGAGGTATACAGAGGACATGGTCTACTTTGTACACAATTTATCCCTCCTCTCTCTCTGTTTCCTGACTGCTGAGCAGGACCAGGGGAGAGCGACATTTCCCGTGTGATGGCCCACGGTTGGTTTGCTGTGTTTTCACTGTTGGATGTCACCAGTCTTCCGGCTAACATTGAATGGGAGTAGCAGAAACTGTCCATATCCATCCATATCTCCTTAGCCCATGTATTTTTCATCTAAGTTTGCTGACTTCCAACTGCCAGCACCTATATCCCTTTGCTTGAGGGTTTTCTCTGGCTGTTGGAGCCTACTCTTCCTATTCAGTAGTAGGCTGGAAGTGGTGGATAATTAATATTCCTCAAGAGCAGCCCTCCAGCATTTTTCAAGAAATGACTGATAGCAGGAGGTGGATAAAAATCCCAGCTCCCTCTTTTCATGGGTAATCCTGAGGCGTGTATTCCACATGGGCCCCAGCAGACTGTAGTGGTAACTTGCTTCATAATTCATTTTTTAGTGGTTTTCTTCCTAACCTGGTTTCACTTCCTTAATCCTTTATAGATTTTTTTTTTTTAAGGATCATCTCTCTAATAAACTACTTGAACTTCAATCTCAAGATATTGCTCTAGAGGAATCCAACCCAAGATAATGGGCATATGCCTTCTTCTGTACTAGCCAGTGTTCAATGCTGGCCTCCTCTGGGATACAATGGAAGCTTTGGAACTCTCCAGTGGGGTCTGTCTGTGAATGGTTAGAAGTGAATGTTGTCTTTAAATTTATGAGATTTATCACAGAAAGGGAGGATTGATTTAAACCTACATGGCTCTAAAGGGAAGAAATAGGGTCATCAAATGTTATGGAAGATGTAGCTCAGATAAGTAGAGAGTTTTTATAGCCATCATTACCATGAAGTAACTTGGTTTATTTTATGAGTTAGTGATCTCCTAATCAATGGAAAAATCCACACAAAATCTGACTGTTGACTTTTTGATAGGGATATTAAAGAGTATCCAATCAACTGACTGAGGTAAACTGGCATAAGCTTTAAGCTTCCTTCATACTCTTGCATTTGGGGATTAAATATAGAAACCCGGAAGGACTAGAAAAGGCAAAGAAACCAAATTTCAAGAACTGATGCATCACAGAAATGAATATTTATTCAAATTGTGATGACAGAGTTCAGGAAATTGTTTCTTATCCAAAACCTCCTAACTTTTTCACAAGATGGTATCCCAAATATCTTAAAATCATTGATGTGGAGAACAGTGACTCACAGCCCAGTCTGACACCTCTTCATACCTGAAGAGAAATCTATACAGTGTTAGACAACCATAATCTCCCTCAGGAAGAATTATGGCATCATTATCTTGCCCTCCAATGTCCTTTTACTTTCCTACTTCCCAGAGAAAACTGTAGGTAAAAATATAAAATAAAAATAAAAAATTTTATTGCTCTCAAAATCATGTCAAATATTTATTGGGATAATTCTTTAGTTGTCACCACAATTGCAAACCCTGGTCATGTTATAGATTTTATTAAGGTCATACTGATTGAAGAGACGCCCTTTAACTTGGGCACTTGGATAGCACAGCTTCCTCATTCCCAAGAGAATGGAATTTAAAAATTTCATGTGAAAACTGGCAAGAGTGATGGAGATTAGGGGTGGACCAAAAAGTACCAAAAATAAATGAATAAATAAATCATCTTAGGGTCTTAAGTAATGGAGTTAGAAACATATCAGAGAAAGTCAGAGCTATATCTTGAGCTTCAGTATTGAGGGAGGGGAAAGGAATAGCACACAGGCCATGTGCCAGCTGCCCAGAATTCTTTTCTCAGTTCTGGTCCTATTTCACTAAGTAGTGACAGACAAGTCAGTTCCCTTCACTGAGTTTCAATTTTCTCATCTCTAAAATAAAGGGATTGGATCACTAATTGCTAAGTTCTCTTCAGTTTTAAAATTCTGTGATTTTCGGCTACATCTCTTATTATCCTCTTCCAAACTATTTTTCTTATATAGTAATGTGAGAGGGATACACACATGATAAACATATATGTACACAAATGTATATGTTTGTGGTTATACGAGGTCTGTCCAGAAAAAGCCCAGCCATTGTTAATAGAACAAGAATTGTTTGCAAGACACCAATGTAACTTGGCAGCCATGGAGAGTGGACTGAAATGTGCATGCATGAACAATGATGACTTCACTGTACTAGTCAGTGGGGGCAGTAGATGCCATTTAGTGAGCATGTGTACTGTGCAGACATCACATTCAAAATGACTAGTAGAGCAATGGATCTGCATCAGATTTTGCATTAAGCTTGAACATTCCTCCACAGATTATCTGAATGACTCAGAAGGCCACAGGTATGGGCAACTGGTGATTAGCAGCTTCTTCATGACAATTCATTGGCTTATGCATCATGTCTCATGCCGAATTTTTTTGGGGGAAAATTCAAATCACCCAGGTGACTCAGCCCTGCTACAGCTCAGATTTTGTACCCTGTGACTTCTGACTTCTCCCAAAACTAAAATCACCTTTAAAAGGGAGGAAATTTCAGACTGTGGATGAGATTCAGGAAAATACAACGAAGAAGCTGATTGCGATTGGGTGAACTGTGTTAGGTCCCGAGGTGCCCACTTTAAAGGAGACTGAGGTGTCATTGTTCTATGTACAATGTTTCGTGTATTTTGTGTCTTCTTCAATAAATGTCTCTATACAGACCTTGTATATACTTATGTATAGTTATACATTTGTTTACATGCACATGTTTATATATGAATGTAGATGGCTGCTTGTGTTCATATACATAATTATAAATAAATATACACAATCATGTGTGTATCTTTAAGAAAATAAAAAAGAAGACTGATGAATATCTAGTGGAGGAATATAATGTCAAAATATGTTAAAGATGGAAAAAAGAATTGCCTCACTTTCATCGGATGAAGAAGGCTTCCTGGACGAAGTAGGTTTTCATTAATTATTTAATTGAGATGGCCTGATGGTGATAGGCAGTATATAGTCACATCATCATTACAAGTAATATTCTAAAGCAGACGACTTGTATCTGGCTATGACAACCTTTTAAGTATGGAATTAAAATCATCAGGGCAATGGCATTGGCAGGTTTTTTTTTTTTTTTTTTTTCAGCTGGATGAGTAGACCATTTTAATTTTAGCTGTTTTTCAGCAATCTATTTTTGCTGAGCATTTATTTTCACACAGGTGCTAGGAATGCCTGGATATTAGGAAAGTAAGTAAGATTTATTAGAGAAGTGTCAGAAAAATAAGATGAGGCTCCTGCTTCCAAGAAGCTGATAGCATAATGAGGAATAGAGATTAAACAAGGAGTTGAATTATTAAACTGTGTATTCAGTTCAGAATAACAAAGGAGTGGAAAAGCAAATAAACACCAAGAGAACAGACAATATAGAAAGCTAGATGGCAATTAACAGAGACAACTGGGTGACTGCAGAGCAATTAACAGAGACAACTGGGTGAGTGCAGAGGCCATGAAGAGTCAATGTTCATGAAGCATGAAGTGAGGGATTAAGGGCTGCAGAGAGGGTAGGAACATCAGGCAATGAACAACTTAAAAATAATGTTAAGGTATTGGGGTTTATTATGCAGAGGTGTGACATGATCTTTATTTGCATCTATTGTCTGACAGCTTGAAGGGAGACAAGACTGGTAGGGAGAGAGAGAGAGGCGATTGCAGTCATCTAGGCAAGAAAAGGTGAGAATCAGAACACAGGCATGAAAGTGGGAATGGAGAGAAGAAGGCTGAATCAGTTCCTGTGG
Organism: Furipterus horrens; assembly: GCF_987537825.1. Taxonomy (NCBI): domain Eukaryota; kingdom Metazoa; phylum Chordata; class Mammalia; order Chiroptera; family Furipteridae; genus Furipterus; species Furipterus horrens. Next base: position 190,696,051 of record NW_028327174.1, read on the forward strand.
TCACGGTAACAAATTAGCACAAACCTAGCCTCTGAAAACAACTGTAAGAGTTCTGAAAGACAGATGTTTTAACTCAACATGTTGGAAGAGCCATATTCCTCACCAAGTTTCTAGGAGACTATCCATTCCTTGACTCTTCTGTGGTTCTAGTGGCTGCTGGCATTCCTCGGTGTCTTTTGGCTCATAGTGGTATTGCTCTGATCTCTGTCTCTGCCTTTACAGCACCTTCTCCTCTGTGCGTCTTAAATCTCACTCCATCTTTCTCTTATGTGTATTCTTGTCATGCCAGTGAGGACCCACCTGGAATATCCATAATGTTCTTATCTCAAGATTCTTAGCTTAATCACATTTGAAAATCTTTTTTTCCCAAATTGGTAACCATTCAGCTCACTACAATGACAGATAATATAAAGAGGTTGGTAAAATTTCAAGATCAAGAAGGAACAGGGAGAAACATTGTCTCATATATAAAGTTTCAGTTGGGATAATTGGTTAAATAATAAATGATAAGGCCATCAACTTAAATAGAAAATAGTAAGGCAGATTTGGAAATTATGATGATAGGTCTTATTTTGGACCTAATGAGTGTGAGTTGCTCTTAGTCATCCATGGGGAGACATATGATCCTAATGTTAAAGAAAGAGGTCTGATAGAAGACATTTATTTTGAAGCCTCTATCTATAAATTAGCCTGGAAGCCAATGAGTTAACTTAGAATGTGTAGTAATACAGAGCAGTCAATCAATGATGTATCCCTCAGGGAACACCAACTTGCAAGAGGTAAGAAAGGTCAAGGAAGCATAACGGAGACTTAAAGTTGACAGAGAAAAATAGTCACACAGGAAATAGGAAGATTACTTGAGTACATAGTCATGGATGCCAAAGGAAAATAAAATATCAATACCTAAATATTCCATAATGTCAAATTCAACAGACTCCTAACAGTAATACCTGACATTTCCTGATATTAGGTCTTGTGCTAAACACTACACATATCCTGAAATCCTCACAATTTTCCTGTGACACAGGGGCCATAATTCTACAGAGAGACTAGAACTAAGGGTTATAGAAGTTTTTGATTCAAGGTCACAACGCTAATCATTTCAGAACTCAGATTTAAATGCAGATCTGTCTGACTTGAGAATATATGATGTATGTAATCTCTACCCTGTCTTCCTTTTGAAGAGTTGCAGAGTGAATGGGGGAAGAGGGGAGGAGCATATGAATGCAGCAAGTATTCACTGGTCTTCCTAGAAATACTGATAAAGGAAAGACACAGACTGGATGATTGATAGAGAGTAACTATAGGTCAGACTCTCTCTTAAAGAATACCTGAGACCTGAGCATGTTTATAGTACAAGGGGAAAGATCCTAAAAGGAAATGATTAAGTATAAAGATAAAGGCTACTGTTGATTGATTACCTTAAGGTTGTGAAACAGAGTAGTAGGTCAAAGGCACAGGGGGTTGTATTTGCTCTTGAAACTCGGCTTTCTCAACTGAAAAAATGTAGATGATAAAGCCACTACTTATAGAAGAGTTGTGCAGATAAAATGAAATAGAGCTCTGGCAGCAACTTGCAAACTGTTAATTGCCATACTGATTATTGGTTTGTTATCCTTACAAGTGTATCCAAAGGAGATAAATTGGTTGGAAACAGACCACAAAGAAACTGGAAGACATCTATTCAAGTGGATGACTAAGTTCTCTGAGCTGCAGATGGCAAGAGATAAATGGGGAGTGAGGGGGTCTTAAATCACAGAAATGGCGTTTCTTAGGAAACTAAGTGGAGTTGCATTTTTCTTTGCCTTTGCCTGTTTCACAAGATATAAATTCAACCCAGCAAAGTTTCAGCTGAGGACAGAGGGGAAGTGTCAGCTTTCAAGTACAGTATTTCCTCCTTATCCAAGACCCCCAGTGGATGCCTGAAACTGCAGATAATACCAAACCCTATATACACAGATACACACAATAAGTCCTCACTTAACATCACCAACAGCTTCTAGGATACTGTGACTTAAGTGAAATGACATAGGGCACAGGCTAATTGATAAAAAACAAGAGTTAAGTTCTTAGGGCATATTTCTGATCACAAAACTGTCACTAAACTTCTAAATAAAGACCCCGAACGCTTTTAATATTAAACATTGGAATAAATGTGAACTAGTCATACGTTTAAGAAAGGTGAATAAAAACAAGTAAGGTAATTATTCTCCAGCCCACTTATTCCAGTTCAGATCTGTGAGTGGCTGGTGCCTCTCCCGGCAGCCCAGGACACCAGGCAGGACCCACCGTGGACAGGGTGGCCTTCCATCACAGGGCCACTCACACACAGCCACACTCACTCTGATAGGGACAACCGAGCCTTGGCAGTTCAATGCATGTAAGCGTCTTTGGGACGTGGGAGGGAACGGGATTCCCTGGGAAAAATCACATGGATGTGGGGAACATGCATACTCCACACAGACAGTAGACCTGAGCCTGGAATTGATTTTTTTCTTTTTTCTCATCGACGTTGTAACAAAATGATGCTGAACGAAGCACCATTAGAGGACCAGCTATATACCTTTATGTCTTCCACCCACAGATTTAATGCCTCTTTCCATCTTAACGAAGCGCATGTCACGTACCGTAGCCATAGCTTGTGCAACTTGAAGTGTGACAGTAAAACAAGCAAGAAATTATTTTTCCTTTTTTCACATTTTCACGGATAGATTTGCTCTTATCATAGCTCTTACCTCGGCACTCGACGTTTTTCTTTCCGTTTTGAGAATCTCCACCTGCCAGCTTCTCCCTGGCGTATCGGAATGGACGGGCATTACTACTCCCATGCGCTGGGGACATTCGGGAGTGAACTAAGGGGGACGACCACAAGCTCGGCCACACCCGGGGGTGTTGAACTTGGTAACTGAGGCCGTTACTACATGAGTAATTGGCAGGGAGCGTCCAGAGCGCGGAGACGCTGAATAGATAGCGTCTCAGGTCACGTGAGGCTTCATTAGGCTTCTCAGAGCAGCGCGCAATGCAACGCTTATGCATTGTTTATTTCTGGAGGTTTTTTTTTTTTTTTTTTTTTGTGTGTGTGTAATATTTTCAGGCCACAGTTGACTGAAAGTTTGGAAAGTGAAACCTTAGATAAGAGGGTCCTACTAGATAGGCTAGTGCGAAACCAGGTTGGGTTAGGCGTGCTGGTAAGCGGTTAGCAACTGCTTCTCCAGGTGGAAAAAGCCCTTCCATAGCATCTCCTGGCGTCCTAGGAAAATCACCCGCAATCGCAGGTGAAACGTGGAGTTGGGACGCGGCGTGCGCAATCAGCAGCATCTGAGGCAGTAGGCGCAGGCTCCGGCGCTTGCGTTAAAGGAAGCTGGGTGGGGCTTCAAGCTGAATCTTGATTCTCATTTTCAGAGACGGAAGCAGAGGCTGAGCAGGATGGAATGACTTGCCTACTTTTAAACAGCTAGCCCATGGGGGAGAGAAGAGGTTAAAAACATGTATACATGCAAAACATTATGTGGCATATTTTAGTTTGGATCCTGATTCAAGTTTTGAAGTTCCCATGTTCTTTCTGTTAATATCCGTGTCTATTTCTACTCCCGTTCCAGCGAGACACAACCACAAATTTCTGTTTTCAATATTCATAAAGTCCAAGAGGACCTGAACGATGTATAAAAATCTTTCTCCCCAGATGAGCTTTTGGATTTAAGGCAAATCGTTCAAAACATGGACTTTGTGATAGATAAAGTAGATATTAAAGAAGTTGTTTGTGCTACAAGGAAGGAGTCTTTCTAAAGCTGAGTCCCAGGGTTAGAAAAACACATATCCAGTGACAGGTCATCTTAGGCCAAGAAAGGCCTTCCCTTGTTGAAATGTGACGCACAGAAAGCTGAAAAGAGCATGTCCCTTCTGAAAGCTGTTTACTTACAAGTGGAAAAATGAGAAAGGAGGCTGCTTATGTCGAGTTCTTTTCTTCTAAACTGAGCTGACAGGTCACTCCAATTCCTCTTGTATGGAAATTAACCCCAATTCCTCTCAAACTCTTCCAAAAAATAGAAGAAGCAAAATATATTCCACGAGACAAAAGATATCACCAAAAAAAAAAAAAAAAAAGAGAGAGAGAGAGAGAGAGATCAGTATCCCTTATAAATGTAGATGCAAAAATCTTCAAAAAAATATTAGAAACCAAATTCAGCAGTGTACAAAAAAGGTTTACACACAGTAACCAAGTGAGATTAATCCCAACAATGTAAGGTTGGTTACCAATCAACTTAATGCACATATTACTGGGAGAAAGGAGAAAAAAAAATCACATGACCATCTCACTAGATGTAGAAAAGAAGTATTTAACACAATATAACACCCATTCGTGATAACTCAACAAACTAGGAGAGAAAGTCCATGTGCAAAATGCAAATTAGCTTATTTAACAGAGAAGGAAACACCAGAAATAGGGGAACAGTCTCCTCTCTTTTTAAAAAGTGTGAATTTTGTCAAGCAGCTTGATTCCTTGAAACCTTCTTGAAAAGGGCCTCTGGGACATGAAAGTTGTTATGGGACAAAAAAAAATAGGGATCATTTTTGAAGCAGACCTGGGTAGACTACATGGCATGACACAATTATACAGGTGTTGTCTTTGAACTTTGAATGCACTGTATGATCTTTGGGCATCTTAAGCTTTGTGAGACTCAATTTTCTCATCTCAGCTGTAGATTGTTACAGACTCAGGGTTAATATGTGTGAAGAGCCTAGCATGGTGTCCAGCTCAGATTAGTGTCTCCCTAATGATATAGTTTTACTGTAATTCGTAGCTGTGGGAATCAGGTTGGCAAAGGGGACACCCACTGAAGAATTGGATCTGTGAATTAACCCCAAGAAAATTATATCACTATTTCAAAGAGATTTCTGCACCCCTAACATTGCACTGAACACACACATGCACATGCACAAGTTCTGTGCAGAAAGTATCCAGCATGTACTAGGCAAAAATAGTCATTTATTTAAGAAGATAGAAGATATAAGAAACATTTACATAGGACAATGACACCTCAGGACCCTTCAAAGTAGGCACCTCGGGACCTCCCACAGTTCTCCCAATTACCATCAGCTGTCCTGTCCTAGTTTCCTGAATCTCATCGATGGTCTGAAATCGCTTCCCTTTCAAAGGTGATTTTAGTTTAGGGAAAAAGCCAGAAGTTGCAGGGCACCGTAGCTGGGCTGTAGGGGGGCTGAGTCACCTGAGTGATACAATGTTTCACCAAAAAATTTTGCATGAGACGTGATGCATGAGTGGATGTCTCATCATGATGAAGCTGCTAGTCACCGGTTGCCCATAGCTGCTGCTTTCTGAATCATCTGAATCGCTTCCCATGGAGGAGTGTTCAAGCTTAACACAAAATCTGATGCAGATCCCTTGCTCTACTTACTCAGTCATTTTGAACGTGATGGCCACATGGTACACATTCTTACTAAATGGTGCCTACCACCCCACCCCCACTGACTAGTACAGTGAAGTCATCATTGTTCACACATGTTCATTCCACTCTCCTTGGCTGCCAGGTTAGATTGATGTTAAACAAACTGTTCTTGTTATATTAATAATGGCTGGACTTTTTCCAGAAAGACCTCAGAGAGAGAGGGGGAGAGACATATTCATACATACATATATAATGGAATAATATTTAGCCATAGAAAAGAAGTCCTGACATTTGCAACAACATGGTGGACCTTGAGGGCATCATGCTAAGTGAAACATATCAGACAGAGAAAGACAAACACTGTATAATTTCATTTATATGTGGAATCTAGAAAAGCCAAACTCATAGAAATGGAGAGGACTGATGGTTGCCAGGGGCTGGAGGGTGGGAAAATGAGGAGGTATTAGTCCAAGAGTACAAACTTTTAATTATTAAATGAATAAGTTCTGAGGATTAATGTACAGCATGATGACTATAGTTAATAATACTGTATTGTATGTTTGAAAGTTGCTAAGAGAGTAGATCTTAAATGTTTTCACAACCACCATAACAAAAACAAAAACAAAAAAGGTAATTATGTGAGGCGAGATATATCTTAAATAATCTTATGGTGATAATCATTCTGCTGTATATACGAGTATGTGTAAAAATCATCATGTTGTATACCTTAAACTCACACAATATTATGTCAATTATACTTAATGAACCTGGGGGAAAAATGAGTAGAGTGGGACAGCCCTCAAAAGAGAGAAAAGAACTAGAAATTCTCTCCAGTTCATTCTTTGATAGCTTGGGTAATTCTGGGTAAGTCACGCATCTGATTCTGTCTTTCACTTCCCTCATCTGTAAAATGAAATAGGTGAGTTATGTGATCCTTGTTATATCTTCAAATTCTAAAATTCAGTGACTCTTAAAATTGGGAGATGGTAGTGAAGAGAGGTGGGACAAGGCTAAGTTCAATCTTTTTAGTATCATTTTAAACCTTGTTTGAATACAAGTCACAAAAGCCTTCCATCAAAGGTAACAAGAAATCATCAACATGATGACACACTTCTTTTTGGCTCTAAAAGGCTTGCAGATTGTGTCTAATTTTAAACCACTTTCTGGAGGCCAAGGAGGTGCCTATGGACAGCTTGACGATAAATCTTTCAGCACTCGTAACTCTTCTTGTCATCTTGATGTGAGGAACGTGAGCACTTCAAGCTTCCTCCTCCAGAGTTGTCAATCTGGCTCATGTCACCAGCATCTGATTCATTATAAAAACATTTAATTACTCCAAGATGAACTGGCAGGATCTTTAAATATAGGGAATACATGGCACAGGGGAGATGGAAAAGGTTGTCTGCAGGGAGGCCTTCTGCTTGGCTTAGAATCCAATAAACATTTTTAGAGAGAAACCAGACTCAATGGTTTCTTTTATCGTGAATATCACTATCATCATTTTGGTAAACTGCAGCAGTAAAGTGAATAACATACTGATACAGCCTCCCAGCTCTCTAAGATTGTCTCTTGTGGGGATCTTTACTAATTTTCAGTAGCTGCACATCATCAAAGTCACGATCGAGGAGCTGGTCATCTTGTAGAATTGTTCCACTACCAAGATGTCCAACACTAGATTTTTTTTTTTTTTCTAATTACAACCTCAAAAGAAGTTTGCTATCTTCCTACACACATAGGATAATGTTCAAAGCTCTTACTGTCAAAGATCAATTGTTGTTTGCCTTTAACCTATTTTCCTTGCATTAATATATTTTCATCACTTTGAAATAACCATGATCCCTGGCTTTATGTTCATCCTGTTTTGTAATGCTTTTTAAAAAATATCTCTGCTTTAGAATTTCTCAACCCCATGAGTAATGACTTTGGAGCCAGGCAATTCTTTGTTGTGAGAGCTGTTTGTGCATTTTAGGATGTTTTGTAGCATCCCCGCCACACCCAAGATGTGACAGAGAAATATGTCTGGGAGAATGCCTTTTATTGAGAGCCATTGCGCCACTTGAAAACTTGTATTCAACCTTCAATATCCTGTTCAAATGTCACCACTTTTGTAGAGCCTTTTCTAACTTTTCTAGGGAAATAAATCCATCTTGTCTCATAAATTTATTATAACTACGGTCAGGCAGGCTGTGCTGTAGTTATTTCTGTAGATGCTTGTCTGCTCAACTTGTTTGCTCCTCCAGAGTAAGAACTTGGTCTTATTCACCACTGTATAGAAGATGAGAATCTTCAAGCATGGTACTTCTAACTGAAGCTATGGTTAATGATCAAAATCTATTAATTTATCTGCTATTTATATCAGACCTGTGAAGTAGAAAGAACAAATATTATGTTTTAATTAGGCAGAAAAAATTTCACTGGGCAGCAATTGCAAGCGACAGGACTATAACTCAAAATATTCTGGGAGAAACAAGACATAAAATGGCTCATGTGTTTAGAAATAAAAATCCAGATTTGCATTTCGGGCAGAGCTGAATACAAGTGTCTAGATCTTGGGCAGGAAAAACGTACATAGTTACAACAGATTAGGTGTACAGAAATTTGAATATAGAGGGTAAATATGTTTTAGTGAACAAGCCCAAAACTCAGGCAGGGGCTGAGGATGGGGGACACAGGGCAACAAATTTCATTCAAGTTTGCTTTAACTTCAGTTCTCCTAATGCCTCTGTAAGTAGAGAAAATGATGTATTTGAGATAAAAACTCAGGTAACTTTTATCTCTGTTACATGTCATAGAAGTGTGCTCAGGGTTCACTGACTTTCCCATCCTGTGTGAAGTTCAATGTTTTCCAGGTCAAAGGAATCTAGAACTGTGTGATTTTATAGACCAACCTCTATCAATTTCCAAGAATAACTTAATTTAGACAATAATTCTGCTATTCATTGATCCGTGTCACCCAGACTTAATGTCTGAGTCCTGGGTCTTGAACTACTTGCTGCACCAGCAATGAGTCATTGTTCTATTCTTCACTGAAAGGTAGACCTAGAAACTTTTAACTCATGTCCTCTCAAAGATTTTCCTGAGGGAAAGTCTAGCCATAGACCACATAGAAAAATAGCCAGAACTTAAAGTTAAATCTCTTGACATAGGAATAATGAGTTTTCTTTATCAATATAGTGTAAATTAAAACTTGATAAACTTCACAGGAAGAGAAATCACTGATGGGGCAGGTAGGTGAATCCCCTTGGAGACAGATCAAATGAGGGTTTTTCAGGAATCTTGAAAAGGTTGCAATTTGGAGATGACATGAAAAAAAAAAAAGCCATAAGGTACAAATCTCTGAGTTGATATAACTATATAAAGTAGAAATACGCAGACTAGGAGTGTGACAATGTAGACTCTTTCTACCTTCGTGGGACTTCAGTCAAGTCACAGCATTACAGAATATAAGAGCTAGAAGAGATTGTAACCGTAAGTCGCAGGCTTCTTCCTTGTAATATTGTAGATACTAGTCTAGAGAGACGTGGTGTCTGGGTCAAACTGTAGCATGACAGAGTCAGAATGAGAGCCAAGGTGTGTTAACACTGTACTTGCCTATCAGTATTTCTCTTGATATGCATCATATTCCTGTTCTAAAGGTGGTATTGTCATTTTCTTCATTTAAAAACAATACCATTCATATCCAAAGTGACTTAGCCAACCTTCTTTAGTTCACACCAGGGTTGAGACTATAATATTGGAATTGATCTCCTTGCTATAAGCTCGGATATTTTTCAGTGCTGTCTATAAAATAAGACCTGAAGACTGAGGGGGCTTTCTGTTCCAGGTTTGGTAACAGCTGCCTTTGCCTAATGCATCCTTTCTCAGAAACCATCCCATGTATCCTAGTGGGCTTACCTGAATGCAGTTTCCTGGGAGAGCCAAGGCAAATACACTCTGAAGAAGGAGCTTTTGTGGAAAGTAAGGAATGATTTAATATTAAGGGTACACTGTGAATCCAAATATGTTGAACCTCATCATCCAAATGTGTCAAGTCATCACATTTACTTATCACAATCATCCTCTGATTAGATTTATTTTGCTTTGTAAGTGAAGAAACTGAGGCTCAGAGAGATCACATATCAGTTCACTTTCACTGTGTTATTGAGTAGAGATTCAAATCTGTATTTATGTGGTGCTAAGTCTGCCCTCTCCCTATGCTACCATGAGGCTATTATTCCATTGAGAGTAGCAGAGGAGGAACAACGGTAACCTGATTTATTTTCCTACTAAAATTAAGGTTAAAATCATACAGTTCTCTAGCCACCTGTTCACCTCTCATCTACTTTACAGCCTCAGTGTCCTCAGTGTTTCACAGGAAGCTGAAATCAAGCTGAAGTCCCACTCAGAGCATGCCACTCATCTTTCTGCTCTGGATTCTAGTTGATTTCTGCCAACTGGAATGAAAGAGACTCCTTAGCTCTATCCCAGACTCAGGTGATAGGGATAAGCTCTCTCTCATTTTTCAGAAGTACAGGCCTTCTGATGGTTCCTTGACTTTTTAAAGTTACGTATTTCAGAGGAGTTTTAGGGAAGGTGTGAGGAATATATTTTTAATGGAAAAATAAGAGTTTGATGATAGCTGAATTGAAGTCATTTATAGTGTGTTGGAAAACAGAAATGATTTATGAATGAACTATACCTTCAACTACCCTGAGATTCTTTTTATTTCCTCATCTGAAAAAAGAGGATAATGGTAATAACTCTATGTTGGATATACTTCTACTACTACTACTACTACTACTACTACTACTACTACTACTACTACACACCTAATTATGTATTTTTCTTGAAGATTAAAAGATATAAAATAGCTGCATACTTAGTACTGACCCATAATATAACATAATATTATATATTACATATCACTATATATGTATACATATTACATAACATAATATTATATTATGCATACAAGGTTTGTCCAGGAAAAAGTCCAACCATTGTTAATATAATGAGAACTGTTTGTGTGACATTGATGTAACCTGGCAGCTGAGGAGAGTGGACTGGAATGCACATGTGTGAACAATGATGACTTCACTGTACTAATCAGTGAGGGTGGTATATGCTGTTGTGTGAGGATGTGTGCTGTGTGGCTGTTGCATTCAAAATGACTGGGCAAGTAGAACAATGACTCTGCATCCGATTTTGTGTTAAGCTTGAACATTCCTCCACGGAAACTATTTGGATGGTTCAGAAGGCCACAGCTATGGGCCACTGGTGATTAGCAGTTCATCACAACACGCCTGCTCATGTATCACATCTTGTGTAGAGTTTTCAGCAAAACATCAAATCACTCAGATATTGCAGCCCCATTCCAGTCCAGATTTGGCACCCTGAAACTTCTGACTTTTCCCAAAACTGAAAAGAAAGAGATTTCAGAGAGTTGATGAAATTCAGGAAAATACAATGGGGCAGCTGATGGCTATTGGGAGAATTGTGTGAGGTCCCAAGGTGCCAACTTTGAAGGCTATTGAGGTGTTATTGCCCTATGTACAATGTTTCTTGTATCTTGTACCTTCTTCAATAAATGTCTCTATTTTTCATATTATGTGGCTGGATACTTCTGGTCAGACTATATATATATATATATATATACATATATATATACATATATATATATTTCACTACTAGGTGAGGAGGATTACCATTTTTAATTCAATTATACTCATCTGTAAAATAAGGGTAATTAATATTCTCTTGTGGGACTGGTCAGATGAGATGATCAAATGAGATATATTAGAAAGCACCCAGTATACTGTTAATGGGTGTTTAATGGGTATAAATTACAAGTGTTAAGAAAAAGACAAACACATTTACACATTTGTGCTTTATGTGCCTCCTTTTTCCTGTAGCCTGTTTCCAATCCCTGAATGACCACGTTATTAGAATTACTTGCAGTTGAGAAGCACTCAGCCTCAGTTCCCAAGCAGAGGAAACAGTCACAGAGCTGGGGAGGCGCGTTTAAATGCCACGGTTCTCTAAGGAAATAATCAGAGACGTCTGATCATCACAGTGTTGTTTCAGTATTAAAATGTCATTAAAACCCACGATCTACCAGCAGAGAACTGTAAATTGAATTGTGAAATATCTACATAATTAAATCTTATACAGCCAATAAAAAGCATTTCATGTAGAATGTTTGACAAACTTGTCTGATCATCGGAGTCTCTGGGGTAATTTATAAAAGCATAGGTCCCACCCTAGACTTAATGAATCAGAATCTCCAAGAAAGGAGACTGGAAATATGTATTTTTATTAGGTGCCCCAGGTGATTTTCATAATCAGGCAAATTTGTGAAATTCTTTTATAGAAAATAAATTTTTAATGCTAAAAGAAAAATATTCTCAAATGATATGTTCCATTCTTTATCATTTTTACCAAAAAAATAATTACTAAAAAATAAAAGCTCTTTCTCAATGTTGAGATTACTTTTGCAGGGTTAAGAGCAGGCATTTAATGTCAGAAGACTGGGTCCAAACCTCAGCACTGCTATTGACTAGCTATATATCACTAGGCAAGAACTGAAACCTACAGTGCCTTCGCGTCCTCATCTTTAACACGAGGAACCCCTCCAGTCAGCGCTTTGTATCGTTCTCCACCTTCATGTTCCACCACCACACTGTGGGAGAGGCAGTGAAAGACAGTGACCAGTGCTAAGGAATGGCGCCAGCACCCACGAGAACCTGAAACATGGCTACCTCCTTGGGGGCACTGGCTGGAAGTCAGGAGTAATGGTAGGTAGGGAGAGTAATGGTAGGTAGGAACAGTGTGGGGATGGAAGAACCTTGGAGAAGAGGTCAGAAGTAGCAACAGAGAGAATGCATGGCAAAAAGTGCACAGAGGCACTGTTGAAGCCACATCTTGAGGAGAGTGGAGCGGGGTATGTCTGCCATTGATAAGGAAGGTGGGCACTTCTGGAAGTGTGTGTGTGTGAGTGTGTGAATGTGTGTAGGGTGCTGAAGGGTCTGCAGATTTATTGATAAAGCACATCCCTAATCTTCAGCCTGGTTGAAGTCCATCTCCACATTCTCCAGAGAGCTTCTGTGGACCGTGGGGTACTGACCCCATAGCTGCAAGCCTGCATTATTCTTAAACCTTCAAATCCCAAAGCAAAGAAATTATCTTTGTAGATAATTCTGACCAAGTCCCAGGGAATGCTCTCATTGGCTGGGCTTGGGTCTTGTGCTTACTTTGAACCAATCACAGTGACACCCACTTCTAGGCTTCGATATGGGAAGATGTTCAGCTCCCACGTCCGAGTTACATGTCCAGTATTACCCAACACGCCTTGTTCACAACCTTGGCACCATTCTTTTACATGCATCCAGGCTCAAAAAAGGCCATGAGAGAATTTAGCACTTTAAAATTAAGTCCGAAAGAGCCTTGGGCCGCTCTGAGAAGGACCCAGGTAAGTGAAAACCAGTAACTAACAAACACACTCACTCCCTGTGCCATCTCACGCAGTGATAAATGGTCTCTTTTGGTCTGTCCATCCTCTCAGGGTCTGAGGGGTTTTGGTTTGTATTAACTTTGTTTTTTCCCCTCATAATTTTCCTCCCATTCAGAGCCAGGAATACTACAGGCAGGTAGGTAACCAAGGGCCAGGGAGACCTGCTGACTGAAGGGAACTTTTCAGGTCCCACTGCTGGACATGGAGTGTTAGGTGACCTTGGGCCAGTCACTTAATCTCTCTGGGTTTACTTGCTCTCTGTTTTTGAAGAAAAACGAATTCATTTTTCCCTTCTCCCTGCATGTAGAGTCCAGAATAAAGAAATCTTAGATGGCAGGAAGTCCGGCTGTGTGCCAGATGGACGATTTGCGTACTCCTAAATGACTCTTTTTTCACCTACACTTACCTGATGCTCTGATTCTCCCCTCCTTCTACTGTCCTTGGGTAGTGAGCTGCTGGTGTGGGCTCATAAATATTTACTGAAATCAGTTCTCTCTGGGTTTATATGTGGGTAGGGGTAGGAAGGTAGGAGAAAATATCTGAAAGCCGAAAAAAATAAAAAGGGAAATGCAATAAAGTCTTTGAAAACATGTTAAAGCTTCATTTTGGGCAGCATTCTAACCCCAGCACCAACAAGAGAGTTTATTTATGTCCAGGACTGTTGAGACCATCTTACCGTGATTGGATTGAGTTATCTGCTCTGTCCTTCTCTGCTTAAAGAGACGAATTAACAGAGATAAGCCTAACACGGGAAAGAGTCAGGAATCTTCCTGGATGTTCTACAACTTGAATAATTTATCCCAAGGTTACGGAAAACATTGTAGGTTTAAAATTTTAAAAGTCAGTTGCTGCCACCTGTAAAGTAATTATTAACTGATTTGTTCAACAGGCACCTGAGCAACCAGATGAAGTCATCGGCTCATTTAACAAATTCGTACATACGGAGTGTCTTGCAGGTGGACTCTTCTAGGCCCTGGGAACACTGGGATGAACTAAATGAATGTGGATCATCCTCAAGGTGCTTGAGTTCTAGTGGAAGGAGATAAGCATAAACACTGAACAGGTAACTGAAACCATACTTTCGGACGGTGGTAAGTGATCTGCAGAAAAATAAAACAGGTGAAAAGTGTCTAGAGTTGGAGTTGGGGTAGACATGGTGGTCATCTGCTACCCTGCCAAGGAGACAGCTTTGAAATGCGAGCTGGAAGCCAAGGCACACTGAATTCGGAGAAGGAGTTGGGTGAGTGCAATCAAAACCTAATAAATTATCTCAGTTTCTAGTCTATCTCTGTCATTGAAATAATATTCTCTCCTGGCCTGTCTTTCTCTCCAGAACCTGGATGGATTTGATTTTTATTAATTTTTCTTTCCTATCTCACCTCTCATTCAGAACTAGATCAAATCTATCTATGGGGTTTGTGGAAATTTGGGGCACAGCTTTCCAATCAGGGAGAGCATCAAAACAAGTGCAAAGACCTGTGAGGGAAAGAAGTTTACTTTGAGGAATAAAAGGAAGCTCAGTGTGTGAGGGTAAGAGGGAGAATAGTTGAGGCTGGAGACCTAAAAGGGACCAGACTGTGCAGGACCTGATGTCTGATGCTGTGGGAGGGAATTTGGAGCTTACTGCAACTTTGGGATGTTTTGCATAAGAGAGTAGAATAATCTGGTTTAGAAGCAGATTCGGCTGCTGTGTGGGCATTGACTGCCAGATGAAAATGAAAGGAGCCTCACACTTTAGAAAGCTCACTGTCTCACAGAAGAGAGAGATCAACATTTCAACAGCTGATCATGCTACAGCGGGATCACCCAGAATATGCTAAATGAATTTTCCAGAACACACAGAAAAGGGCTGCACAATTTGATCCAATCTATTTACTGATAATTGGACCCTGTCAGGGATCAAAACTTTAGTAAGATTCCTAGGTAGAGCGTTTACAAAGCGATGGGGGCAGCGCAGAGGTAGGAGTGACGTTCTGCCCAGAGGAATGAACAACAGAATCCTAACAGAGATGACATTCCTACTGCATCCTAAATAATAAATGGGATTTTGACAATTAGAGAGGAAAGGATGGACCTTTCAGTCAGAGAAGGCAATGCTAACAAAGACTCGGAGCCCTGAAATGCTAGAGCATTAGAAAAAGGTGATGAGAAGGATCTTTCTATAATACTAAATGAGTACAGAATGGCTGGAAGTAAGTCTGGAAGATGAAACAGAGGTTGATTTGCAGTAGGTTTTTTTGGTGTTTTAAGGTTCCTGGACCTTCTTTGGAGGCACCAGAGAATGACTGAAGATTTTTTAACTGTATTGTATTTTTGAAGGATCACCCTGATGGTTCTGTGAAGGTTACATTCAGTGGGATCATAGTAGAAAAGGGGAGCTAGTTCAAAATAGCTCAAAACAGAGGTCAGGAAACCATGAACTAGGACACAGCCTTGGAAATGAGAGGAAGAGACAAGACAGAATGGAGAAAATTTCATCTGGTACAAGAGCCATGAATTAATAACCAGTGAGATGTAATTATTTTCCGGTGAATAAGACCAGTGACAAGACAATTGTTTTCTGGACTGAATGGTCTTTGCTCCTCACAAGTGTCCAGGTTAATGGGTATATAATGGCCAAATGTGAATATTTCTCCTATAAGAGATAAATCTCAGACCAGGAGCATGCTTGAGTATCTAAGTGCCCCATCAGCTTTGGCTAATAACATGTCTTTTTGGGATTGGAGTCTGTGTTTCCACTTATTGAATGATTGCTGAGGTCAGTGTTCCATGGGAAGATCACGCATTTACACATTATTTTATGGTTTGTTAAATATTGTCACTCCCGAGTCGGACTGCACAGCCATTCTCGGCGGTGCAGATAGACTCTCAAGAAGCTACGCCATCGTCTCTCGAGACGGACGGCTGCCGACGACGACGAAATATTTTCATGACCATGTTCTCAACCATCACAAGAATCTGGCAAGATCGGGAAAGAAGGAACTACCACACTCATCTCATAAACAACGAAACTAAACCTCCATGAGAATGAGAGATTTGAATAAAACTATACAACCATGTTATGGTGGAGCATCCAAATTCAGCATTCTAGTCCATATCCCAGATCATCCACTCCATTAGGCAGGCTTTCACCGGTGGGGAGTGGACTTGATCCCTGATAGCTGTGAAGGCACACATTTTGTACTGCCTCTTTCCTCGCTCCTGGAAGTCATCACAAACCCAACACAATGCTCTTTCCTACTGAACTTGAACTTTGCCTGAATTGTTTAATACATGCTGCTCCAGGTAGCCACAAGCAATGAATTAGAATTAGTTTCAAACTTATTTCACCTCCTGGATCACATGATCTCTAAGGTACATTCTAACTTTAAGTTCTGTGATTGTATACTTACTGGTCATGGCTTTAGGAACCCTATTCAATCCAAATAAAATTTATCGGAAGCTTATGCTATCCTACGCACCCTCTACTCATTGTACAAATAAAATGTTTTCTAGAGTTTTGTACTGACAACCTGGTGGAAGTGATAGGCAAATACACAAGTAACTTAAATGAAGTTTAGTTTAGGTGCATAACAAAATGTTACAAAGGAGGCAGAAATTAATGCTCCTTGGGGATAAAGATGGTGCTATAAAAAGACAAATCTGGAATCCCTATGGATAGCGTTAAACCTGAGCAGAGAGAGCTTCAGATAGAAGGAGTGACGGAGATATTTTCGGCATTGACTACCACTTGAGAAGCAGCATTGAGGTGTAGAGAGAGTTTAATGTGGCAGACTGGTGACTTTCTGAAGACAGAATGTAGAAATCTGTTCTAGGCCCCATTATGGGTGAACAGATGCTAAATGGAAATGCAACCCTTGTGTTGACTGAATCTTTTTTTAATCTCAAGTTCAAAAAGGAAATAATGCTCCTCCCAAGGAAGCTAGCTTGCAATTGAAAGAGAAAGGGAAGAAATGTTTTAGATATCAGAAAATCTGAGTTCTAGTTCTGATTCTAACTGTAAGCAAGACCTCAGATTTAAAAGTTGAAAATAGGTTGCATCTTCCTAAGCATCCATCAATAGACAAACAGATGAAGAAAATGTGGTACAAATCAATAATGGAATATTAGTCAGCCATAAAAAAGATGAAGTCTTCCATTTGCATCAACATGGATGGGCCTAGAGGTTATTATGCTAAGTGAAAGTCAGACAGAAAGAGAAATACCATACGTGGAATCTAAAAATCAAAACAAACAAATAAAACAGAAACAAACTCATAGATTCAGAGAGCATTCTGATGGTTACCAGATGAGAGGGAGTTGGGGGCATGGGTGAAAAGGGGAGGGGATTAAGATATACAAATTGTCAGTCATCAGAAACAGCCATGGGGATGTAAAGTACAGCACAGGAAATATAGTCAATAATGTTGTAATAACTATGTGTGATGTCAGATGGGTACTAGACTTATCAGGGTGATCACTTCCTAAGTTATATATAACTGTCTAATCACTATGTTGTACAGCTGAAACTAGTATAATATTGTATGTCAACTGTAATTGAAAAAAAAAAAAAAAAAGTTTGCATCTGACCTGCCAGCTCTGTTTACTGTGGAAGAGTGTATTTAGGAGATGCTTTAAGATACAATGGCTTGATGGACTTGCAAGTCTGCTGTGGGTAGAAGCTGAGAACATGGCAAATCAGTGCCATATTTTTGCCACCCCCTGATGAATCCATCTCCAAGGTCCCTGTGAACTCTGTATCCCTATGATTCTACAACGACCTCTGCATATCGCTTAACCCAGAGACAGCAGGGCAAAGCGGTGAGCTAATCCATTCCATTTAAGTAGGAAAAGAAGCACATACAATATTGGCAAGAAGAAAGAAAAACTCCTGGCTGCTCTCTTTTATTTTAAGATACATTTTGAAAAACTCATGGCCTCAGCACCCTCAGTTCCTGGCCATCAGCCACAGCAAAATCAGTTCCTTCTGGTCCATTACAAATTAAATAATCATAACTCTATTCATCAAGAAAACATTGACAGAAGGGATGCATAAGCCAGCGATTAGTATTAAGGCTCCAAGCCTTTCACTGACTAATTTCAAGAGCTTCACAGTTACTATTTCTCTTGAGACCATGAATATCCAAGCTCCTGGCTCCGAGCTTCCAGAGTAATAATTCCTCAAGTGGTTGCACTGGGAATAGGTATCTGCCTAACTTCATTCCCGGCTGATACTAGAATGTCTGATAGTATATGTGGAAGGAAGAATGCCAATAGACCAATGAACTGAGCAACTGATTAAGCATATATAATGTGCTTGAGCCACTGCTGGGCATCAAATGAGGTCTCCCTGGACACCACATGCACTTTCCTGCTTTCTGTGCATCTGTGAAAACAAGAGATTGGACTGGCCTATGTCTAA
Source organism: Furipterus horrens (assembly GCF_987537825.1). Classification (NCBI taxonomy): domain Eukaryota; kingdom Metazoa; phylum Chordata; class Mammalia; order Chiroptera; family Furipteridae; genus Furipterus; species Furipterus horrens. Next base: position 190,714,349 of record NW_028327174.1, read on the forward strand.
CAATCTATGAAATAGAAGGTGTCCAACCACAGAATTCTGCTCGGGCTCCTGATCACAGGAACGGGGTGATTCTTCAGGTGGTATCTATTTGGATTGCAGCTTGAGAGAGGCTTCTGAAGTCAGGCCGAGAGTCCGTGGCTAGTAGTTGTTCACTGCTCAGGTCTGCCTTGCAATACCTTTCCTGGACTATCCTTGTTGCATCCCAAATGCTACCCTCTCCTTGTACCAGAGCCTGATTCTGTTAGCTGGTGGTGTCACTTGCCATCTGAAAAGTCCACCCCGTTTGACACATTTTGTTGCAGCATGCGTGGGTCAGGAGATTAATGCAAATGTGATTGTCAATGAAGTTGGGTGATGTTGGCCGTGCACAACCATTCTGTGGCCATTTTGCTTCTCTTACTGCAATTTGTTTTGTTTCCAAAAATGTTTGTCCAGATATTTTTTATGTGCCTAATCTGTGTTAACCAAGGGCTGTGCCTGGGGGTAAGTGGAGAAAGATTGAAACCATGGTGCATCTTGCCTCTCTTGGTATTGGGTTGGCCAAAATGTCCGTTCAGTTTTTTCCATAATCTAAAAGACACATTTTTCATTTTCATCAATAACTTTATTGATCTGAATATTTTGAGTATGTTGGCTATCTCCTGCATGGTATAATGTTGATTGTTCTCAACTAAAGTCTCAATTTGCTCACTATCAACTTCAACTGGTCTACCTGACTGTGGAGCATTGTCCAGCCAGAAATCTCCAGCACAAAACGTTGCAAACCACTTTTGACATGTTCCATCAGTCACAGCACCTTCTCCATACACAAATCTTATTTTGCATTTCAGTTGTATTTTTACCTTTCTGGAAATAATAAAGACAAAAATGTTGCGTATTTTCTTCCATCTTCAATATTAAAATGGCCACACAAAAATTCACCACTTTTGATAAGTTGTTTTTTTTTAATGCATGCTGATATGACAGCTATCATGACACAATCTAACAATATTGTTTCAAATGAAGTTCAAGACAACTAAGTGCTAGTAGAGCCATTGTATGGGGAAAAACGAAACAGACCTTTTGGCCAACCCAATACACTTGAAGCTATTACTTATGCCACAGGTTTGTTTAAAACGACCTTGTCATCTGCCTGACTGGGATCTTAGCGGTTCATCTGAGTGAATCCTCCCTCTGCAGCTGGAACAACCAAGGCCGAGAGAGAGAAAGTGATGTTCCCAAGGACACAAAGCTCATACAGGCAAAATCTAGTTCTGACTTCCAATGCACAGCATAATGCTTGCACTGTGCCAGGAAGAGGAAAGACAGAGGGTCAGCAGGTAAGTCAGCGTTGGGTAGCTGAGGAATTAGTGAGTCATTTATTTACAGTATTTTCTCCTCCCTTCAGAATGCATTTAAAGACTTCCTACTATTTGCAAAGTGTGAAAAAACATGGTCACCACTGTCTGCCAGTTCACTGCCTGGTAGGGGAGAGAGCTGCGCACACATTTACTGTATTTTTTGCCCTATAAGACACACCTGACCATGAGACGCACCTAGGTTTAGAGGAGGAAAACAAGATAAAAAATCTCTCAACCAAATGGTGTACTAAAATATTTAATAAAATATAAGAGAATAATATTTCAACCGTATAAAATGAACAGCAGTTAACAGCGGCATTAAAAACCATCATCACTGTCATTAACAAATGAGGAGAGACTTTAAGGTTCAAGTACTCTTCTAGTTTTCTGGGAACCCCAAGAACTCATCATCGTTAGTGTCAGAGTTTATGAAGCTCAGTTGCTCACAATCACTGATATCACTTTCTTCGCTGTCTTCATATATGATACTGTCTTCAGTTCCTTCTAAGGCATTGCTAATGCCACATTTTTTGAATGATCGTACAATGGTTTCATCCTTCACTGACAGGTCAGGTAATACACATCACAGTCTGTGACACAATATTTGCTCCGTAAGACGCACAGACATTTCCTCCTACTTTTGGGGGTGGGGGAGGAGTGCGTCTTATGGAGCAAAAAATATGGTGATTTCCATACAGTTTAGCATTTTGGTAAGTGCTACAGTCACAGGAAGTGAAATAAAACAGGTGCCTGACAGTTGGAGAGGTTAGTTGTGCCCGGACATAGGAGCAAGTTTCTCGTGTGTGTAATGGCTCCGACTCCTGGTGACCCTATGAATGAGTGACATCCGCGGTGTCCTGTCCTCAGCAGCCCCGCTCAGCTCCTGTGGACTCACACCAAAGGTTTCTTCTATGGAGTCCATCTATCTCGTATTTGGTCTTCCCCGTTCCCTGCTGCCTCATATTTCTCCCAGCCTCATTGTATTTTCCACAGAACCTCTGCCTTCTCACCATGTGCCTGACAGAGGACAGCTTCAGTTTTGTCATTTCTGCCTCTGGCAATGTTCCAGGCTTAATTTGCTGAATGATGCTCTTGTTCATCTTTCTGGCAGTGAGGGTCTCCGTAGGGGGCCCTCCTCCAACACCTTATTTTGAATAAATCAAGCTGTTTTTCCTATCGGGCTTCTTCACTGTCCGTCTTTCACATCTACACAAAGTAACTGGTGTGGGTGATCTCAGCCTTGGTCTCTAATGACACGTCTTTGCTCTTAATGACCTTCTCTAATTTTTCCACTGTTGCCCTTCGGAGTCTCGGTCTTCTCTTGATGTCTTGGCTGCAGTTTCCATTACAATTAATACTAAACCAAGGTAAGCAAAGTCTTTAACAATTTCGATACGGTCATTGTCTACGTTACAGTATAGTACTTAGAGGAGATTGGGGGAGGCATTCCATGAGCAGAGAGTAGCGGATGGAAAGACGTGTAAAAGCCATCCAAACGCCTCTTTCAGAGCATTACGGAACTCCTTATAGGAACATGGAGACACCCCGCTCCCCATCTGTTAGAGGTCAGCCTTGGCTTTCCTCCACATTACAGACCCACTTAAGCCATCGCCGGTTCTCCCAGTTTAAGTGGTTGCAGTGCCGACTTGGGCCACGCGATGGCAGTGCAGGGCCACAAAAGGGCTGAGCAACCTCTGGGACTCTCAAAGGGCACGTTTGAAAACGGGCCAGGAAACCAGGGTGCGCCCCGGCCAGAGGCCAAGGCCGCTGGAATGGGCTTCTAGCGGACCACGGCAGCCTTCAAAGCTCGGAAGGCAGATACCATCATTCTACATCTCTGGTCTGATCGGAATCCCTACAAATAATTTAGACATTTTCTGAGGTGCAGGCGGTGAAGAAAAGTGCCCCTTTGGGGTATACCCATAATTAAAAATAAGAGAACTGATTTCCAGTGCCTCACTCTCCTTGTCTCCAAATGTTTTCTGCTCTGTGCAGATCGTGTCTGTGGCAGTTGAGGGGCAGTGGCTTGTTGCCACCTTGGGTGAAGAAGGTTCGAGGTGTTGGTGGAAAATAAGCAAGTGCTGCGGGAGCCCCTAAGAGAACTCACAGCGGGGGAAGGACCCCGGTCCCCGACCCCTTGATCTGGGCTTGCCTCACGCAGGGCTCCTCCTCAGCGGTCTGCTCATCTGTAAGATCTGTGAGGGGAGTGTGGGATTGTGTGTGTGACTGAGTGTGCGGCTGTGTGGTTGTGTATGTGATTGTGAGGCTGTCCTTGTGTGCAGTTGTGAGTAAAAACTGTGTCACATTATGATGGTATGTGACATTGTGTATGTGTGTGACATTGTGTGTCCTTGTGTGTGTGAGAGTGAGTGTGCAGCTGTGCATGTGGTTGTGTATGTGATTGCATGTGAGACTGCGTGAGTCTGTGATTATGTGTGCGACTGTGAGTGAAAATTGTGAGAGTCACATTATGATGGTATGTGACATTGTGCATGTGTGTGTGTGTGTGTGTATGTGAGTGAGTGATAGTACTAAAGGTGGTGATGCTGTCATGAGCCATAACTTAGGTCGCTTTTGTGTGTGTTATGGGACAGAGAAGGGAAGAGAATGGTGCTGGCAGAAAGAGAGAGCGTAGATTCCCAGAAGATTCCTAGGTTTAGGGAAATGATTTCATTGGAATCATTAGTAAAGAGTGTGTTCAAATTAGATTTTTTAAAATCCTGTTTCTCTCTGACTTCTAAATTTCCACACACCCCGTCATATTCTCCCTGCGTGTCTGTCTTGCTCTTTCCCTGTCTTAATAGCGCCCCCCTCTCTCCTCAGCTTCGATTACCCTTAGTTTCCATTGTTTCTATCACTTTCAAATAGAGACTTGGTGGGAGAGAGAGAGGGATTAGGGTCAGAATGCGCACCCTCCCAAGAAGAAAAAGGAAGAATGTTTCAAGGATCCTTGCTTCTGTGTGTGTGCTGTTGGGGGAGGGGAAAGCGATGTTGGAATAGGGGGTAAAGCCTAGATCTGCCCAAATCCAGAAGGCTGCTGCCCAGGGGAGGGCCCCCCTTGCTGCTACAGAGAGGATGAGGTCTCTGTCTAGGATGTGGGAGTGGGGGAGCTGATGAGAGGGGTGTTCAGGAGTGTGTGTGGAAATTGTAGCTATTCTTTTTTATTTTGAAAAAGCAGAAGCTCTCATTTTCTTAAAGTCACAATCACTTTCTAGAAATCATTTATTTCTCAACATTACCAGTCAAATCCCCCATTCATTTCTGCTTTTAGAGTTTGAGTGAAATTGATTTGTGTTTTTAATATTAAAGAAAAGAACATGTCCCTTTGCCTTGGAAATTCTAGGCATGGGTTTTCTCCCTCCTTCTCCTTTTCTTTCCCTCTCCTCTGGTCCCCTCCTCTATACCAGGGAGGGTCAGAGAAGTAGGGAGCCAAGGTAATTATTTTAATTTACATTTTTTCTTTTACTATTGGTGATGAAACACAAGAAACATTTTCTCCAGAAGCTGGTGTTCATAAATAGCATTTCCAAAGAGACACAAGTAGGAGAGGCTGTGTGGGCGGGATTTGAGAGAGAATGTGTTGTGGGTGTTTTTTTTTTTTTTTTTTTTAATTATCATTATTATTTACTAACCTTTTATTCAAGGACTGTGAGGGAAGATCAACAAAACAACCCTCATCCCATAATCAATTATAGCTGGAAGATAATAAGTAGCTATTCAATGTTTCTTCTGTATCTGGGAAAGGAGGATGGCATCAACTGTCTCTAAAGCTGGGGCCTTTCCTGGGACTCTGGGTGGTCTGGCATAATTGGTTCTTTTAATACGATAACCTCGATGAGCTTGGCATAGATCCAGATAACAATAATAATGATAAAAACAATAATTTACTTTGGTCCTAGCTATTAGAGTTTATAAAACAATGGCATAAGCATTGTGAACTTGAATTCTCTCAACTGCTCTGTGAAGTACTTGTTGTTACCCTCATTTTGCTGAGGCTCAGACAGTCTGGGTTGGAACCTGTAGTCCTCCTACTATCCCCATGCAGATCAAGGGGCAGCCTAACGCATTCTCCTTCCGTAGATGTAGAGACCAAAGCCAAGTGAGATGGAACTCCCTCAACCAGGAGTACAAAGGGTCTAGAGGCTATAGTAAGCAAACCCAAAGTACAGAATTTTTTTGTAGTAAGAACATATAGCATGAGACCTACCCTTTTAACAAATTTTCACGTGTAAGGTACAGTTTTGTTCACCGCAGGTACAGTGTGGTAGACCAGATCTCTACGACTTATTCATCTTATATAACCGAAACTTTATACTCATTGAACAGCAACTCCCCATTTCCCCAGCACCTGGTAAACACCACTCTCTTCTTTGGAGTTTGACTATTTTAGAAATCTTGTATAACTGGAATCATACAGTATTTGTCACATGTTGCAGAATTTCCTTCTTTTTCAAGACCTCAAAAAAATTAAAAATAGAACTACCATACAATCCAGCAATTCTCACTCCTGGTCATTTCTCTGAAATAACTGAAAGCAGGTTCTCGGAGAGATCCCCGCGCTCCCGTGTTTGTCGCAGCACTGTTCACGATAACTGAGCCCTGGAAACAACATACATCGTCCGCGGGCAGATGAACGGATACAGAAAATGTTGTATTAACATACAATGGGATAATGCTCGGTTTCTTAAGTAGAGAGAATCCCTTTTGAAACAACGTGTCTTGTCAGGTTCTGACTTCACCCATATTAAATCAGAGGCCAAGGACATACTAATTCACTTCTCTTAACCTTAGTTTCTTTGTCTATAAAATGGGAATGGTGGCGTCTGTCTCCTAAAAAGGTTATGTGAAACGGCGCGTGTAACGTGTTTAGCACGCATTCAAGCATGCTAGTCGTTATTATGCCAGCAAGCATCCGTGTGGACCCCAGCAGCAGACACAGGTGAGAGAGACTGTCTATCTGTTGCTGCAAAATAACTTACCTCGGAATGTAGCAGCTTAAACAGTAACGCAAAGTTTCTGGGGGTCGAACTTTCAGGAGAGGTTTACGAGGGTGGTTCTGGCTCAGCGTCTCTCAGGAAGCTGTAGTCAAGCTGTTGGCCTGGGTGCTGTCATCGAAGGGCCAGACTGGGGCTGGAGGACCTGACTCCGAGAGGCAGGCTGGAAGCCACTGTTGCAGGAGACCTCAACTCCTAGCCATATGGAGTTCTCCATAGGCTGCTTCAGTTCCCTCACAACATGGTGGCTGCCTTCCCCTAGAGAGAGCAAGTCAATGATGCAACAGAGCAAGATGGAGGCTGCGATGTCACTTACGACTGGCCTCAGAAGTCACACTTCGCTGTTTCCGCAATCATGGCTTCTGCACTGAGGAAGCCGGCCACGCAGAAGCATGAATGCAGGTAGATAGAGCCCTTGGAGGCCACCCTTAAAACTGGCTGCCCCTTCCTACCATTCGGGGTGAACAGTTTTGCACCAGAAACTGCTTTGGGATGGCCTCAACTCTTGTCATTCGGTGGTCATGATGAGGTAGCTACTGGCAAGCAACTCTTTCAAGTTCCATAGGGTCAACTTCAGAAAGCATTGCATGGAACTCCCAGAGAAGGGGTGAAGCTGGCAAGGAAACCTCACAGACTGAGGCAGCAAAAGCCCAAAGCGTTTAAGTGACCCGCTGCTCTCCTAATTTCTAATCTGGTTGCCTTCTGCTACCTTACCCCGAGGACCTAGACCTTCTAGCCCTTGCAGCCCAGCCCACCACAAAATAGGAATGCAGCATCCATCATACAAGGCAGCATGTCCTTACCTCGGTTGGTCCTCAGCTGCAAGGGAGCGCTTGTGGAATTTAAAGATTCTCAGATGCCTCGTGGAGAGATTTTGACTCAGGAGGCTTGGGATGTAGGTTGGGAATCTGTGTGTTTAGAAATTATCCCTGGTGATTTTTAATATCAAGGTCTAAGGTACTTTATACTTAAGAGCTGATGGAGTCAAAAGAGACCCAAGTCCCTCTCCCTGTCACACCACATGCACAGGAAATTGCTTACAACACTGGGCTTCTGGACACACACCTTTGGCAGCTTCACACGCCCTCCAGTTGCAGGCTCCTCCACCTCTTGTCTTGCCTGCGTGCATTTCTGGATTCTGAATACTTTCCCCCTCCCCTGCCAGCACCAAATTAATGACCCACAAAAATATACAGAACATTTGTCGGTCTTTTCTGTTGGCACAGGCAGGGTGTTCCCTGGGCGCTTGGAGATAATTCTTCGTTAAATTATATTCTTTTTATTTTCATGTTCCAAAAAAACAAATTGGCTTTTTTCAGTCTCCTCTCCCCCTCCTTAATTTCTGATGTGCAAAGAAATCTACTTTTTTTTAAAGTCCCCAACACACACATTATCAGTCTGCCTAGGAGGCAACATTTCTAGCTTAAATATTGCATAGAAGAAATGAAAGGCAGAAGCCTTTGTTTAACCACAGAATATTTCCCTAGATTTACAGTGTTTGAGAGTGACCTCTGGGATGTAAAAATGAATCATCCACTCCACTGAAAAATTGTGAGGTTTGGTTCTGGTCCACCATTTCAATGCTTTATATTTATTGAGTTCCTACTGTGTATACTTTAAAAAGGTAAACAGATAAAACTGATATAGATTCAGCTCTCACCTAATCTAGCAGGAGAAAGGGAAGAGGAACATCGTTTCAGAACAAGGGAGGATAACAACAGTGTCTTAGGAGAAGTGAACATAAGTGTCACAGAAGCCCCAAGGAAAGGAGAACGTTCTGGGGGCGATCACAGAAGGCATCAAATGCGGAAGTTAAGAGCATGAGATTCTGGGATCCCATCCTAGGGTTCAAATCCCAGTTCTGCCTCATATTAGCTATTTGATATGGGGTGAATCCATCAACCTCTCTGGACCTCAATGGTCTCGTCCATTAAGTGGGGATAATACTAGTACTCCCTCAGGGTTGATATGACAATTCAATAAGCATAAAACAACTAGTCATTGTCTAGGATGTATCACAGACTCAAAAAAAGTTACCAGTTCTTAAGCTGGGCCTGAAGGATGGGTGAGATTTGGACATGCATAGATGCAGGTAGGCAGGGAGACCATTCTAGACTAAGGCAATGATAAGAGAAAAAAACAAATGTTGGGGAATTGCGAGGCACTCATGGGATTTAGGGGAGGTGAGTGAGGAATGGAGAAAGATCAAGAGAAAGCAAGTCCCTCCTTTAAATGGCTTGCTGACTTCACCAATGACATGAATATAGGAGAATGTTAATTGTACGGTTCTGGTGGGGAGTAATCGGTGATCAGGGCAATTACTTCAACGTTTCTTTTGGAAAGAAATAGTTAGACTAAGACAGTGGTCACTTTTTACTGTTCTCTTTCACTTTGCTAAATATTTCATCTCAACAACTGTTTCTGGGAAAATGCCCTCCAGCCTGATGACAAAAATAGTCCACAGCTACAAGGCATCATCACCCCAGCGGCATAGGGCCAGCCTTTTACAACATCTTTTGAGACTTACATTTGGTAAGGAAGGCCAGCTAATTCTTTTTCCCCACCTCATTTAGTTACAAGGGAATTGTCTCTTTTCATGAAATAGATCACATACAGTGAAACTTTATCAAGCCCATCGTTTTCCAAATTGAGTCCAGTTGATCCCACACAAATGGGCAAGGTCTCAGCCTAGGGGAGCTAGGATATTTCAAGGATCCCTTAGCCCAGTTGTGCCCTGTAAAATTCAGGAATTTATTTTTGAAATGCAAAACATGGAGGGCCGAGAAGAGAGCAGAGAGCAAAGATCTAAGGACCACAGAGAACAGAGAAGCCATACCTGCTGAGATAGTGCAAGCAGGAGAAAAACCAGGGAAACAAAGATTTCTGATAACTCTATTAAGTAAGGGTATATTGCTATGGAACAAGAAATACTAACACTCCACTCTGTCTTCACAGGAAAACCTGTCGTAAAGTCTTAACAAAGAATAAATCAAGTAATATTGGGCATGATTAAATATCTGAAGAAAAGAAAAAACAGGGTGCAAAGGCTGGGCCTGCATGGGCAAGAGGGCAGGTTCATATCTAGTGTCAAAAACAGTGGCTTCTTTCACAGAAACAAAAACCCTGTGAGTAGGTACAGGTTCTCCCCTGAAAGAGATGAGGAAACTGAGGATTAGAGGGTTAAAGTGGCTTGCCTGTGATCACATAGGTGACAAATGACAGAGTCTGGGCTCCACCTCCGGGCTGTGAGAGGCTAAAATCTGTGCCCTAGAAGTCTGCATAACCCTGGTGCCCTAATAAAGAGGCCCTGCCGCATCCAACTTTGTATTTTCTAAACTGAGTACAAGGCCTGGCACAGAGTAGATTTTCAGGGCTTGCTTACTGAGTGAAAGTCTCAAGGCCTCCCTTGTCTCCTGCGCACAGCACATAGATGGGTGCTTTAATGAGAAAGCAACTAACTATTAATTAGCACCAACTCTGATGGGTGGGCTAATGGGGTCGCCGATGCCCGAGGGTGCATGATTCTGAGTAAAACCTCACAAGTGAGTGGTACCTTTCCGAGGTATGGCAGTGGCTGTCACGAGCAGTGGAAGAAGGCCTTGGTCATGAGGTCTGGCCATCTGCTCTACAGTTGTTTACATGTGTCAAGTGCACATGTGGTGTGTGTTGCCAGACCCGGTAATATACTGGTCCAGAGTAGAATAAGTCATAGCTGCACCTTCCAAGTAACTGGCTCTCCTCACAAGCTGTGCACCTAATTAGACTCTGATAATGTGTATAAATTACCATTTGCTAGCGATAAATATCACACACTAAGCCTTAAATAATACATTAGACTTAATTGAATAAATGCATATATTACGGTCTTCTAATGTATATTTGCCATAGTGAGCTATCTCTCATACATAAACAAACATCATTTCTAATCAATCAAATGGGATAATTGTGCTATTAAAACTCCAGGGTCTCTGAGAAAAGTCTCAGTGTTGGTCAGGTAACAGAAAAAAATTTCTCTTTGACTGGCTAACTTTCCTATCATTAGGAATTTTCCTATCTCTGAACCCCTAGGTTTTTTGCAGTGACATCAGGGTCTATACTCCTTTCCCACTACCTGGATTTGGATCTGACCCTCAAATCTGCTATTTACTAACTCTGTGACCTTGGATAAGTCACTTGAATTGCTTTTGTGCAACCATCCCTACTGGTTCAGAGATGAATGATAGCATTCCTCGGTGTATCACATACATCTAGAGCACCCTACCAGGGGCGAGCACATAGAAGGTGCTTGGGAGATGGGAGCTATTATCATTATGAAACATTAAAAAATCAATTGGCCGTCTATCACCTCACTCAGTCATGACAAGAAGTATGTGGAGAAGGCAGGACAGATATTATTATGTCCAATTTCAAAAATGAAAGAAACCTCTGTAGAGACTAATTGACTTATTTGTTTATCCATTCAACTACTATTGATCGCACCATGCCAAGAGTTGGAGATATAATGATTAAAAACAAACAAACAAACCAAACCACTTGGCCCCAACTTGCCTTGGAGAACTTACTGTGTAGTGGAGGGGGAAGAGCAGATATTACAAAATTACCAATAATTATAATATTTCCATAATGAAAGTGTACACAACACACATAGCAAAATCCAGGAAATAGCACTCAAGCCATTCTGTGAAAGTTTTCAAAAGACGATCAGAGGTGAGTGGAAATGGGGAGAAATAATTGGTGGTTGCTTGAGACTGGGAAATGCTTTAAAGGAGGAAGCAACAGTCATGTCAGAGAGTGGGAGATGAGCAGCCGAGTCACGTATGAGTGATTCCAAGAAATTCAATGTATCTGGAGTCACGTTTCTCCCTGACAGCACTGCTATCACGTGGGTCAGTCGTGAGGGCTGCCCCCTGCGGGCTGTCCTGTGTATTGTAGGGTGTTTAGCCACATCCCTGACCTCTACTTGCTAGATGCCAGTATATTTTCCCTTCTCTCCCACCAGTTGTGACAATCAAATGTGTTGTCAAATATACCTGAGGAGCAAACATCTCTTACAGCTGAGAACCGCAAATCTAGAATGCAGATTGCAAGGGAAGGAGTCATGAAAGATGAGGCTGCAGTGACAGCCAAATCATAGCATGCTTCCTCGGCCATGCTAAAGTAATTTCTATCTTTCTTCCAGGTGATCAGAAACAAACGCATCGGAAATACATGGGGGGTGGGGTGGGATCCTCTTATTACGATTTACAGAGAATGCACATTTTCCTACCTTCCCAGCCTGTGATTTTACTAACAGCAATAATTCACATTGCACTAGCTCCCGCCTCCACCTGCCGACACAGAATCTGCAAAATTTTTCTCCTTCTGCAAAACCTCTCCTTCCCTCCCCGGGTCAGTATTTTGTTGTGGTTTTTGAGTCCCTGGATATTTCTCACATATGTTCGTGGACACATTTTTTTGCAGCTTCCCCTGCTCCATGAGGAACTGTCGCTGTGCTGGACAGCAGAATCACACTTAGAAGGTCAAAAAGACATTGCTGGGATAGCATATCGAAACCATGACCTTCACGGTCTAGTCTCGGAGCACCACAAAGACCAGCATGGTCCTGCCCCCCAAACACATTTCATCGCCTTTACTTGCAATCCTCAAACACCATGATAGCAAAGCTTTGTGTGGACCACACCCACACTCACTAAAACTCCCCCTTGGCCTTCTGGCCACCTCTCTTCCATCCTGTTCACCGTCACAAAAAAGGCCTTCTCCATCCCGTTTCTGTGCAGCCTTGCTTTGCGCTTCAGGGGACAACTTCTCCAGCACACTCCACAGCCTCTTATCCTTCTTTTCTGCATTCCTCTGGTTTCTGTGGTTCTTCCTTTATTTTCTCCATCGTAGAAATGTAAACGACCCATAAGCAATTACAAAGCAGCCCTTGGAGGGCAAGGATAAAGTGGTGAGCAAAGCCGGAATCTGTTAGTGGGCAGTAAGAAGGGCAAGGCTACGGAGTTTGGCCCCATGCAGTCGACAGCACCACACTGTGACTGGTTGAGCAACGCTGCACTGGTGGCAACCCCGCTTCATCACCTCCTGCTGTGCTCCCCCTTTTCCATACACTAGGGCTTTCCTAGGAGGGAATTTCTGCTCCTCTGTCTCCCGTGCACCATGGTTTCTCCTGGTTGCAGCTGACCTGCCAAGTGTCACCGTGCTATGACACGCGAGCCGTCACCGAGCAAAAGCATCTTGGCGGCATGAGGTGAGTTGAAGGGGATACGTAACTCCCCTCAGCGTTTGTACCATACTCTGTCAGAGAGGTCCTACAGCAACATGCACTGTTCAGCCAGGCTTCACAGAATTCGCTGGATGAGAACCCGGATTGTTCACTTCTAGCGCTCACACCTTGCCAGGTGGCTGGCTCGGTGTGAGAAACAGCCAGAGTAATGGAACTAAAATCATCATTCCCTCTGATGATTAGGTTTCATCCTTGCGTCAGTTGACTCAGCTATCCTTCCTTATCTTCCTATAGAACATGCACACAGCCCACTGTTGCCCTCCCCGCCCCACCTCCCCATCCCACCCGTGGGGCTTCTGAGCACTTAGATTACGGCTGGACCACCTGTTTGCCAGACGTGTCCATCACGACTGGCCACTACCTACAAGCAGATATTTCCGTTGAAATATATTCTTTGATCTTCATTTTTATTTCTCACAATCAGCGTGTATGTTTTTCCTGGAAGCCACCCGGACCCCTTTGTGGGATGAGGTAGGCAATAAATAAAGACATGAATGTATCCATGCATTAGATGGGTACGTGAGGTGAATATGGAGAGCAGATAAGAACCAAATGCAAATAGTGTCCTGAGTAAAAGCTTGGCTGACCTGCTGGACAGAAAAGTAGGTGATTTGGGATTAGAGACATGGGACCTCAAATCAGATGTAGAAGTAGACAGAAGATTGCAATGGTGAACACGTACAGGAATGTTATTGTTGATCCAGAATTCCCGGAAAATGAGGCATCTTACTTCAGTGATGTTTTTCAAAACCTGAAGCTTAGTGCTTTCTAGAGAACACACTTCCCTTTTCAATAATTTTATGAGAATCTTTCTAAACAGATGATTACAAAGTTTCTGAAAGCTTCGATAGAAATGAACAGATGTCCTTTGATCTTTGGGTGATTGTGAGCATCGGCTCTGACACCATACCTTACCCATAGCGTTGCCACAATTGCCTTGCTCCCAGCATCTTCTAGTAGCTTCTGTGTAGTGAATGCTTATACCACACCTGGCACTATGCGTAACGATCCCATCCGTTATCTCATTGGATTCTAACAAGGGACACGCTATTGAGGCATGTAGAGTTTTTGCCCTTTCACTGAATAGCTCCATTTATGCAGCTTCTTAAATACCCATGCCTGCATTTTACAACTAGTCTATCTCTTTGTTTACTGTCTGGAAATCACCTTTTACCCAGCTTCTAATTTTCTGCTTCTAATCTGCCCTGTGTTAGAAAACCTGGAAACCACATTGCAGGGGATTATATATCAAGAAAGTTGGGGTCTAAATGAGAGTCTTGTGGTTTGATTGAATTAAAATGGGACACATGGCTTCAGATCCTACAGTCACTTGGGAGACCTTACTGAGCTACCGATGGGGGCCAGGTTGAGAAAACCTGGAGCCCTCAGCCAGCCATCTCTTCTTATTTACAGAGTTTATCTGGCTTGGCTTTTATTTGCTCTCCTTTAAATGCACAAACTTCTGGTTATCAGGGGAAAGAGAAATGCTCTTATTTTACGTACGTTGATATTGATAGAATGTGAGAAGGTAATCACTTATTAAAATTTAATGTTCGAGTGCATTTAATTAATCTTGTAGAAATTAATTTAAAACTTTCAGTAATATGTAACTGTATGCACATGTCATCTGTTTGAACTTAATACAGTGGCTGAAAAAACTTCCTACGAATTGTTTGTACCTCTGGGTATATCTTAATGAGACTTTTGATAGAATTTGCTTAAACCTTATGAAAACTGTACTTAGCCATAGCGTGATACGAGTTCTTCATAGGATTCATTAGGGATTATAACTGAGAATAAGGTTTATTGCACTTATAATAAAACGTATAAGTGAAGAAATAAAATGTTAATGTTTCTTAATATCTGTTAGGATCTCCTAGAATGACACATGCTACGTGCATACGGCTGGTTGGTTAGGACGCTGAGTGTTTGGTTCCAGTGTCTTCTGCACAGTTCTTTCTTTCCAGGTTGGCGGAAATCATGGTGTACCAAACAGAAAGAAGTGTGGTTGTTTTTATAGAGGCCTTGAGCGTGAGGATGGTGCAAGAACATACACAATATAGTGCTGCATGTGATGTTTATAGGTAAGGGCATATAACCATAAGACTTAGATGCTGGAAATTGGATCATCTTTTTTTATTTGGACCTTACCCAGAAGACAGCCTTTCCTCAATAAGCTATGATGCAGACAACTGAAACACAATATTAAAAAGATGGCTCCATTTTGAGAGTTGTGGCTCATCTTATAACTCTGGGGGATGGTAAGCTCAGCATGTTATAAATAATAAAACATAAGGAGGGGGTCGATGGGCCAGGTCCAGACCCTAACTCTATCACTGACTAACGCCAAGTGACTTCCAATTCCACCTCTAACTTGGAGGAGGTAGTAATGCCTACCTGAGAGCACTGGGAGAGCTACATGCGATGACACATGTCTGAGAAAAATGTTTTGGAAACTTCATTGTGCTGTATGTGGTTTTTCTTCAGATCATTTAGGGTTCTTTCTACAAAATGTAATATTTTCTCCCATCTGCAACTGGACACAGATGAGCATTAAGGTGTGAATCTCTGAAGGGAATAAGGGGTCACCGATGGAATTCAATGAACCGTTAAAGCTAAAGGCCTCTCTGAAGTGAGTCATCCACCCTTCCTTTTGTGTCTCTGGGCTCTCTTACAGTAGATGGTCTACAATCACATTGATCCCCATCAGCCATAAGTGAGAAGACTTTGTTTCTGCTTCCTCTCTGTAAAAAGACCCAGTGCAGGCAGTCTCTTAGGCATGCTGGCAGGGAGTCTTCATTTTGGTCCTGTCCACCATTGGCCTACATCACTCTTTGCACTGCTTCTCAGAATCTTTCTCTCCGTCACTGGAATGATCACTCTACATGGTGAGCACATTCTTCAGGAGGAAGGCAAAGACACACAGATCTATAAACCTGTATACAGATGTAGACGATATAGCTAGTAGGCTTACCATGTGCAAGAACAATTCACACTCCATCATAATTAGTCCTCAAAACTGACATTGGGAAGAAGAAAGTACCATCCTATATCATGGCTGAGGGAGTTAATGCTCCTAAATTGTTTATTTAAACCCATGTTGATGGCAATGGGCAGAAATGCACCTGAGCTTTTCTCTCTGGTATCTAAGTAATGCTGGCTTCACTAGACCATGCTGCCTCTCAGAATGCTAGGAGGGAGGTGGAACCTGCCTCACGTTTAGGAAGGGCCAGAATGTCCCACGAAAAGGCACCATAAGGCATGCACTACAGCAGTTTTCTGCCATTTTGTAGACTTAAGAAAATCAAATAACTTCTTTGAACCTGTTTTCCCCACTTGTGCATTCTCCCACCTTGCTGGGGATCAAATGGAATAGTGAAAGCAAAATGCTTGCCGGGCTGTCAAGTGCTATGTCAATATTATCCTGGGATGTTATCGCATTTTTTTCTGATGCTTAGAGGATACGTACGGATGAGAATATCACTTAGCTACTCCTTCCAGAAGAACCAGCACCAGTGATGACCGGCACCAGTCAAATATCTGTTGAAGCAGCCACTCATTCATCTGACTTGCTCTGGACTTATGGTATAACCCAGCTTCAATGGCAGCTCTTCTACCACTTTTGGTGGCTGGGCTTAGGAAGATGGGGCTCAGTCTCTCAGTTTGTTAACTTCTTAATCTGGGATGGCCACCATGAGGCACATCTCATATTTCCTTTGGGGCTATTTATGAAGAGGACCCAAGATGGGATGGTTTAGCATGGAAGTATTATTATCTTCAAGATCATTAAAATCGTGTACAATAATAATGTAAGAACTGGAAGGAGAAGCATGCAAATCCACTAACCATTGTTTTGCTCATTTGTTTCATTCTAAACTTTGTAAGAACCTACATTGCATGTGGCAGGCACCATGCTAGGGATTGGGGAGACAAAAGTGGGATAGCAGAGTTCCTGCTCTTCAAGGAGTCAAATTCTGGGGGAAAAGTATGCATCTAATATGTTTCATAAGTTGTTTCATAAAGCCTGAATAATTTACATTTAGTGGCCAGATCAAAGAAAACCAACCTGGAGCTTTCTAATATAGAAAAGCTTGTAGGTAGTCTTTCTCCTAACTCTTTGTACACATTTGAATAAACTCTTCTAAGGCTTGTATTCATTGGCTGTCATTTCAGATGAAGGTGTGCTGTCACCAGCTGGCATTGAAATTGATGGCTTGTTGTGTATGTATGTTTTGTGTGCATGTTGGGAGAAGATGTGGTGAGTAGCATAGTGATGAATATCCTGGCTTTGGAGTCCCCCTATATCAAATATTTATAGGAAGACCTGGGGAATTATTTAATCTTGTAAAGCTCTGTGTTCCTCCTCTACAAATGGGAGTACCGATGGTCTCCAATTTACAATGGTTTGACTTATGATTTTCAGCTTTACGATGGTGCAAAGGTGATACTAATAATTCCAAGATGTGCAACAATTTTTCATAAAGTAGGCTTCATGTTGGATGACTTTGTGCAACTGTAGGCTACTGCAAGTGTTCTGAGCATGTTCAAGGTAGGCCAGACTAAGCTATGATGTTTGGAAGGTTACATGCGTTAAATGCATTTTTGACTTAAATGATATTTTCAACTTAGGATGGATTTATTGGGGCATAACCCCCATAAGCAGAGGAGCATCTGTACTGTGCCTACCTCATAAGGAATTGGGAGGAAGATGAAAGGAAGTAAAATGTGCAAAATTGGTAGTGAGTATCTGGCACAAAGTAAGTCTTCAAAATCCTGGTTGTCATGACAATCTGCACATGTATACATGTCCCTGCAGTAGCCTGGGAAGAGGTCTATCCCCATGCTGATTCTTACACATGGTATCTGTTTGATTCTGAGAAAGATACTTTGTTTCTTCAAGTCTCTGTTACTTTCTTCATGTAATAAAAATAATAATAACTATCTTTTGGGGCTAGGGAGAGAATTTTCATTTATTTATATATATATATTTTTCATATAGCTATGTCAAGCCCCTATTATGCACTAGGAAATGTTCTAGCTACTGGAGAATCAGCAGTGAATAAGGTTGGTATAACACACAAAGTTCCTGGCAGACATTAGAAACAATAAATGTAAGCTAGCCACACGCTACCAATAATTATAGCAGATCAGCCATTACTATTCAATGAAACTTGATTATAATTATAGTTAGCATTGATATTATATATTCAAAATTACCATTTCCTCCGTTAGATATATTTATCACATGTGCATGTGTGATTTTCACATACTGACAGTCTGAACAACCCATTGCAGGTTACAGGGGCCACTGGGACCAAACATTTGACTTTCTAGACATTTGCTGTATTTCATCTTCCGTGGGACCTTGCATTTGACAGCTTCAGCCTCTAATTTCCATTTAATATGATGCCAAGTGGAAAATCAGACCTTCGTCTCGGGAAATCCCTTTATTTTCACCTGCATTTACAAAAAACGGTAATGCCTTGCAATAAACTTGCTCCTCTTGCTGACTTCTCAAAATGTGTTTGAAGGACCAGCAATGATAATATGGTTCTAAGCCCAGCTCCATCGATTTAAATGATTGCACAAGCAATTGTGGGTTTCATTTCCTTCCTAGGTCCATCTGCTTCCCTGTGTATTAAGTCTTTGTAATAGGTCCTGAGAAGTACCTCGTTAGGCACCAAGGTGATATATGGCTTGGTCTGTCTCAGTTGTCCATGAATGCCTTAATGCTTTAGCTGAGTGCTGAAACCATGCACAGGTCTGCTGTGTCCCAGTAGGAAGTCACATGCTGTAGACATGGCCCCCTAACCTAGGTGCAAGTGCACAGAACACACTGATTTGTAACTGATTTGCTCACTTGGTTCAGCTCAGGACAAGGCTCTAAGTTCAAGCCACTTCCTCTATCCTCACACGTCATACCCCAACTGACTCATGAAAGCAAGTGCATCTAGGCCAGTGGTTTTCAAACTATGGCTCTTGTGGAGGTGACTTCAACTTGGCCTGAGTGAAGTCTTGAAGTTTTCTCTGCTATTTAGGCAGAACAACTCTGCTTACATGTGTTACATATATTTTGATTCTCGGTAAAATTTTATTTTTAGAAAGTATTCTTGGGCCCGTTGATATTTTTATTTTTGGAAACAACACTTTAAGGTAATTGTTCCAACTCCTCCCCCTTCTGAATCCTTTACTTCCCCTGTTTGGTGTATTGTTTCTCACCAGAATTTATGTCCAGGGTAACTTGGATGAGGGTGGGTATTCCTTCTCTTTAAACTCTATTGTTGCCCTTCCAAGCAACTCTGTTATATAAAGCCAAACCCAGGACTTGATCAGTTTCAGTGTGCATACAACTCAGTCAGTTAGTTAATTAAAATGCATACTCTGATTCAAGAGATCCAGAGTGAGGCCTGAGATTCCTCACTTCTAACAAGCACCCTGGTGATGCTGATGTTCCCGGTCCGTGGACTTACCCTCTGAACAGGCAGGGCTTAAGTAATTATAATGTGTTTGGTACATGAATACAGCCTGGAGACAAATCCCTCCTTACTCCATCACTAATTAATGAATCTCACCTCTGAGTTCAGATTCAGATTCAGAGGACTGAGAAGAGCCTGGACAAGTGATGATTCATACTCTGGGTGGGATGGAGATGACAGTGTGAGATTTTATCACACTACTCAAGATGGCACTCAATTTAAAACTTAGGAATTGTTTATTTCTGGAATTATCCATTGACTATCAGTGGGCCAAAGTTGGAAGCAGAAAGCAGAACCTTGAATAAAGGGGGATTACCGTGCAGCCATTTGGGGGTTAGGGCTTTAGCATATGACTTTTGGGGTGACACAATTTAATCCATAACAGGATCTTTGGTTTATTTTGTCTCATGAGGATATATGGATCAACTGCTCCTAGACCAGCTCATTGGATGTGGGTAAAGAAATTCTCAGTGAAAGTCACACTTCGAAGTTCCTTTACTCAGTCAGTTTTCAGAGTATGATCTCAGCAAGCACTGGGCAAGTGGCTTAACCTCTCTGTGCCTCAGTTTTCTCATCTGTAAAATGGAAATGATAATATCTCCTATTGCAAGAAAAAAATACGTTAATATATATAAGGGACAAAGTTCATGACATATAGTAACTACTCAAAACTTTTAACTGATATTATTATTATTGTTGTTGTTAGTAGTAGTAGTGGTAGTAGTATATGGGAATATTAACATGTTGCATAGGGGTGGAGAGAATTCTCGTCATATCTAAAAGGCATTTAAATTCCCCAGTATGCAACGTGTTAAAAGAAGGAATGGTGTTCTTTTTGCCTCTCTATGCACTTTCAACAAGGATATCAAAGTGAGTAAATTACTCCTCCATTAACTCAACCCCTAAAGATCTTCAGTTTCTACCTCTATGGTCCTCCAGATGTTCTCTGTATTCTGTCACCATAAGATTAATTCCTAGGAGTAAGCGTGCTCTGTTTTTATTTTCTCTTCTTTTTTTTGAAAGATGTTTTTATATTTAGTATGTCTTCCCTAACAGAAGTACACTCCAGACCCAGCACTGGGTAATGATATATAATATGGCTTGTTTGGGGCTTATTCAGCTCCAGCATCTGCTACTGAGATGTTTTCAGGAATTTCCTTTACATAAAAATTAGCAAAGTATATTCAGTGTCACTCATTGAAATCACATTGAGGTAAGCAAATGTTACACTTTAATTAAGTTGATATTTCTCATTGTTATTAAAGTAAATGAACTTGAGCAGAGATCTCAACTTGCTACATTTTTCAGAAAAGTTTAGCCATTTTCACTCAGGGATGGGGGAAAAATATGGCTTGTTTACACAGGATGATTTCATCAACTCATGCAGTTCTTGGTTTTAGGCTCCATCCATCTTGTGGACTATTCTTCATTTATCCAGGATTACTTCACATCTTTCTTGAATATCTCCTCATACAAAAACTCTCCTTTGCGTTCATTAAATGATTCAGGTCAAAACATTATTTCAAATCCTTGAACAGAGATCCAATTTCTCCTCCCTCCTTCAGATGTCTGCCTAGAAATACCTATTGTGACCTTGGAAATTCAGGTATTTGTGGAATACAGTCGTCCCTTTCTATATCGCGGTTCACTTACCATGGCCTCACTGTATCACGAGACTTTTAAAAATATTGTATTTAATTATTTATCATGGATTTTTCGCTATATCATGGGATTTTGCGGTACTGTATACATATGTTGTTAAAGTTACATAGGTTTAAGAGTGTAGAATATGTTTAAGAACGTAAGTAGTGTTTATAAACGTGTGGAAAATGTTAATAAGGGAGTGGAAAAGGTTAATAAGGGTCTGGGAACGGTTTATAAGTGTTTATAAAGCCTTAAAATATATATAAATACAAAAATAAATGTAAGGTTCCCACTTTGCAGATTTTCACCTATCACGGAGGGGTCTCAAACATAATACCCGCCATTAGTGAGGGAATACTGTATCCTGAAATTTCTTCAAGGTGAATGACTCCTGGGAAACAAAATCACCTAAGATATTTAAAATCTCAAAATAAAAAAAGAGGACTGGTCCACTGTGGCATCGAGAGAGAAGCACTGAGAGTAAAATAACTTTTTCTTTACTATTAGAGGCAAGAAAGAAAATATGGACAACTTTCTTTAATTTTCTATTAAGTTATTGTATTTCACTTAGGGCATTATTTGGAGCACTGATTATATAAGCTACATAACTCCATTCTTTCCACTTTGTATTACTAGTGTGTGTATTATTATTTATAACAATTGCTATGGACTGAAGAGTGTTCCTACCCCAATGCATGTATTTAAGCTTTAATCCCACACGTGATGATGTTTGGAGATGGGGCCTTTCGGAGACAGTTCAGGTGAGGCCATGAGGATGGGGCTCTAATGATGGGATTAGTGTTCCTCTAAGAAGAAATACTTGAGAGCTCTCTGTGTGTATCTCTCTGTCTCTCCATTGCATGATTACACAGCAAGACAGTGGCCATCTGCAACCCAAGGAGACAGTCCTCACCAGAAACCAGCCATACTGATGACTTTGATCTTGAACTTCCAGTCTCCATATCTGTGAGAAAATAAATGGGCTTTGTTTAGGTCATCCTGTCTGTGGCATTTTCTATGACAGTCCAAGTTTATTAAGACAGTATGAGTAGTAATGATCATAATTTCCAGTACCCACGTCATCATTTTTCTCCTTTATTACATTTATTTTCCTTCATCTGATTTTCTCCATTCAATTTCTTTCTTTCCCTTTCCCCTTTGCACTTCAGTTGCCATATTATTTCCCATTGCTTTCATTTTTCTTCATTCATTCATTCCACCTTTCATTCATTTTACTATTCCCTTAGTCTTCCATTCATCAATTTCATTTCCATTCTTCTTTCTCCCAAATTTATTTTTATCATTCCAATTTTTCCTTTTATCACTTTTCTCTTTGCTATGATTTATTTTCTTACTCATAATGCACCTTACGTTTTTGTTATTTCATTTTCCTCTTTTTTTGCACAGCCTCTTTCTATTCTTTTATTCCCCTTTTTCTTTCCCTTCTCCTCTTTTTTTTTCTGTCTTTCCCTTAATCTCCTCACAAAGCTTGTTTTATGCCTTCCCTCTTGTCTCCTTATCCTTTGTCCCATCTGCTCTGTCCCTTGCGTGATGCTGAAAGAATACTTCTGCTTTCCTTTCATCCTTTTCCTGCAAAGATTCATCTCGGACTGCACGTGTTGTAAGTGTAGGGTGCCACAGAGCTACACGACAGATGGTGAGCAGCCAGCTCTGGGGAAAGCGCTTGCAACAAACTGATCCCCTTCTCTGCCTTTTTCCTTTCCTTTATATTTTTTCCTTTCGCATAAAGGTACTGGCATTAGCATGTTTTTCTTTCCTTCGAGGAAGCCTTGCTGACATCCCTCGAGGGGAATGATAACAAGCTTGGCATTGAAAATTGTAGAGGCCAGAGAAAGTCATGGAAAACACAAGAGCTCCTAGGTATAATCGCCAAGTCTTTTATTGTTGTTGTTATGATAAAATAACCGAAGCTATCATTTGAGTTCTCACATGTGCCAGAAGCATGCATCATTTTATTTAATTTCTATAACAGTCCTATGAAGTAGGCACTGTCGGTATCCCTATTTTACAAGTGGGAACTGAGGAGACTCGAGCTTAGAATAGGACTGAGGTCACAGAGCTGGTGCATAGCATACCTGGAAACAGCACTTCCTTTGTGACAAGACAGTTTTCATGCAGATAATCCTAGGGGAAGTTAGGGACAGAGGGGCTTTTATGGCGAATCTTTATGAGGCAGCATGGTACAATGGAAATAATTATGCAGACCTAGTTTAAATCCTGGCTCCACCAGTTACTAGTTATGGTATGAGAATGATCATTTAATTCTCATGACCATTCGTTAGATCTATTATGTTCTTCATAAATATAATAATATTTATATAATTATAAATATATAAATTGTAAATATGTTATATAATACCCGTTTCATAAATGAGTGATGTAAGATCAGAGGTCATCAGCAACTTGTCCAAGGTCATACAGCCCTGACTCCAAATGTAAATTTTACTAACTAAATTGACGTGGGTTTTAAGGATTTGTTTATGCTCTCACAGTGCCATCAGATGCAAGTGAGCACTCCTCCTGGTTGTATTGCTGGTTTTCTTCCTTCAGCAGGAAGCACACTCAACACCAAAGGCTGCTCTGCCACCAGGGTCGCCTCCTCACCCTCTACCCCATGGGGTGGACTTTTTTTTTCTACGAAACATTTAAATAGGCATTCAGAGTCAACCACTTCTTGTGCCCATGATTCAAACGCTACATAGTCTGTTGGTCTCTGTACAGAAAGCTATTTTTTGTGAAAACTTGTTCTAAGGATTCCTTTTAAAAAGTTAAATACAAATTACATACTAGACTGTTGTCAAAAGAATTCACAGGGAGGTTGGACAAGAAAGAAAATGTGAAAGTGTAAAAACACCAATTTAAGAGAGAGGGGGCCTTCTCTTTAAAGAATTTTTTTTCAGATTGGCAACAGAATTTCTTGAGGGATCCACCATGACATCATGCCTTCCACAGAAAGCTTGTCATCTCTTTTTCATGTGGTTCTCGCCAAGTCTGAGCTCAAGCAGAGCCTCTGTGGCACACAGGGACATGATGGAAAGAATCAGATGGTGGTCAGAGAAGCCGCCAATAGCAGATGAGAAGTCCACACTCCAAGGCTGTAACAAACAAACAAAAATGTACGGGGCTACCGGCAGCTTGAGTATCCATGGATGACTACATCACTAAAGCCAGGCTCTGCACAAATCAAGAGAGACCATGACACATCTGTCCATGGAAACACAAGCTTCCTCCTTCTCCATGTAGATCAGTCTCTGGGACGTGGCCACCCACAAAGAAGTCCACTGCCAGCTTTTACAGTGTCTTGGGCTGGCCACGTGACTAATCCTCACAGATGGGATAAGAAATTGTGGGTGTTCTTTCCTGGCAGGTAAGAAGCAGGTGTGCATTTGCTAACCACTCTTTCTCCTTCCAACTGGACATGGAAGAACACGTGGTCCTCAAGAATGGAGGAGTCAAAATGAACAGAGTCTAGGGCCTGATCCACTGGGCGGTGAAAAGCTGCCCTCTAACCAGGAACATCAATAGTAACAACAAAGCTTCTCCTGCATGAAGCCACTGACATTCTGGGGGCTTATTTCTTACAGAACTAGTGTCACGACAAACAGCAGACGAAGGTGAGCTGCACCGAGCAGAGGTTTGTAACACCCGAAGATGTGTTACATCTTCTAAAATCACTAAAATCATCATTCTTTAAACCACTAAAGAATTCTTTAGACAGGAAAGACAGGGGAAATTCCCCACACATAGAGGGAGGTTGTAGGCAGAATTAAAAAATGGGAAAGACAAAAACATGGTATTTATAGGACATGGGAAAGATTGCACTTTTACGATTATTCTCACTTGATGACTTGAGTAACTCACTTATCTTTGTGAGTTGAAATTCATTTATATGGGAAATGTAGATCATAGGTCTCCATACAGTTATTACATATTTCCAACTTAGTGTCTGACAAATATGTAAAATAAAAGAAAGACTAGCAAAATTCTGTCAAATGTTGTACCACATGTCAGACTAGGGTGGGTCAAAAAGGGTTTTAATTTTTTTCTTTTATTGGTTCTAGAGAGAAGGGAAATGGCGGGAAAAGAAAGGGAGAGAATCATTGACGTGAGGGAGAAACATTAATTGGTTGACTCTTGCATGAGCCCTGGTGGGGGACTGAACCCACAACCTTTCAGTTTGCAGGTTGATGCTCCAGCAACTGGGCCAAACAGGCCAGGGCCAAAGAGAGGTTTTTTTAATTTAATTTTTATTTTTCCTTCATTATTTTTGTTTTTTTAGGTGGCCATGTATTATTTTATAGTAAGAAAAATATTTTTATTTTAAAATATTAATGCCTGTTAAACTTTACTCATGTAATTGCTTTAGAAATATTTGAAAAAGCATGGTGGATACTATATAAATATAAAATATTAAAACTAGTATTACTCTCCTCTTTTTAGTCATCTTTAGTTATAAAAATACTAAAATGTGCCATGACTCATCGGAGATTAATTTTTCTTCAAAGTACTTAATATTGTATTATATTTTAATTTTTTGGAAAAATCATAATCATACATATGACCACACATATGGAAAATTTTTTCATCTTAATTTTAATAATAACTATATTCTCAGACTTTTGGGGGTTAATTACTGTATAGAGATATTCATTACTTGCAAACTAAGAGGAGGGGCCTACATGAATTGGGGCAAAGCAGAGGTACTTTTTTGGAAGTAATTAAATTGAAATAAGTTATTTATGAGATACTGTCCTGCTGAAGAGACAGCTGGAGGCAGTCCTGGTCAGGCATAGGATGAGGATAGACACATGCAGAAAAAAGTAAATGAGATGCTCAGATATGTTCTGAGCAGGCCGAAACAGAGGTGCCAGACTACAAAATTTAAGACAGAAGGTTGGAATATTACAGAGTATAAAAAAATCATCTAGCAGAGAGTTTAAAGATCAGAAGCAATCAATGCAATAGAGACAGTTGAAATCCTGGGGACCAAAGAGCCAAGGCCTAATTTTACTCCCTAGTTGATTTATCCAAAGCCAGCTTAACATAATTCACTTAGAGACAAACAAGTATCTCAGAGGGGGAAGAAGAGAAAAGGGATCAAGACTTTCTTAGACACACCAGAAGCCAGCCTCTTAAGGACTTTTATATTCACCTTTTTAAACAAATATTTTCCCTAGAGTCTATTTATAAACCAGTAATTTCCATCCACGCTCTGAGAAATCTACTTAGGACATTTCATTCTGAATCCTTTATAGCCTTATGCTTTTTATCATTAGAATTTGAGTATTACTACTTGACCTTTTTTTCCTTAGAGAGTTGTCCTTAGGATATTATTTCAAAAGTAATTAAAGCACTTTGAAACTAGTAATATACTATCTAGAATTAGAGGTAATAGTTATATGTTCCTGTTAAAAAGAATTAGAGGCACCCACTTATTTCAAGCGCACTCACAAATACCTAATTAAACTATAAGGCTGGTCTAAAACCATGAACCAGCTCTGAAATATTATAGATGATGAGGATGATGGTGATGATGACATTAATAACCAAATTATTTTATTCCTTACTATTTCACAGGACTGTTTTTTGCCATTTTATGTCTATGAACTAACTTTATCTTGCCAAGAACTTAGCACAGTAGCTACTGCTGTTATTCCTACTTATCTGTGAGGAAGCTAAGATCTGGAGGTTATGAAATGTGTCTAAGGTCTCAGAGCTACTAAGGGTGGAAGATCGGTTTCAAGCCTAGGTAACTTGGATCTGGTGTTGCAAGAAGAGCATTAAAATAAAATATGAAAACAAAATCATTGCATATAAAGTCATTTTAAAACTACCTTTTAAATTTCCAATTACGTAGATTTTAATTCTCTTTATTTGATAAAGCTTTACCAGCAGAACTTACTCTTGTTTATTGATCATTGTTAGAGACTTCGGAGGCTCATAAATAGAACCTGGGGAAAAACTGAAGGGAAAATGTAGATTTACTGCAGGTAAATGAACAAGATTTGGGAGCAGAAGGTGAGGGGAGCAAATGAGTTAAGTAGCATGCTTATGCACATAGAAACATGTATTAGGCAGGCAATACTGCAGTATTGCTGCATTACAAACTATGCCCCAAATCTTAAGGGTTTATAACAAACATTTCTCTCACATGTCTGCAAGTCAACTGGGCGGCTCTGGCTCATGCTATGAGTTGGTTCAGGTCACCCCCATCAGTCTTTTATTCCAGGACTTATGTTTAGGACATGGTACCTACAAGGGGATGACTTTCTTACAGTGCAAAGCCAGAGTGCAAGAGATGAGGTAGAACAGCACAAGTTGATACAAAGCCTCTGGCTGCTCTGTTGTCCTTGACATTCAAACTTGTGTCCATGGTTAATAAAGTCACATCGTCAAAGCCCAAGTCATCTGCATAGAGAAGTATAATTTGTCCTCAGTGAAGAATGACAGAGGTTGGGAGGGAAAGGAAGTCATGATCCTATATTACAATCTACCACAGAGAGGTCCTCTGAGGTTGAACAACTAAACCTGTACTTGGTGAGAGACAATATGATTATCCCTACTGGAGGGGGTAAGACAAATCTTAAGATGAAAGAAGTATTATACTTAATGGACAAACTCATTACCACCGGGTGGTACTCTTAATCCAAGACAGCTTTTTGCAGGATGGATATACATTTGAGTGGTCAAAATAGGACATTTTCAATAGAACACTTACAAGTCAAGTTTTTATAACTCAAGCTGCGAATACATTTTTATTTCTACTTCATGATGTCAGTATGTGTAAAGTCCTCAAAACAGTGCCTGAAGGGGAAGAATGCTGTGAGTTTTGCTATGATGATGATGGTAATGATGATGATAATAAAGATAATATCAAAATGCCAAGGCATTTCTGTTGTTTGTGTATATCCTTTCTCCTGCTTTAATTCATAACAGGTTCTGAAAAATAACCCAGAATGCTTAGATCCTAATGAAGACTTTTTCTAGCTTGCAGGTCTTATGACCAAGAGAAAAAAGTAATACGTTCTGATAATACTGGACATTCTTAGTTATATAATTTTGCTTAAAGCATTAAGGGTGATTTACAAAGAGATTTGGGGGATTTAATAAAAAGTGTGCAAGAAAGATTTGTTTGTTCTTGACCCACTTTTAACTGTCAAATATGTAAAAGCTTTTACTTAAAGAGACAAAGTTTGGGGGGGGGGAGATTAGGCTCTTACAATGATGAAAAAAACACATCTAATCTGGGAAGAGTGTTTCTTGTGCAGCTACATAAGAGGTAATCTTCTAATTAATTTATTCAAGCAGGGTAAAAATCTTAAAAATATATGCAAATCTTATAAGTAATCAAATTAAGCAGCCAATATCCCAAAGTATTTAGCAAAATTTCTTTTCTCCCAAGAGGTCTTCACATACTAAGGAAACAGAACACTTTCTTTAAAAAAAAAAAAAAAATTAAGATCAAGGACCTAATAGCATCAGGGAAAATACGTCCTGAGTGTTAGGGATCTTTTCATCATGATCCTCTCTTTCTGTTTGGAATACTAATGGAGAAATTGGAAAGAGAAAATTTTTCTGACTCCCTATCCTCATTATTTTGGAATTAAAGCCAATATGTTCTGTTCTTCATGAATGAGTCTTATCAGAAGAGTCTCAGAACCCAGGAATTCTGTACTGACAACTCTTGAAGACCACTTTGATACAATGTGAGAGAGCATATGTCATGTTCTCAAGGTCACAGTGACAGAGTAGGGACAGATGCCCCAGATGTTTTTATTCTAAGTCCAGTGTTCAGTATTGGATTAGATTTAATACAGTTTCCCCCACCTACTTCTCTTTAGGAAAAATCACTTTAATGTTTTCATTTTCCTTGTCAGCAAACTGGAAGGACTAAATCAGTGAATTTTACAAAATATCCCTTTCACTCAGTAACTTAGATCCACATTTTTTGAACCATTCCTCATAGAGAAATATTTCATTTCCCCTTTTTGTTCTTTTGTGTATCAGGTTAAAAGACTTACAAATCACAGAAACTATGGAAAATCTAAGGAAAACTTTTGAGCATTCAACATATAATACATTAAAAACAGAATCAGAGTTCTTACTCGTCTCGATTCCACTCAAGAATAATTATTTTTTGGGAGAAAAATTATTGCTGAAATATTTTAGAAAACTAAGTTTTGAAAGGCATCTCCTTTTCATTCTGATAAATATGGATAAATGTAGTTAGCAGACAGTTATTCAACACACGCTTTCCAGTACATGAATCAGCACTTTGAGGTTTGAATCATAGAGATTCTTGATTTCAATTGTTGGCAAATAATCAACATTTGCTTCTCTTAATCTTTCATATTAAACATTTTGACCCATTCTTTCTTCAGTGTCTCATTCAGTGTGTTCATTATCTAAAGCCAGACACTTAAAGAAGTCAGTGATAATCAGGCTTTCAATAAAACCAGAAAAGGCTGGAGATACTGAACAGAGCAGTTAAGTGACTTGCTCAAGACCTCCCTCAATAATGTCTCTGCAAGTTTCTATTTTCAGCTTCTCCCTGGTTTTCTCAATGCCACAAATCCTCTTAGTGACAGCTACGGGGAGAGACAAACTCCTTAGTCTTCCCTCCTCCCTCCTTCAACAACTGAAGAGTTTGTTATTAATCATTTGTATATTATCTCTACACTGCTTCCTCTTTATTAATCACCTGCATGGACTTTTATTACTATTAATCATCAGATGTGTGTCTGAGTATTACCGGTAATTATCTTTGAATGTTCATTACCTGTCAGTTTAATTAGTTGTTTTCCCCCAGGAGTACAGACTGATTTAGGTCCCTGACTCTCAGGTGTGTGTATGTGTGTGTGCAAATGTGTTTATGTTGTACTAAAATCTCTGTGTGCGTGCATTAATTATAGATGCCAATTACCATTGCATGAAATAAAACTATATTTCAAACAAATATTCCTAACTCTTGATCACTTATAAAATTACATACTTCTGTTGAATGTGAAGGCTGAAAGTCAGGTATAATTTATGATTCTCTTTCATTTAATCTTCTGTCTTGTACAACCATTCACTGGAATCTTCTGTAAGCCAATTGGTTTTACTTCTCTAGGAATAATCACTGTATGTACCTACAAAGGGTTGTTTATTTGTTTCATTTGATTCTTGGAGTATTAGAAAAGAACAAAACAAAATTGTCAAACAATACCTGTCCACTCTTGTAAGGGTAACTATGTAACAGAGGGCTTTAAACCCTCACTTCTGATTGGGTGGGAATAGAAAGATCGTTTCTGTGGCTAAGGGTACTTAACACTGCAAAGAATGCTCAAAGTGTACCTGGAGGAGAAAAACAATTTAAATAAAGGCTCAGCTTTCTCTGAGAAGGGCATTTCCCTATAGTAGCAGAGTGCCTGCTATCAAGGAACACACAGTCATATGGTTAGGGAAAAAGCAATGGGATGAAAGAAAGAAATTAACATTGTTGACTGTCTACATGTATTATTTTATTTTATCCTCCCAATAATGGCTCTTATGTGTGATTCCCATTAACTCAGATATTTTTGCCAAGGACACTCAGATGATAAGTAATGGAATTGGAATTTAAATCGAGATCTGCTTGATTCTGAAATTCATACTCTTGTTACTACACCATGCTGCCTTGAGATAAGATACGGGTATGAACAACATCAGATAATGAAATAAACATAAAATTTAGGAGAAACAGAGGTGGTGTTCCTCTTAACTGAGAAGAAGGTTCAGATACTTCTAGATGGGTTGTACAGAGAAATCTGTAGGGAAATGACATTAGAACTCAAAATCGTGTCGGATGAAAAAGACTATGCAACCCTAGCGTATGCTTTTGGATGTTCATTCCTTACTGGAGTCTTAGGGGCCAAGAAAAATCAGTTTTCAGTGCATTTCATGAAGGCTAGGGGTTCATTTCAGTATGAACGCTTCAAAACACAGAGGTATATGCTTCTGTGCAGGTATGCTGTCTGTTTGTTAGCTGGAGGAAGTGCTGTTAAAACACACATGCATGCATACACACACACACACCCCTCCTCCGCACACAATTATTTCATCTACTTGATGTTCTAGGAAGATAATTCTCTTTTCCTTACCCTTGAAGACCTCTACTATTGAATATTTGAAAGATGTTTAGCTTCTAACAGATCTCTACAACCAGTTTACTCATTTAGTTAGTATTGGGTGTATCCCTCTATACCCAACGCTGTCCTATGTACTTGGGATTTTCAGAAAAGTGTTTTAGGAGCTATAAGACATGGCCCATTTTTACCAAAGTTCTTATAATTTAGTGAAAAATATATCAACTATAATTTATATGTGTTGACCTCACCATGTGTCTGGAACTATTCTAAGTACAATTATGTATGTGTCTCATTTATTTAATTAAGTTAAAACGGTTCAAGTGCCTGATTCTCACGTTACAGTGCTGGGCAGACAAATCAGTTGGTGGGGCCTAAAATGAGTCAATGAATGTGGAAGCACTTACTAAATAATAAGATGTTATGTAGACTTGAGGGAAGGGCAGGAAATTTCATATAGGGGAGGTGGGTAATTTGGGAAGCAGATGCAGGTTAGTGAAGACTTAAAAAGCAAGACAACAGAGAGCACAGTTTGGATAATGAGTCCCTATTTACAGATGACGTCATTAACTTTCTGAAAGGCCAATTGATGGATTTGAGATCATACTGTAAATGAATTAGGGAACCATTTAAGTGTCCTGACACTGGATCTAATGCCCTGTCCTCCAACCCTAATGCCACTGGCTAAGTATACATTCAAGATAAAGGGGATGCTAAGCAGGGTGCAGTGGGGTGGACTAGACAGTCTCAGTTACGGGTCAGCTTGATTATTTGCTCTACCCCCACCAATAATACCCAGGGAATAAAATTAGGGGCATGGACAACTCTAAGTTATAAATGAATAAAAGAACCAGGAAAAGATGGTATCTTGCATGTCTAGCATGCCTACCATGTGCCAGGCATTATACTAGTTGTTTTGCATGTCACTTTGTTATCCTTTTGATGACTTCATAAAAAAATGTACTTTTATCCCCATTTTATAGATGGAGTGGGACCCTAAAGTGATACAATTAGTAAATGTGAATCAGAGATTCAAACTCAATTCTTCCTGCATTCAAAATATGCTCTATTTCCATTCTACCACTATGGGTGTACTCGAGCGGAGTAAATCTGCTTTATGAATTGTTCTCCAGTCCTCACCATTTATCATCCTCAAATTTGACCAAAACTACTTATCAAAGGTATAAGGAATGTTTCTAAGCTATTGGGGAAGGGATTACTTTCAGTGCAAGTTTCAAACTTCCTTCCCTTCTCCTTAGAAGTAGATCTTTCCTTCAATAGATAATGCTACATGACTTCTGAGCAGAGAAGCAATTCTAGATGAAACTTTCTGAAGGTCAGAGATTGATATGATGAGTCCATAACCATGGTACATCTGTAGGAGGTGTCTTCCCTTCTTGATGTCGATAGGATTCTGCTATCTTATTGGCACTTGGCAGAGACAGCTGCTGGCAAATTGTCATTAAGAAGCCAGGCTTCATTTGGAGGCTTCTTTATTGTAAACCCAGAAGGGATGCATTCTGTGATCTGGGAGAAATCCAATATGGCTCAATTTCTCTTGTATAGTTGGATATTAAAATTTCAGTCCTCCATGGAGAAATTGGATATCTTTTGTTGAATTATTTGTTACTGTAGTTTTATATGTTTGTATTTGGAGCTGATTGTATCTGACAGCCTGGGCTTAAATGAAGATAATATTTTGTGCAGTGAAGGAACTGAATTCCCTTCCTCCCAGAATTATCCAGTTCACCTTCTCATTTTCCTCTCTTCTTGTTCTCATATCGACTGTTTAATTGTGATTTTGAGGTCCCTGGCAGCTCTGAGTGGCAATTTGAAACCAGATTTCTCCATAGGCTTGGGAGGGAGCAGCATTTGTGAGAGGCTAATCCAATTATCTAGGCTGAAAACTCTGGAGAGGCACGATTTTCCAAATTGTAATGTTATGTCCAGTGTTCTCTCTTTGTTAAAAAAATAAACATTTCTAGTTATAGGCTCTTTGTTTGAGTCAGTTGTATAATTGAAGGAAGCTGAGGAAAATGTCCTTCTGGAAGCCGAAACAAAGTATGTAACATCTTATAGCTACACCTTCTCTTTATATTTTTTTTCATTTAATATTAAAAAATGGTCTTACACTTTTTATCTGGGACCCTGGGAATTTATTACCCTTTCAATTTTGTTTTATCCCAGTCCTCTTTGCATAGCACACCAGAAACTTTGAACAGGAAGAAACCTTAGTATCCCGCCTACATTTACAGATGAAGTAATTGACATAGAGATGTAGGTGCTTTGCTCAAGATCACATAGCAAATTTTAGTGACATAGCACCATGAAGAACAGAATCCTGGTTTCCCCCTTCTGCCTTTTACTCCATTCTCCACAAGGTCACTGAGTTGCTTTTCTCAGCTTGCCAATCTGATAATGTGCTCATTTCATTATTTCTGACATTCATTTATTCAATTCATTCATTCATGAAACTTATTTATTCATCTAATGGAGTGAAGCCTGATTACGAGCACACCGTTGTGCCAATATCACTCCATAATTGTATATATCCGTACTAATTAAGCATATTAATTGTTAGTTTACCCTGGTTAACATAACACAAAAGAAACACATAGTAAAGATCTCTATCAGAGA
The DNA here is from genome assembly GCF_987537825.1 of Furipterus horrens. Lineage (NCBI taxonomy): Eukaryota > Metazoa > Chordata > Mammalia > Chiroptera > Furipteridae > Furipterus > Furipterus horrens. The sequence goes on from NW_028327174.1 coordinate 190,747,850, forward strand.
AATAGATTTGGGAATAAGCATGAGCAAAGGCATTCTGGAGGGGTGGCAAAAATGATAATTTCCCAAAAGATATACAGGTAAGTTATTCAGAAAACTCAGAGAATGGTGAGAACAGACACCATGGCAGCTCTGGGAAATAAGGCAATGCATTCTGGAGGAGGTGACCTTTAGCTAATCCTTCGAGGATAGGGAGGATTTCTGTGCTGAAATAGAAGCAGGGAGAAAGCATATTTTTTGTAAAAATTCAAGATCGCTTTTAGGACACTTGACGCATGAACACGTAAAATGGTGGGGGATGTTGGAAGGTAGGTCACTATGCATTGAAGGGCTAGAGGCGTGACCTCATCATGTCGGTTGCTCCACAGCCAAATTCGCTCTGGCCCAAGTTGGGTCAAATACGGCTGTTTGCACTGTTCTTTTTTCTATCTGTTTTTCTGACTTCTTGTTGTCATTTCTCTCTCCATTACATGCCTTTCTTACATCTCTTTCCTTGTTTTTATGCCCCAGTTACCTTCTCTTCATTGTTCTTTGGTTTGCCCATTACTTGTGTTATGATAATTGACCTTATTTTTAGGATATTAACTTTAATATAAAAATTACCCACTTCTGAGTTCCCCTTCTGGCATGACAGTATGAGGAGCTCTGTAGACAGACTTCCCTTAGAAACTGGTGAAAATTATTGAGAAAAAATGTTCAGTCTTCAGAAATGGTCCAAAGGGCTTAGAGCAAATAAAGAAACATTTATTTATGAAAATCTACAAAAACTCAGAAGGAATAGTGAGAATCCCTATTATCTAAACCAAGCCTCCCTCACTTCCCACTCCTAGCTGAGTGAGACAGAAACGGGCTCCAGATCGATGTCATCAAGAATATAGGACTCTATCTCACCCAGGTACCCAGTCAAGGAGCTACCTTTCCGTGCGGAGCAGTGTGTTCGCATTACTTGCTCATCTTGTCTTCACCTTCCTACTTGGAGGCTGAGCGCTGTGGGAGTGCTTCCTTCTGCTCAGCCTCCGTGAATGGGATGGAGGCGACCTTGGACATGTTTCACCGAGAATACCAAGAGGCCAATCTCCCTCAGGCCAGCTAGTAAGGCAGCATTTCCAAGCTGGGAGAATGAAGCCAAGAAGACCTGATGCTACCATCACCACCATCCACTGAGCACTCAGTTCCTACCCCGGGGAGTGTCACTCAGAGAGAAGCTTGGCAACCTCCAGTTTCAGTGCCCTGGCTCGGGGATCTGCCGAGGGGAAAGGTAAGCCTCAAACAGAGAGTTCCTACTCTCTTCCCGAAAGAACTGACTTCATTTACAAAAGAGGCTCAAGAGCTATCTCAAAAACAAGAGAGTTTGTGATGAATGACAATTAGGAAAATAGTGGTAAGATTATTGAAGATACAGACTAAACTCTAGGTCTAATAATTGTAAAAATGAAATAAATGGAAAATCTAGAGTTGAAAAGTATAACTGAAATGAGATAATCACTAGATTGTTAGTTGGATTGAAACACTTAAACTTGATAAGATGACACTATCTCCCAAATTGATCTATAGAGTCAGTGCCATCCCTGTCAGTATCCTATATAATTCTTACAAGAAAACATAGATTCTCATACCCTCAGATTTGGCAATGGATTCTTCAATATAACATCAAAAGCACAAGCAACAAAAGAAATGGTAATCTGAATTTAAATCATTTGTGTTTCAAAGAGTATTATTAAGTGAAGAAAATCCATAGAATGGGAGAAAATATTTGCAAATTATATATCTTATAAAAGACTAGTACCCAGAATACATATAGAGCACTTACATCTCTATAATAGAAGGATAAGTAACTCAATTAAAACATGGGTAACAACCTTTGATAGATATTTCTCTAAAGAAGATATATAGATGGCTAATAAGTACTTGAAAGGATGCCTGACATTATTAGTTATCAGGGAAATACAAATCAAAACCAAAAGGACCAAAAGGAGGTAGATACCACTTCACACTCACTAGGATGAATATAATAAAAAAGACAGATGATAGCAAGTGTTGGTGAGGACGCGCAGGACCACTCCTATACTGCTGGCAGGACCGTTAAATGATCACTTTGGTCACTTTAGAATACAGTCCGGCAGTTCTCCAAATGATTAATAATGCACTTATCATATTACTCAGCAATTCCATACCTACGTGTGTCCCTAAGAAAAATTAAAACATGTTCACCCCAAAACTTGTTCACAAATGTATATCAATCTTACTAATAATAGCCAAAAGATGTCAACAGACCAAATGCTTATCAGTGAACAGATAGATAACCATATTGTGGTATATCCAACAATAGAATTTTATTCAGCCATGCCAAAGGAATATTCTTAAAACCATTTGATTTCACACTTTAAGTGGGGGAACTGTATGCTAAGCCTTGATAAAGCTGTTTAGGGGTCCAGTTATGGTTTGGTCAGCAGGTCTATTCTCTGACCCATGAACTGGACCTCAGTAATGCAATGGTGATGATGGCAACATTGATTTGTTGCATTTCAGAGTTTTAAAACCCATTCCCTCTCCTTGTCTGTCTTTCTTTCCCAGGGTATTCTGGAATAATTCTTCCTTTTTCCATGTTAAAGGATTTGTTTCCCCATTGTCTAGTTTATTGGTTTGTGTGATAGTATATGCACTTGAAAAGATTTTTTTAATCTGGATTTGAGTTCTGGCTTTGCCAGATTTAATTGTATGAAAGAGTGTATTTGTATAACTGAGCTTTTTTTTATTAATTAAATTTTGTTTTCAATTATAGTTCACATTCAGTATTATTTTGTATTAAGTTCAGGTGTACAGCATAGTGGTTAAACAATCATATACTTTACAAGTGTTCCCCCTAGTTCCGGTACCTACCTGGCATGGAACATTAAGTTTTAGTTTTTATTTTTAAAAAATGTAATTACTCATGGACACAAGAGCTTCCCTCCTAAGAAACTTGACTAAAATGAGACAAATGGTGGGGCATGGTCAAACCACTAGCAACCAGCCCAGTCAAGCTTTCTGGAACTTGACTCAATTATGATAGTGTTCTTTGTCATCACAATAATGATGGTGTTGGTAGTAAAATGAGGAGAGGAAGACAGACTGTGGCCCAGCAATATCAGAGAAATTCTGCATTATTTACTTTCCTATGTGTGCTTATTCTTTCTCTTTGATTCCTTGAAGTTCTTTTTCCACTTCTCCTCTGTACCCCCTTTTTTCAGATCTTTTAGCTTGTTAAAAAAATGAGCTTCCATGCTTTGACCACAGAACCAGTCTCTTCATTTGTCATCTTGTCATATTAACTGTTGAGCAGATAGTTCCCTGTTTCCGTGGGATGATCTGCAGTGCATGTTGGCAGGTGAGACCTGGTTAGGTTGACTTAAAGTCAACCTATTGGACAGCCCATAGTTCAAGGTCGCAGACTAAATCTCTGCCCCTAGCTATTCACTTCCCATTAATCACAAGTACAAGTATAGGTATTTCTCTGCACTCTACCCACACCATGACCAAGGAGGCTAAAACCAACTTTAACATGGATGTTGTATTATGAGTCTCATTTTCCCACATGAAGGACAGAGCAATTCAAAACACAGAACTCTGACCCTATCACTGCCTCCTGTGTAAAGATAGCGTAAAGATGCTATAGATCAGCACCAAGCAATCTACAACCATATGCTGGCCCTCAACTTTGCCATATGGCTCTGAATCTAATTCCAACTCATTTTCAGCACATTTAAAAGTAAAGGAGTTACATAGAAATTAGGGAACTTCATGGAAACCACCTACCAAGAGCAGAAGTAATTTTAGAATGACCCGTCTCCTAGCATGTGTTCTCCAGCTGGACTGGGACAGAGGCAGAAGCAAAGGCTTGTAGTTGGTGAACACAAAGCAAATGTCTGTTGAGAAGCCCCAGGCATCTGGGCCAGTGAGCTTCATTGTGCAGCCTTGACTATGGAGTCTCCCACACATTTAGTTTAAGGAAATGAAAGGGTATTCACTTCATTTCACAGAGAATGAGGATTTTATTATCTTAGTTGCATAATTTTTGAACTTCACATTGCGCTGTATTATAATGTCAAATAATTTTATTTTGTTTGGGGGAGTTATGGATAGTTTTCTAGTTTTTACTTTTAAAAACTTACCATCTCTCCCTCCTTCCCTCTCCACCTCCCTCCCTCCCTCCCTCTCTCCCTCCTTTATTTCCTCTCTCTGTATCTTCTTTTCTCCCATTAGCCGACTTTTACTACAGGGTGACGTGCTATGTAGAATACATATAGGTGCAAAGTAAGGTTCCTATCCTGGGGGAGTTCTAGTTTTGGAGGAATATGATTATGATAAGATGCCTTTCCATAAAGATAAGTAGGTATAAAGACCAGGACGGTATTGTTAAGGCAATTCGGAGAAAGGTGAGATCACCGTGGCCTGGTATGTGTGGGCACGGGGGCTGGGAGCAGGAGATGCTGAAGAAGGGGTCAGATGAGCCTGAAGCCTTGGAAGATGAGATTTTTTCCCCCCAACACCCTGAGTCACCACCTCCTTTTCATGCTCTGCTTCTTAGTAACCCTGAGGAAGGTGACCTGTGCTCCTTTCCTGAAGAAAACAATGTGTGGGAATTAAACCGTGACATACAAAGAAATAGGAGCTCCATCAGCCAATTACTTTGTATCTTCTCAAGTCATGGGAAATGCAAACGAACTCAAAGGTGTAAGATATTAAGAAATCAACTCAGAATAAACTATCTGTGATCAGAAAGGTACATTGGGTGTTACTCTTCACGAGCAATGAGAACTCCCCAGTGAGCATTAACATAAATCAAAAAATATAAGTTGTCATGGTCTTAGCCTACATTATCTCATTTTTCTCATTAAAAGAAGCATGGTAGGTAGGGGAAACAAAGGGCTGTCAAGGTTAAGTGACTTGGCTGAGGTCACACAGCCAGGAAGTGATGGAGCACTAGAAGTGGAGATTGCCCATTGAATGCTTAGCCCGTGCCTTTCAGTTATTGTTCCGTGCCTCGTCATTGAGATTATTCCCTTACTGCTCCATTCAGGAAACATTCAGTGGATATTTACTCTGAATTGATCTCTGGGCTGAGCTCTATGGGAGACAAAGATGAGAAAGGCATGGTCCCTTTAGTGTGGATCAAAAGGGCAGAGTTGAAATAGAAACATATTTATGTTTAGAATGCTAAACCTATTTTTATGTTACCCAAAGCACAATTTCTTTCCACAATGTCACATTAAGCCTTTTATTTTCTCTCTCTGCATATCCCTGCTCCCCAGAGCCTAAACCTTCTACGATCAAGGTGTTAAAAAATGTTTTTCTTTCTTTTTTTCTATTTTGACTCAAAGCAGGAAAGGAGGCAAGTACTTATAGAAGCATAAAATATAAAATAATTGATTGAAAAGAGTTTCACCTTCCCCAGGCAAATAACCATTCTTTTGGTCTTTTTTTTTTTTTTAATTTTAATTTAATTTAATTTTTTTTTTTTTTTTTTTTTTTTTTACTCCATGTTGGTCATTCCACAAAGGTTTCTTTGTCCCACATTCTTCTCCTTAGAATTGGTAGATTCCCCTTTCTTTTACGCATTGACCAAGCAGGACAAAATTAACAACTTATATTGAATTCTGTACCTAACGGAACGCCTGGACTTTGGAAGGAAGAGAAGAGCAAAGGACCAAGGGCCTGCAGGGATGGAGGACAGTGCATGAGGAGCAGGACTTGGGGACCGCACTCTCTGCAGTGGAAGGGAGCATGCATAAGGGGTGCTTTCACACAGCCAGAGATAAAGCTGCGATCCTTGGGGGTCCAGGAGGTAGGTGAATCCCCCTAGGAATGGCGGTCTGCCTCCTGCCTCGCCTTTAGCCCTCTGTATGGATTGAATTGTATCCCTTGAACCGGAAGGGGTTCACTGCATACTCATCGGGGCTCCGGGTCTATCTGCCCAGTTTGCATATTTGTTCGACACTTTGCCCTCTGATCAGCTCCAGATTCCCCTCCTGGACTCCTCTGCTGTGGGAGACAGGAGAAAAGGAGAGCTACTTGTGGAATCAACCAGCCAGCTGATAAGTAATATTTATTGACTCAGATCCTTACCCTTTCCCTTCCAACGCTATGGGCGCTGGCTTACGCAAGCGTGTGCCATCCACAGTGGTGTGCTATGATGTCACCTGCAAGCCTAGCACAGGATGGCATCAGATATCAGCTCCAAGTGCTTTGTTGTAAGTTGTTTTGTATAAAAAAGGGCAGATATTCTTTTTCAACTTGTTCTTCATCTTCTACAAGAGAAGTTACAAAGAGGAGAAACCTGACTGACCAACAATCAAGGGAAGGGCTGATTTTATATCACTCACTCATTCTTTGTTATTCAAATCAATGTTTATGGATCACTAATTTATACCTGGTATTGACTAGGCATTGGGGTTACAGCTATAAATGTGACAAATACTATCTGTCTTCTCTTGGATCTTATTAGCCTGTATATGAAATTATCAATTGCTATTATCATCCGAAGTTATCAGCACAGTCATTGATGTAAGCTAACAGGCTTTGAACTCCTACTAGGCATCAGGTACTATAATAGATGTAGAGTATATTAGAGATAAACCATATGTGACTGCTGTCATCAAGGAGCTAAAAGCCTCGGGGGAAAAGCAGACAGTCCCTCTCAGCCATGGCAGGTGGTTCTGTGTGAGCACTGAGGAGAGTGATAATGTCAGTCTGGGAAGGCTGGGGCAGATGTTAAAGAGATACAAAGTCTTTTCAACGGCCAATGGTGCAGTAAGTGATGGAGATGCCCACCAGTGCCTCCCCCAGTGGCTTCCTTGTTGGTTCTGGAAATTTCCATTTTATATTTAAGGAAACTCAGTGATGTTAAACATAAGTCACATCAGGAAATGATGATGCTGGGAAGTAAATAAGTAATTCAATATTTTAAACACAACTCTCTCTGCATTATAGCATGCTTTTCCAGGGTCTGAATGGACAAGCAAAGACTCAGTGGGGAATTGGGGAAGTACAGAGAGAGAATAGAGACAAGAGTCTCTTGGCCATAATGAATCAGCTTCTGCCTCAGATTCCTGATTAAAAGAGAATCATTCTACCTCAGGAAAATTGTGGTGTTTATTGCAACAAGGGCCTTCATCCTGATCCACTCGCCATGAGTCTCTGCTTCTCTGTGCAGCTTAGCTGGGGCACAGGCAATCCCACGGAATATTAGGAAGTACAAAAGTAAAGACAAGCCCCCGAATAATCACTTATAACAGAGTTACATTACTCAGTATGGAAAGATGACAAGGACTGTAAAATACCAGCAACACAGTGAAAACAAATTCAGAAATTATTCATTGATTCATTCATCAACTATTTACTGAGCACCCACCCATGCACTCAATACCTGTGAACACTGAACAAACCCTCTCTCCTCATGGAGTTTAAATTCTACTGGTAAAGACAGACAACACAGATACGGAAATTCAATGTAATTTTAAAATAACGCAGGAAACATCGCAGGAAGGAGTAGGCATTACTTGGTTTGTTTGTCTTGATAGCCCCTGTAGGGGTGCGCTCACTTGCCCCAGGTACTAGGGATACAAGGGAGAAAAATATTGAGATGTACAGGGCAGAGTTTAACATGAAGACCTAGCCCTGGAGACAGGAAGTGGGTTAGGAGACTATCCTTTATGTCCAATCTACAGTATAGCAATTCTATACTATAGATCACAGGAACACTGGTCCATGGCATGTTAATAGCTACAACTGGGAATGGGGATCCAAGGATAAAGGAGACTTGCACAGGTCCAAACAGGAAACGCTGAGATTCTCTTTCCCTTTGTAGATGCAAAATACGTATTAGTCTAGTACATGTTCTAAGTTGTTCTTAGGAAACAAATCTCTTTATTTTCTGTTTAACCGTTCCCCCCCCCCCACCCCGCCCTTGAACAGAGCCTGTGTTTCTCCTTCCTCTAAGTGACAAACTTTTCTTCATTGAATGTAAGATACCATTGGCTGTAGAAAGTACCATTACTTAATTTGCCTCTGCCAATTAAAATTGCAATATATTGTCATCTAGGAGACATGTTAACATGTAAAAAAATGTGAAACTTAGAATTGTTGGATAGAATCACACTTGGTTTTTAGATTTGCCAAACCAAGGGGGCCTCTTTTCTCTGAGCCAGGCTGCTATGTTGTGTTTGCTTCCTCATTATTTTCTTTTAGTCATTTTATAGGTACTCCCGGATACTAGGTTTGTGGCACAAAAAAACCCACTGATCAACAGCAAAGATTTGTGTTTCCTTTTATAGTATAGAATATAACTGGTGTTAGGAAGTGTTACCCAAGAGTGACCCTGTGCTCGTGTGCATGTGTGCATATGTGTACGTGTGAGCTTTGGGTGAGGGCAAGAAGCTTGAAACTCAAGACAGAGAGAGCCCTTGCAACTGGGTGTGGTCTTGGGACTTGTTCTGGCCAGCGGGGTGAGAGCAGAAATGATCCGTGCCAATTGGGGACAGAGGTAGTTAACGTCTGTGTGTCCTCTCCATGCTCTGCAGCAAACTCAGAGGCTGCATGTCGAATATGGCAGCAGAATGACATAAAAGAAGACTGGATCCATGAACCACTGTTGGAATAATCCCCAGGCGGGAATATCCTCACTGAGAATTTCATGAGGAAGAAATAAAATTTTATTATGTTAAGTCACTAAAGTTTGGAGGCTGATACAGCAGTTAGCCTAATGTAATGCAGGTCAGTTTTGTTTTTTCACTCTTCATTACTGAATATGCAGTATCTGCCAAGTAATATTGAATACTTTTTCCAGAATGCTGGTGAGGAGAAGATTCTTCCATTGACTCAATGAGCTGACCTTGATCCACACGAAAAGGGTAGAAAACCAAGTTGCTTCCCAGGCCCCTGGCTGAGTCTCTACACAGTGTCTGAGGTGCAATTATTACTGTAATGCAGTGGAAATCATGGGCTCAGGATGGTAGCCCATCACCAGTGTCTTATTTCATTGTAACCCTGCAGTGGCGGGTCCATCAACAAAGACAAATCAAATTTGATAACCCTTGTCTTAGAGTTTCTTTTTTGTGTTTGATACATAGCCTGGCTTCTGGAAGAGGCACAGAGAACCAAGATATCTTCGATTCAGGTCAGTAAACAACAGTGGGTTAATCCCATGAAAAGGAAACATGTTTACAAGATACGACCATAAATTCTTCAATTATGTAGTAATATCTCATAAAACATAGTCTAGGAGATTGTCTTTAACCCTTTCTGTTAGGCCTCATCTTGACAGTCAAAAGGATTTCTCTCTAATGACGAGAAGAAAGAGGATTTGCACCATTACATGTGTATATTACTCTATTCATTTAACTGCTGTGTCCTAGTCCTAGTAACAAGGTCTAGTTATGTCTGGCCTGAAATAACACCCTTTAGTCTTCTTGTGAAGTGGAGTCTTCTTATGAAGTGGGTGTGTGCGTGTGTGGAGTGGGCTGGGGGCAGGCCAAGAAGTTTGAGGTCTGGGTACTATATGCCCTCAATATATTATTATGATATTATTATTATTATTATTAATATAAGTTCATGCACATTTTAGGATGATTGCTTTCATCTCAGGATAAAGGATGGATTGGCAGAGTTGAGATGCTGGAAGAGGTCAGTCTGGTCCCTGGGCCACCCATTAACAACAGTGTATTGTGCTAATCTGAGACAAGGGGTGTAATAATAATAGAAATAAAGATGGACATTTTAGACTTATTTTATAGATAAAATCTCTAGGACTTGGTAGAATGTTTTGTTTTAAAATGTAGGTTTTACTATTTGGGTGTGAGGCCAATAGATCAAGAGACGACTCACATGGATAGTTTGTTACTCACAGTTCCCAAGAGGAGGGGGCACACCACACCATGCAGGGCCACATGGGGAAGCATCAGGGTTTCTGAGGAGGCGGAAGGAGGGAGGGTGAGGCATGGGCAGAAGACTTGATTGTGGCTTCTGAGGGGAAGGCAAGGAAAGGCAGGGTAAGCGGGTTTAAGACTGGCTACTTTGAATACTTCTAGCAGGCTCTCTGGTAGGGGTAAGGGGCGGTTTGGGAGCTTTCTGTATTTGTCTAGCACCTGGCCCTGTGATGATAAGGGCAGAAGAATATTGCCTCCTAGAGCATTAAAGCCAAACAGAAGAGGTAGTTCAGCAATGGGCTTTGGATTGGCTAGTTTGCATATGAAAGTTGCTCTCCAGGGAAATCACTTGCCATCTCTATGAACTGTTTAGGCCTGGGCGGGGCAGTCTGTCTTCAGCAAGACCCTGTGCCAGAGCATCAAGAACACAGCAAATACACATCTGATGAGAGAAAGAAGGGAACCAAAGAGATTTCTATCTTGGGTGGCTATGTGGGAGTGAAATGCTATTAGCTTTCCAGACAACGAAACTTTACTGAGTACCTACTCTGCCAGGCACCACTCTGAGGCCTTAACATAGTCTCAGTTAATCCTTAAAGAAAAGTTTTGGCACGGGAACTCTTTTAGCTTAATTTTACAGCTGTGTTGAAGAAGCCTACAAGAGCATGTGCTCGGTCTCCTATGAGATGTTCCCTTACAACCAGATTTCACGCACATTGGATTTGGGTTACCTGCAGGACATCTTCACAGAACTAATGAGAACACAATATCAGTAACATTTCCATTTTAAACTATGCTCTTATTTAACAGAAATTTACCTTGTACTTGCGACATCGCAGGCACTGTCCTAAAAGCTTCACAAATGCCAGTTTATTTAATCCCGTGACAATCCTTTGAGGTACATATTTATCCCTATTTTATTCATATTTTTAATCATCACAATAGCTACCAATTTATGGAATATACAGGTGAACCATTCCCTAGACTAGGCATTTTATGCAAATTAACTTAATTCAATCATGCAAAACAAATGTGATTATCTTTATTTTAAAGACCAAAAAACTAAGGCTTAGTGGCTGATGTCATTTGACTACTGTCACATGGCTTTAAGTCTATGCATTTCATAAATTTCAGCTTCTGTTGTGATTAAAACTATTATTCCGTTTTTCAGACCAGAAATTAATGCTTGGTAGTTGGAACGACTTGACCGGGGACATAAGGCCATAAGTCACCCCTCCTGGATTTGAATTTCATTATATTTGATTCTTCAATCTAATTTTTTTCCCCACTATTTCTGTACTTTTCAAACTCTGTTTCCCTGGAGCTTTATTTTCCATCAGTTTCATAAACATGATTTTCTTCCCAAGGTTGGATGGAGCTATGGGCTGAATTGTGCCCCTCCCCCAACCCCCATTCATATGCTGCAGGCTTAACTCTATACCTCAGAAGGAGGAAGTATTTTGAGATAGGGTCTTTAAAAGGGCAATTAAGGTACAATAAGGCCAGATGGGTGGCCCTAATCCAATATGACTGGTGTGCTTATAAGAAGAAAAAATCGGGACCCAGGAGAACACAGAGGGAAGATCATGTGAAGACCCAGGGAAAGGATGGACATCTATCTATAAGCCAAGGAGAGAGCCTGAAAAGTAATCAGCCCCTCTGACACCTTGATCTCAGACTTCTTGCTGCCAGATCTACATGGAAAAAAATAACTTTCTGTTGTTTAAGCCCCCCAGTTTGTGATACTTTGTTATGGCAGCCCAGAAATGAGCCCAGTGCGTAAGTTCCCACTACTAAAACATTGTAGGAAAGCCACCGCCCTGGGCAGTTACACAGACTGACCAGTCAGACTTCTTTCCTCAGTTCACTAGCACGAAGATCAGATGATTTGGTGGGATAACAGCCAGCTTCCTGTTTGCTGCTCGTCCAGCCCCTGATCTGCAGAAGTTTTCTGCTTTGTCTGACTTCCCCTCCTGAGACAGGGGAGAGAAACATTAGAGAAACAAAAGTCCAGAATGCTAAGGCTGCCAGTCTCACTTCCTCTTGCTCCTGGTCCTCTGCTGCTTTGACTACAGTAACGGCTGTGGGGCACCGAGCCAGGGTGAGAACGGAGGGGTCCCGCGCGGCAGGCTGTCACAGGGCCGGTTCTGGTCGCAGAAAATGCTGGGATGAAGCCTCCCACCCGCCTGGCTGGGACTCTGATCCCAGCCATGGCCTTCCTCTCCTGCCTGAGACCTGAGAGCTGGGACCCTTGCGTGCAGGTATGTGCTCGGGGTCAGCTCATCTCCTGTGCACTTTGTCTTGTTTCTGAAAAACCGCCCCCTGCCCAGAACTTCCCCGTGTGCCCTGGCTAGTTTCATTTCTAAAAAGGAGTCAAATTACCTTCAATACTTGAGAAGGCACAGGGACCAAATAATTCTGGTTATAAGGCACTAAGAGGCAGCCCATATCATGTCCCATCTGAGATTTAAGGTCACATAGACCTGCTTAAAGTCACTGTTCTTAGGTTCCTGGGCTGTGTGACCTTGAAAAAGTTATAAAACCTCTCTGAGACTAGTTCTCCCGTCTCTAAAAAATGACAATAATACCTACTTCAATAGCGAGTTGTAAGAAGGCTGCTTCCTGTCATTTCTTTCTGCTGGTGATCTGTACTTAGCTTCAAGCAGTCACTTTGCCCCTTTCAATCTCAGGGAGATGGGTATTTTTTCCTTTCTTTTTCTTTTCTTTTTTTTTTTTTTTTGGTCTTTTAATAGAAAGAAACTTTCTAAGTGGACCTCATACTTCTGAATCTAGCCATAATTCAGTGCAAAGAAAAGAAAAGAGACTTAAAAAAGGGAGAGACAGAGAAATAGAGAAAGAGAGAGAGAAATATAAAGAGAGGAAGGGAAAAAAGAGAGAAAGGCATAAAACATCAGCTAATATGAGGGGTTTTCTCTGTGAATCAGCAACCAGCTGTTTTGTCACCACATTCACAACGGATCTCTTCTGTTTTCACAACTGCTTTGGAATCCCACAGTAGCACCCGAAGGGGAAGAGAATGTCCTGGGAGTTAGGGTGTGCTGGGGTCAGAAACTCAACAAAAGCATAACCAGCCAGAATCCTGAAATTAAGTACCTGGGGGAAACAGTAGACTTTAATGTATAAGAGAGATGAATTTCTTATCCCCGGGTCCTCTATTTCTCTAATTCCCTCCCCACAGCCCCTCCACCTTGTCCTTCTCTCTGTCCATCTCTCGCTGTTAGGTTAAGGGGAAGAGATCCTCCAATCAGGGTCAACCCTGGATCAAATCACATCCACTTCTGGCTCCCCCTTTCCTTCTGCCTATAGTTTTTCTGTCTGCAAAGCCTGCCCCTCCCCTCAGTGCAAACCTAGGGCAGGGCCTCAGTTCCCCTGGCCTTAACTCTTGAACAGCGACTAGTCCCCAGAGTCCATAGCCCCTTCCTTTAATCCACTCTGCACGTTTTCATTTGTTGTTATTGTTTTTTCCTGAGGCTTGGTTCTAACAAATCACCCTCTTTAAAAACACAGTAACTCTCCATTGCTATCAGGACCATAGCCTAGCACAGGGCCTTTGACTGGCTATTTTCTCTAGCCAGAATGCTTTTCCCCTAGGTCAGTGCTGCCCAGTGGTGATATCATGTGAACCACATGATATTCCTTAAACTCAAATAATACATTTAACTAACTTTTAACTCAACACATTTAAAACATAGTTTTTTAAACCCAGTATATTCAAAATATTATTTCAAAATGTAATTTATACTAAACTACGAGTATTAGTACAATATTTTACATTCTTTCTTTGGTACAGTCTTTAGTATATATTTTATATTTACCATCTCAGTTTGGACTCTCCATATTTCTCATGCTCAGTGGCCCTGGGTGACTGGCTAGTGACGACCACGTTGGACAGGGCAGCCCTAGAAATTTCATGACTTAATCCTTACTTCATTCAGATCTCTGTTAAGTGTCACCTCCTCTGGGCAGTCCTCCTTGATCACCTCATCTACAGTTCCCCACCCCAATATTTGCCTCCAATCTTTTATACTGCTTTGTTTTTTATAGCACATCATTATATATATGTATTTGTTCATTTGTTCATTTTCTTTCCTTTTGAAATAGAATCTGTAAGAGGGTGAGGTCATTGCTGGTTTTACTTATCACTATATCTCAGTTCCTGGTACCCAGAACTTGCACAATTTCTTTGTCAAGTGATTTAAAAGCATTTCCACAAGACAAAGTATAAAGATCTCCTTATCCAGCCCCGGCTTCCCCTTGGGCTCAGGGTTTCACCCCTCCTTATTCACACTGCTCTCTCCTTTGCCCTCTTTCCAAATCTTGCTCATCCTTCAAGACCCGCCTTGAAATCTCTTTCTCAAAAGCTTTCTACTATCCCTGGATACAGAAGTGATCTCCATATTTTCTGAACCATAACTGACCTCTGTGTTTTCTGAATAAGAGTAAATATTTTTCAAGCCTGTTTATTGGCCCTTTTCAGTAGTGTGAGTTGTCCTCCTGTTTTAACCCTTACTCCAGATGGTGAGTTATTGAGATCTGGAGGCTCCGATTAACATTTAAACAGACGTGAATAAAGTTATGCATATTCTTTTGTCTCTCTGACTTCTTTAAAAATTTTATTTGGAAATTAAAGTGTATAGCAATACATATGCTGGTATATAGTAAGGAATTAATAACAACTAATAATAGTCAAAGTTAACATTTATTGATCATTTACGCTGTAATTGGCTTTGAGATTATCTCTTTAATACCTTATCTCATTTAATCCTTTTAATAGATTCAGTTGGTGTTAAACAACAGAAAGCCACAATTAGTTGGTTTAAGCATGCCACTTTGTTAGAGCAGCTATTTTCAACCTTTTTCATCTCATGACACACATAAACTAATTACTAAAATTCTGTGGCATACCAAAAGATATATTTTTTGCTGCTCTGACCAAAAAGTAGGTATAATTTTGATTCATTCACACTGGACTATTGTGTTCTGTTGTCATTTTTTATTTTATTTTTTTGATTTGACAGTCTACGGGAAAAGAGGTCAGTGCCCTTGACTAACTAGTCAGGTATTGCATGTTCAAATACCTCAGAAATTAAATGGGATTTTAGAGAACAAGGCTTACAAAGAATTTGAGAACGTATAATAGAAACCTACGTAGAAACCAATGCAGCGTAAAGCACTTCACATAACTTACTAGGTTCCATCACTAAAGTCCATGCACTCCGAAGATTTCTTTCCCATTTCTGTGTCACCTGCTCAGAAGTCAATAAACCAAGGGAGAGAAGCCACTGACAAAAATTGGGCTATGACTAAGGAAGGTCGGAATACTTTGACTGGCACTCTCTCCAGGCTCCATAAAACAGGGAGGCTTAGAAAACAGAGTTTTGCCCTAAATTACATGTAAGAACTAAAGCGAAACTCCAAGTTTTTTGACTCCAGACCCTTAAGTCTTCATCACTAGACTCTGTTGCTTCTTGCTAAACGCTGCCTTTCTTATAATAGGGGTTAGAATATGGGGTAGCTGGTACGTGCTCTTCCCTTCTTAATCTAAAGTAAGATGTTTTATAAGTATAAAGTGAGTATATAAAGGGATGGATGGATGATGAATGGATGAGAGAAGATTGACTGGTCCCTGTGCTTGTATCAGAGGCCTCTCAGACTCTGGTCTGCGGGGTGGAGGGGAAGGTCTGTTGAAGTGCATACAGTTAAACTGTGCATCTAATTGTATGATCATTGCAGGTGGTTCCTAACATTACTTACCAGTGCATGGAGCTGAATCTCTACAAAATCCCTGATAACATCCCCAGATCAACCCAGGAACTGGACCTGAGCTTTAACCCCTTGAAGGGTTTAGGCAGCCATAGCTTCTCCAACTTCCCAGAACTGCAGGTGCTGGATTTATCCAGGTAATGAATGCATTTTCAGACACTGCACAAGGTAAAATGTTCATTGTTCTATCATTTCATTCAGTCGTTCATTTATTCAATAGATGTCTTACTTGCTATATAACTTTGGGCGAGCTACCTGCTATCTCTAGTTCTGTTTCACAGACAAAATCTGTGAAATGGGTAGTTAGACAAGAGATAGTTTCTAAGGATAATCCTATCTTTGAATTTTCCTTTAAGTCAGGAGAGAAAATTCACTCAAACTCTTTCATCAGCAGGTATTACGGACTACATGCTATATGCTGTACACTCTGCTAGGAAACAAGAGTATATTGGTATAAAATTAACCCCAGCTATCAAGGAGGGTATATCCATGTGGAAGAGGTAATATGTTAAAATCCTAAGCATGGTGCTGGGCACATAATATACATTCAACAAATATTACAGACTCTGATTTTGTATTTTGAACCCAAGTTAAGGATAGCAATATATAACAGCAGGTGATAAACTATGTGCAAACTAGTGGCAACACATTGTATTTTTCAGAAAAGAGGTCTTCTCTGCACTGAATAGTCAAGACAGATTTCATGAACTGAGCAGGATTCAAATAATATCTGGAATATTGAAAGTGAAGTAGAGGATAGTGAATTAGAAAGCTACAAATAACCCAAGGAGAAAGATGACAAGATCAAAGGGAAACATCTACTATGGGCAGTGAACAGTGACTAAGATTTTCTTTTCTGATGCAGGGACTATATCATTCATTAGGGCAGGTTCAGTTATTATCATTATTTGGGGAGCAGGGACTGAATCTTAAAATTGGTTAGGGGCCTTATTAAAAATAATGAACTCTGTTTAGCTAGTGGACTAGATAATGAACCATATTCTCTGTAACAGTTTGTGAAAAATAGAGAAACACTTCATATATGGCTTTTATTATTGAAAGTCCTAATAAAGACTAACAGCATAGTATGAAAATATTCTCCTACCGTAGATATTTCTGTAAAAGAGTGAGCACCTGATGTTTTATATTCCAACTTAGTGATAGAGTATATCAAAGGAAAAACTGGGCATTTGAAAGACAGTGGTGTAGTTTATAGAGCCCTGTGGAATCATAAGACCGGAGCCGGGTCCTCCTCCACCAACATTTATAGCCACATGGCCTGAGGTATGTCACTTCATCTCCCTGAGTCTCAGTTTTCATATCTGTGAATTAGAAATGATAAAACTTACCCCACAGGATTAAATGTGATAATGAATGTTAACATGCTATATATATTAAAAACTTTAATAAAGGAGACTTTGTAAGTATAAAGTAATATTATTATAGCATTTCATTACTTTCTAAACTTCAGTTTTCTCACTAAGAATCTTGTCAAGAACTGTATTGAGGTCGACAGACAAACCCTCCTCTTTTTAAAAACAAAAAGTAATTTCTTATCATGCAATCTTCCTTATAATTCATCTTTGATCCATCACCTACCCAAAGAACTTCCCTCAGAGTCCTTAAATGTGTGCTCAGAGAGAGACCAACTTCCCCTCTGGCTAGCCAGTGAGAGATTCTGAATTAGAGCAAGGACAAATGATAGTATAATAGATATCCATATTGCTTCACAATGTTCACATACAATAACTCAACGAGTTCTCTAAGGATGCTTTGTGATGGACCAGGAAGCAGTTCTTTTTCAATAGAAACCTATTGATATATTTTTATTTTTATAGACAAGGAAACTGAGGCTTGGAGAATTTAAGTGATTTGTATATGTTCATGTATCTTGTTGGCTGCAGAGCAGAGATTCAAGTTCACATCTCCTGCTTCCAAGGTCAACGCTTTCTTCATCTTAGTACTCTCTAAAGTGGTGAGGACCCTTTGATGAGACAGAGACATGGCAAGACTCTTCTAGTCTTGCCTGATGCATAGAATGATAATATACTTAAGATTATGGGCTATAAAGTCATATAACTAAAACCAACTTGAGAAACAATCATGTTTAGCTGCTTCATTTAGAAATGTGATAACCTAGACCCAGAGGGGAAAAGAAGTTCCCAAGATCATGCAATACAAAAGGATAAGCAGAGACACCAGAACCCCCATTTCTTGCACCTGCCTTCCATTGTCCTTTTTACGGAACCCACTACCAGCTATCCCATTACCAATCAATAATAAAAGCTTGGACCGAAATGCTTTGATTACCCATAAACCTCTTGAAGGGGACAGGGCAAGCGGACCATTACAAATGTAATTCTGATTGGCCTAGTAAAGGACTCATTTGCAAACTGTAACTGGCCGGCACTGGCTGTGCCAGGAAGAGTTGACCATTAGCTCCCTGTTTGTTGGCCGGATAAAAGCCTGGTCTCTTGGACGCCTATGGCTTCCATTTCACTTGGGGTATATTCAAAATCCCTTTTCTGGTCTGAAGGCCTCGAGCCTTATTGTAACCTTTCTCCACAATTCTATCTCACACCCCTCCCCTTCCCTCTCTGTACTCCAGACCCAGATGCAGTTTCTCATGGTTCCTCCCTGCATGGTGGCCTGCCTAAATTGAGGCTTTTGTATCTGTTGTTCTGTTCACTTCCTTTTCTTGTTAATCCCTACTCATCTTACAAATTTCAACTTAAGTGTTCTCAGAGAAGCCTACTTTGATCCCTTTTGTCTGAGTCTGTGCCCTGGATATAACCTCTCATAGTAGGCTTTTCTTCCACAAAACTCACCCCTGTCACCTGTTACTATCATTTAGCTGTGATAACTACAACCTTATATCAACACTCAGGGTATATGTGGCACTTAGGTATAATTTCTTATATCTTTGAAATTGATATTCACCAGTCATTTATCTTGCTTAACAACTAACAACTATCTGTATCATCTGTACCGATCAGATGTGTGATCACAGTTACCTGTGGCAGGGAATGGTTAAAATTGATCCAAGGCTATTACATACTCCATCAGCCATACATACTTTATATGCCCCCAGTTATTGATCTTTAACTGATTTCCTTTTGATGGATGTGCTCTCTCTGCTTAGCATGTGTACCTAGTGTGATAAAAAACAGATTGTCGTTGTGGCTAGTATGATAATACCAAGGCTGTGAAGCTCCTTATTTGTTCATGTCCTCATTGGTTTGTTTGATGTCTTTGCCTATCACAATTGTATGGAATGGCAGGGCTATGTGAAGAGCTAGATGACTGGGACTGTTTTTTCCATTTTAGGCTTTCTATTCATCAGAAACATATAATCTGTATCTGTTTTCCCTGAAGGTGTGAAATTGAGATCATTGAAGATGATGCATATCAAGGCCTACACCATCTCTCCACCTTGATTTTGACGGGAAACCCTATCCAGAGTTTAGCCATGGGAGCCTTTTCGGGACTGTCAAGTTTACAGACACTGGTGGCTGTGGAGACAAACCGACCATCTCTAGACGACTTACCCATTGGACATCTGAAAACCTTGAGGGAGCTTAATGTGGCTCACAATCTTATTGCTTCCTTCAAGTTACCCGAATACTTTTCTAACCTGCCTAACCTGGAGTACTTGGACCTCTCCAATAACAAGATCCAAAATATTTATCATAGAGACTTGCAGGTTCTACATCGAATGCCCTCGTTCAAACTCTCTTTAGACTTGTCCATCAACCCTTTAGACTTTATCCAACCAGGTGCCTTTGAAAAAATTAAGCTCCGTGAACTGACTTTGAGAAGTAATTTTAATAGTACAGACGTAATGAATACTTGTATTCAAGGTCTTGCCGGTTTAAAAATCAATCGGTTGGTTCTGGGGGAATTTAAAAATGAAAGGACCTTAGAAGAGTTTGACAAATCTGTCCTGGAGGGACTGTGCAACTTGACTATTGAAGAATTCCGAATAGCACACTTCGGTGGCTTCCCAGAAGATGCTCTTAGCTTCTTAAATTGTTTGGCAAATGTTTCTACAATTTCTCTGGTGAGTCTGCGTCTAAAGAACCTAGAAGGCCTTCCTAAAGATTTCAAATGGCAATACTTAGAATTGGCTAATTGTAAATTTAAATATTTTCCCAGATTGGAGCTTGCCTTTCTCAAAAAGTTTGTTTTTACTGCCAACAAAGGTATAACCCATTTTACTGAAGTCAATCTACCAATCCTCGAGTTTTTAGATCTCAGTAGAAATGGCTTGAGTTTCAAGTCTTGCTGTTCTTGGAAATATTTGGGGACAAACAAACTGAAACACTTAGATCTGAGCTTCAATGATATTATTACCATGAGTTCAAACTTCTTGGGCTTAGAGCAATTGGAACACCTGGATTTCCAGCATTCCAATTTGAAACAGGCCAGTGATTTTTCAGTATTCCTACCACTCAAAAACCTCCTTTACCTCGATATTTCTTATACGAACACACGAATTGTCTTCCATGGCATCTTTAATGGTTTGGTCAGCCTCCAAGTCTTGAAAATGGCGGGCAATTATTTTGAGAATGACTTCCTTCCAAATATCTTCACAGATCTAACAAATTTGACCTTCCTGGACCTCTCTAAGTGTCAACTGGAGCGAGTGTCCCAGGAGGCATTTGGCTCACTCCCTAAACTTCGGTTCCTAAATATGAGTCACAACAACCTCCTGTCCTTGGATATCCTTCCTTATAAACACCTGCCCCTCCAGGTTCTGGATTACAGTTTTAATCGTATCGCTGCCGCCAAGAGTCAAGAACTACAATATTTTCCGAGTAGTCTAGCTTCCTTAAATCTTACTCAGAATGAGTTTGTTTGTGTTTGTGAACACATGCGTTTCCTGCAGTGGGTCCGGGACCATAGCCACGTCTTGGTGGGAGCTGAACAAATGATGTGTGTGGATCCTTCAGATATGCAGGGTATGCCTGTTTTCAGTTTTAGAAATGCCACGTGTCAGATGAGCAAGATTATCATTAGCGTGTCGGTTCTCTCTGTCCTCGTGGTATCTGTGATAGCAGTTCTGGTCTATAAGTTCTATTTCCACCTGATGCTTCTGGCTGGCTGCAAAAAGTATGGCAGAGGCGAAAGCACTTACGATGCCTTTGTTATTTACTCGAGCCAGGATGAGGAGTGGGTGAGGAATGAGTTGGTAAAGAACTTGGAGGAGGGGGTGCCTCCCTTTCAGCTCTGCCTCCACTACCGAGACTTCATTCCTGGTGTGGCCATTGCTGCCAACATCATCCAGGAAGGTTTCCACAAAAGCCGGAAGGTTATAGTTGTAGTGTCCCGGCATTTCATCCAGAGCCGATGGTGCATTTTTGAGTATGAGATTGCCCAGACCTGGCAGTTTCTGAGCAGTCATGCAGGCATTATCTTCGTCGTCCTGCAGAAGTTGGAGAAGTCCCTGCTCCAGCAGCAAGTGGAACTGTACCGCCTTCTCAGCAGGAACACTTACCTGGAGTGGGAGGACAGTGCCCTGGGGCGGCACATCTTCTGGAGAAGACTCAGAAAAGCCTTGCTGGATGGTAAACCATGGCAGCCAGAAGGAACAGAGGGTGCAGAAAGCAGCCAGCATGAAGCAACTACGTCCACCTGAGGAGCAAACACGCCTCAGGTGCTTCTTGCCCGGGTAGACCCACTACATGTGAACAAGTATTCAAAGCTGCAACACAGTAGGCATTGCACTAAGGGAAGATGATTCAGTCATACGCAGATACACAGGCCTGTCGATCTCATGGCGTTCACAGTGCAAAGGGAATAAATACTGTGCTAAGATACAGAACCTCCAGGTAGATGCTTCAACCAACTCAGCTAAGGTGTTCATGACAGAGAAAGTCCACTTAACTCTTACCCCATATAATTGAATGAAAACTAAGTGACTGGACCCGGTGACATCAGAAAAGGACATAATTCTATGGAGTCTTTTGAATGGAAAGCACCTCATATTTTACATTTTGGCCACCTTAAAACAGAGCAGTTATAGTTTCAACTACACTGGGCCTTTGCTCACTTTTGCCTTTCTATTGAATACAATTTAAATTCTGCATGATGATGATTCAGATACTCCCTCCGCTTCAAGTCAGTTTCCTTACAAAGGTTAAAACCTACACCAATTTCTTAAGGAAACCTGATTAATACATATTCACAAACATCTTGGTCATTTTTTTTTAGCATGTTCTATTTATTAACTAATAATCCGTGATATATTTGGTTTTTATAAATTCAGTTCTCATTTTACTTGTCTTCTCTATAAACCTTGATCTCAATAAGGTTGTTAGAGATATGCTGGAAATACCCATTATTTAGCCACTATCTTTCAAACAAATGTGTAAAATTCACTCTGTCACTTTGTCACTTGATGTCATTCTAAATGTATTACCTACTAAGGTGTGACTGTCATAAAAGTAGATTAAAATAATTTGATTGAAAGTGGCACTTATTGTAATGGGGGAGAGAAGTCCAACTTCCTGGTCTCATAATGAGCAGTTTGGGCTGGAGGAAGAGCAGGACAGCCTCAGGAGGTCAGCGCTTCCTGACGATCCCAGGAGAACATGCGCTGATACAGCTAGGGTGACCATGTGACAGGACCGAAGCAAAGGTTTCTGCTGCATCAGATGAGTATTGTTTGATGAGACACCGAATCCCTCAGGGGCTTGTGAAGTGACTGAAGGTGGGGAGCACATGCTGTTCTTCCTGTTGGGTGTTACTCTGTGACCACATTTATGAAAGAATAGATATTCTCAATGGGGTTAACGTTTCTGGGGTTAATGTGGGTCATGACAAGGGGAGTTCTCAGAAAAGCACACTCACTCATCTTTCCCACAATGGCCCATTCAAAGAAAGCAATGAGGATATTTGGAAAATACAGTTGTCGAAACTGGAAATCTGGACACATGAAGGCATGTGTTTGTGACTGAGGGTTTCAGAATGTATATTTTAGTCTGAGCATGGTTAGAATTGCTGAACACACCTGGGTGTGTTTCTAGGTCTTAATATACTAGTGAAAGTAGATGCATGTATTTGTGCACATGCCTCTACATGTTCTTGGCTGTCTCTGTGTGTATGAGGAGCATGTGTGCCTGTGATCATGTCTGCATGGACGAGAGCGCTTATACTGCAGAGGGGGATATCCGCCTTCGATGAGGATGTCTACAGCTGTCTGAGTTCCGTATGTGCGTGTTTGTGTGTCACTGTTGACACACAAGTGCTCGTGTTAGATCCTGAGACGCTTGAATGTCTGTCTTTGTGTACGTCCAGGTCATATATGAGTGTGCTCATGCTCATATTCGAGTATGTGTTCTGCGTATGTGTTTTATTTTAAGCAAATATACAAGGCTCCAAGGAGAAAAATAGAAACACAACTGTGGTTCCCATATACAGGTCCCTTTCTCATAAGCCCCTTCTCCCAGGTGGGAGTTCTGAAAATGGAGAGTGAGGTTAGACGAGAAGGGAGAGAAATGATATGCCAGAAGCAGAAGGGGAAGAAAGAGGAAAGTCAGGCCTAGGGTTAGGTGTTTGAATCCATTTACATTCTCTGGATTAAAGAGACACAAAAGGTAGAATAGAGAAATTACTATAATTAGAAAGCTTTAAACATGTATAATCCCCTACAGATTGGAGCATATTGACACAGTCATAACCACATATGAATCTCTTGTTACCCAGGTGAAGTAGCAGACTAAGAATTAGTTTCCCCATTTTACTGATGTGAAACCTCATTCTCAGGGGAGTAAGTGTATTGTCAGTGGGCCATAGCATAAACCAGTCACCGGGCCTGCACATGGGCCTCGGGGCAGCTCTCTTTCCACTGCACCCTGCTGCTTCATGCTTCAGGCTGGCAAATGAGAAGTGATACCTTGGCGGTTCTCTGTGTCTTTGACACTTGTCAAGGGTTTTTCACTGAAACCACGAATCATTAGACAAATGCATATGTGTATACATTATATATAGAAAATGATTTATTTATAACATTTCTTTCCATGAAGGACGTGAAGGTGATTCAACCATAGTAAACATGAACAATAAGCTTAATTAATAATAACTTGAAGATCTGGATGAAGAACAAAAAGAGGAAAGAAAGACGCCAAGAGTAAGCTTTGGCACACTGTTTCCTGTTCAAACTCCAGAGGGAGAGCTTTGAATACCGTGGCTTTTGGAGAAAGCCAAAACTCACATTCACTATCTCCCATGCGTGCCTTGGGCTTCACTTCTCTGAGAATCTACTTAACTTAAGTATACAAACAGGGTGTACTATTACTCCTTAAAGCTGTTGTAAGTATTCAAAATAATGTATGTTTAATAGAAGGTGCACCATTTGTATGGGTGAGGGATCCTCTGGAACTTTCCTATAAAGACATAAGGATGGTCTTTCCAATAACAACGTTTCAGCGATTGTTGTTTTCCAAACCTGTGGGACCATGGAGGCCTGTGACTATAACCAGACAGTTTTCTTTCTGACTTGGCCTGCACCCATGGGGTTGTCAGAACTGCAGCCTCCTTCTGGAGTGTATATCTTTTCTAGAAACAACCAACAGGATTCTAGAGGGTCTTACAGGAACTCACGAGAATCCTCACAAAAATGGCAGAGCTCTGTGAGGACAGAGAGCATGCCTATTCATCCTTTGCTTTTCCAGCCCTGAACTCGATGGCCTGCAGTCAGCATCCATTTATTTGGAGAACTGATGAGTTAACGAAGAACCATCTCTTCAGGGAATGCCGTCCTCTGTGCTTCCCAGACAAGGCTCCAACTCCCACACCACTGTAGTTTGGGGTCTCTTGACTTCCACAGCTGTCCCTTATTCCTGTTGTTGTCTACATTTTCTCAACCGATTCTTTCATGGGGTTCCTTAACTCCAAATATTTCAGAAGTTACTTTGCAGAAGTGGGGAGGAGGACTTCTTGTATAATAGTTATCTTTAATAGGTCCTCTTCTCCTGCTTTCTGTATGCCATCTAATTTAAATTTCCACACCATGCCTATGAGATGGTGTAATATCAGTGTTATTATCCTCTAGGAAACCGGTTCTGGGGCTGTAAGTAACCTATTCAAAGTCACACAGGTCGTAAATGGCAGAGCTTGCATTTCAACCTAGTCTCTGGTATTAAAAGCCAACTAACTATACTAGATGGTTTCTCTAATGCTTTCCCCCTATTTAATATACGGATTGGAATGTTAACTGCTCTTTACTTTTATTTTCTCATTGTTATAGCCAGGGCTCAACACTAGAACCAGATATGACAGTTGAACCAAAGGATGGGTGTTAGGCTGAAGGATGCACTATACGAGACATCAGGTACTTGAAATGGTTTTCTCCAATATCTGTAAGACGGGCTAAGCCTCTCCCACTTCAACTCTTTTTTATTTTCTGATGGAGCAAATTCTTTTCCATGAAGCTCCAGTGCCAAAAGGTCCATCCAGATAGGCCCAGCTCTTTCTACATGTAGAGCAATGACCCATTGCTCTAATCTGTGCATTAATTAATTTGTTAAAAGTAGATGGACTAGTATTGGTAGCTGTGCCATTTATCGGATGAAGAAACTGAGGAGCAAAGAGTGAAATCCCCAGTTGGAAGGGAGAGAATTAGGGTGTGAAGCCAAGTTGGCTTGCTTCCCAGGGCTGCATTCTTAGCACCAAATAGCAGTTGCCTCGGTGTCCCAGCTATTCCACCAGGGCTAGTCAGAGAAGTGACTGGAAAATAATCTAAACAAGGTCAGTAACTCCCATGCCATTTAGAAATTGAAGGTTTAAAAGGCAATGTCTGTTATTCTCCTTTATTTCTACTGAAATAGAGATGATACCTCCCTGTGACAGGGCTGAGTGACAATTCTGAGCGTAAATGGGCTTTTTGGCACAGATCGTCCTGTCCTAATCGTCTTGATTATAATTATAAAATAATGGGTTTCTGAAAGGCTGCAAGCAGTTCTGGGAATGGCAATAAGGGCTTAGAAGTGACATGTTGTTTATGTGAGAAGTGTTTTGTTGAACATTAAACCCACGTTTTCGGAGAAGAGAATGTGTTGTATGCTCTTAAGAAACTATCACACTATATAATTAAATCAAAACCAGTCAGCTGCCAGTTTGAGCTCTTGTCTCTCACTAACAACACCCTACCTCCCCTGAGTCACGCATGACAGGACTGACCTAAAATAACCCAGCCTGGTTCTTATTCCCTGCCCCCGAGAACCTTCTCTCTCTACCTTCCCAGGGCCCTGCAAGGAGATGTAGTCACATGACCCAAGTTCTTCCTGAGACTCAGTCTAAGTTTCCTCTTTAAACTCTTTCTTGGTGGTCTACCCACCTTCACAAAAAAGAATGAACATTCTTTCCTATTTAAGGGATTTTCTGGGAGGTGCTTTATAGAAAAAAGGAGTTAAAAAAAGAATTACGTGACACAGTTTCAGAGGCTCTGAACTTCTCAGAAAACCCCCAGAGAAACTGTCTCTAACTTCATTTTTTAGACGGGTAACAAGTCTTTCACCAAAGGTTAGAGAGTCATCTCTGTTCCAAGATCCTGAAGTTACTGCCTAATTTCTCTCTCTCTCTTATATGTACTATCTTCTTCTAGCCTCTTCCTTCAACCTTCATTTGTACTCAGTCTATTTTTACCAGGGACTTCAGGCAGCTTACATTTGAGATGGTTTCAATAAAACTACTAAAAGTGGAAATAATATATCAAGACGATAAAGCTTACCAACTGTGACTTTTTAAAGAGTGCTGGGCTTAAGAATCACTTGAGGACTTTAATTATACTGTATATGTCTATCTATGTTTTTAGATAAGTTTATGATCCTTATTCCTGGAAATTCTGATTTAGAATCAAAGGTGGAGTTTAAGGAATCTGTATTTTAAAATATTCCCCAAGTTATTTTAATGCACAGACAAGACCTGGGAATGACAGTTGTAATAGAAAAATAGAGGATAATACCCCGCGTTTACTATGGTTACTAGTTTTGTCCTTGAGATTTATTGCTAAGACTCATAACAGACAAGACAAGGTCAACAGAATGGAGTAGATAATCCTTATTGTTAAAGGAAAGAAGACACCCCATTGGTCAGATAATTTCTCTTTCTTTCACACTGGAAATTGCTTCTCAATCTGACCAGCTCAGACTCATTGGGATACCAGAGCTGATCTGTGTGATTCTGAGCTTAAAATATCCATTTAGACGTTGTGACCATGGCAATTGTTTAGTTCTTCTAGTTCCTCCTGGTGTGTTGCCAATTTCCCTTCTTCATACCTAGCATCAGCTTACACCACAAAAATGTCCTGGTCTGCCCTGAACTCTCTGTGATTTTCCATTTCAAAATAAAACCTGTCCACTTCACTTGTGCAAACTGATTCTTCAGCTCGCCATTAACTATCAAGATTCCAACAATGGTTTTCTCTGGGAAAACACCAGCATCTCCTGTGCAAAGACTTCCTTGTCAGTCTCTTCCCAGGAAACTGTTTCTCGATATTGCTGGGGTGGGGGTGGGGGGCAGTGAGCATTTAAAATTGCTACTCAGAAGCTCTGACTTCTTGGTTTTATGAGTCTCCTGGAGGTGTTTGTTGCTCTCCAGTGAGAAACTGGCTGTAGGAACCTGCTACTTGCAAAGAGCACCTTTGGAAATTAATGTCAGGGGGTGGATCTCTGGCTGCTCTGCTCACTGCTGGGTCCTTCTCAGTCCTTTGTGCACAACATCTTTGGTTGGATGGGCTGTGGTCTCGGTATCTTGTCCAGGGCTGAGGACTGAGCATCACAGTTACTGGAATGTTAGCTGCTGAGAGCCAGTGAGTGAGCAGAGGTGGCGGCGGCGTGGTCCAGAGCTTCTCTCTGAACTCAAGTCTGTTACTGAAAAATGGAACACTGGGGCTGGATCAGCATTTTCCAAGATGTGCTGTGTTGGTAAATGGGATGTCTATGTGGTTAACAGCTGAATATATTAACTTTAATAATTATGCATATATTTTATGGCTAATTTCTATTTATAATAGGTTGTATCAATCCTAAGGGATGTGATCCCTTAAAAATATATATTTAAGTTTAAAATGTGGGCCTTAAAAAAGAAGATAAAAAATAAATAATATAAGAAGAATGCAGATGTAAAAACAGATTTGAAAGTGCCATGAAAAAAGCCTGCTTACTGGAAAGCAATGGACCAAATGGCCCCGGAGGGTCAGGCAGGCTCTGACATTCTGGCATGTCTACCTCTCCAGAATTACTTTTCCTTATCTATACAATGCAGGGGTTGGGGTAAATGTCCTTTTTGGCAATTATAGTCTGTGATTAGAGGTGTAACTCCATCATCCAGATGTTCCAGCATCCTTAACATGTGGTCCTAGCATTTAAAAGCTCCTGATCCTGTATGAAGAGACAAGACTCAATAATTAAGTCATTGTTTATTCATGCGTTTATAATTGCCCCAGTCTCCCTCATCTCTGAAAAAGACGCAGCCATCAGCCAAACTGAGTGGTAGGAGGAAGACTATGGAGGAAGGAGTTAAGATCGCTCGACGGTGAATTGGCCCCACCGTTCTCAGTTTCACCAACAGTCCCTTGAGCTTTTGTCCTTTGGTGTCTGGGTCTTTATTCAGGGGCGAATGGGTTATGGAGTCACTTCAATGACAGCTAGGAAAATCAGATGGCACAGAGGATTCAACAAAGTTTACGAAAATGCTTTATCATTTGGAGAAATTAATATACACTGGATTTAAAACTACTTGAAGGAAGGGCCCCTCTTCTATTTAACTATATAGTCCCAAGAATGCCTCCTATCTTGCCTCCACATTTAAAAACTTATACATTAATCCATATGTCTTCTCGACAAGACTCCTATGTCCCAGCAACGTGTTACTTGGCTAATTTGACTTATCTTAAGGGGAAAACGACAGTGTGTCTACATTCAAGCACTTTCTTCCACTATAAGGTTTGTAATTACCCGTCCTCTTTCCCACACTTCACATTTAAAGTGGCATCTCACCGGCTCCTGAATGGTTCACTATGGTGGCACCATTCAAGCCCAGTTGGCTCTTGCCATCTGTGAGTTCTTGCCAGTTGAGAGTAAACACTCCGCATCAATTTCACAATTGGTGACTGGTAATGGCAGAGACCTCTGGTTCCTCATTCCTTCCTGCTCTCTTTCTTAAAATGCCATCTGCAACGATCCCTTCTATCACCGTGGGGCTGCTGTCATCCCTCATCCATATGCCACTGCCAACAGTTACCAAAGATGTACTCAGTGGCCAGGCTGCCAGACCTCCAGGCACTTCCCTTCTCAAGCAGCGAGGTCAAGCATCCCCTTCCTGAGCTGTGGCATCTGCCTCGAAATCGTTCTTCCTTCTTTGCCTGCTGCAGGGCCCTGTGTTTGTCCTTCACCCTTTTCTGGTTCCAGACACCATTTTGAAGAAAACTCATCCAATAATCCGGGGTTTAATTCTGGTGCCATTCTAACCTTTGCAAATGTCTCTGCAATCTTCCTTCCTTTGCACCTTCTTATTGGCACTCCACTGGCTCTTGCCTAGGATAGCGCGTTCTCCTCTCGTCCTTGAACGGTCAAATTCCACCATCCTTATTTTTTTCCCACCATCCTCACTTTTTGATGTTCTTTCCCGCTTTGCTCTTTCCCTTCCCTTCTTATCTGTAAACTCCAGTAACTGCTTCTGCATGTGACGATGCCTATTGCATTCCCCAAAGATGTGCCTTTTCTTCTAATGTATTGGAAAGAACACAAGCTTGGGAATCAGACAGCTGTGTGTTCTGATGCTAAGTTTTATACAGCACCTGTCTTGTTTGCCTCAGCTATAAAATGAGGACACTAATACCTACTTCGCGGGTTTGTTGGCAGTTTAATTAGTTTAAGTAAAGCTCTTGCTTTCCTTTTTCTCCTTGTAAGTTTTCATCATTTTACTCCTTCCATCCCACATTTATGGGGAAGCTGCCTTGTTGCAAGCACACTGCTTGTTGCCCGAGGTTGCAAACATAAATAACAAAAACAGGCTCCCAGATTCAATTTAGTGAGAGACGTGTGTCAGCAAATAATTGGCACACACACACACACATACACACCAACTGTTATGTCAATACAGGAAAGGGGTTTGTTCTGCCCAGAAGCAGTCAGGGAAGGCTTTACAGACGAGGTGCTATTTGAGCTGGAAATTTCAAAGAATAGCGCTGCAGGTGGACCATGGTGGAGAATGAGAAAAGGGAATTCTTAGACAAAGGAGTGGTATGAATGTAAAGGATAAGTCTGGGAAACCATGGGCAGAAGAGTGTGGCAATAGCACAGGGTGGTAGAAAGAGACCATATAGAAGAAATAGCTAGAAAGCTTGTAGATGCCAAGAGTTAATTGGCATCAGTTGACCCTGGCAAAGTCATTTATCAACTGTATCTCAGTTGGCTCATCTTTCAATTAAGGATCATATATTTAAAGAGTTAATGCAAGCAAAGTGCAAGACATTTAGCAATCACTCAAAAATACTAATTTTGGGGATGTGTGAGTGTTTTGTTAAGAAAAGGGGAGCTACAGTCAGAATGAAAGCCTAGGTAACTTCTTCAAATTAAGACCATTGGATTGTGGTCCCTTAAGATGAGAACTTGGGACTTAAGAGGCCCAAGTTCTCACCCTCACGTTGCTGTGAACTTGCTATTCATTTTGCTTTTAAAACTTTCCACCAATTGAGCCTCCCCAATCCTCCCTTTCAAGAGACAGGGAGGCATTCTGGAATGTTACAAAATCAGGAATGGAGAGTCACCCTGGTGGAGGGAATGTGTTACTGACTGTAGAATTTTTCTCAGTTGTGTAACAGGGTTATGTAATTTCTCCTTCCTTTATTTTTATGCCAAAGTGTCAAAGCTTCATGACAGGGCAGTTTTGTTTCCGTGGAGCAGACACTTAAGTTAAATAGAATCCATCACCTAGAAATTAGCAGCTATAGGGAGAGCAGCCAGAGGGCATTTATAAAATGCCAAGTTTTGTAACAGATGGTGAAAGGTACACAGAAAAGAGACAACTGCCTCCTGCCCTCAAGGGGATGCCAGTTGAGCAGTAGAGATAGAATGTGAAGCACCAGAAAGATGCATCTTCCAAAGAACTCTGCATGATGGGCACCTTGGTTTGGCAGACTCGGGCCTGGGCTCCCCTCTGTCTCTCAGCTAGCCTCCTGGTGTCCCCAATGTCACAGCATCAATGAGAGGTTTGGTCTGGATTCAAGTCAGATCTTCCTGTTCCCACTGCACGCTGCTGATGTGTATAAACAAGACACCACCAAAGTAACAGCGGTAGTAGCAGTAATGAAATGCTGTGGATATTACTGCTGTTCATAATCATGAAAAAGGGCAGAGATGGAGGAAAGGGGGTAGGGAAACAAGGGAGGAATTAACTAGATGGAGCAGTTCTACTCAAATCTGTTTTATGTGTGGAGTTTCTTGTTAAGCATTTAGCTGTTCTGCTCATTGTGTGTGTGTGCCTGTGTGTGTACATGTGTGGGTGTGTCTGTATATGTACGTGTGTGTGTGTGTGTGTGTGGTAATTTTAGAAGCTTTTGGTCAACATTTTATATTCAATGCAGGACTTCCTTCTATTGCTAAGAATAAAACCTATACAGTAGTCCCTCTTGTACTAGTGAAAAAATATTAATTCCAATGATACTAAACAAAGGAGTCTTTGAGCAGTTACCATGTACAAGGTACTATACTGGGTGTATTACATGCATCACTCCATTTAATGCTCCCTAAAACCCTGAGAAGTGGGTGTCAGCATCACCGCAGGCAGAGGAGGAAACTGAGGCTAAGAGAGATTGAACTGATTCTTTCAAATTGCTTTGCTAGTAGATTACAGTTAGTGAGACAGATGTAAGGCTGGAACCCATGTGTGTCTGATTCCGAAGGCTGGGGTCCCAAATTTTGCTCTCACATATCTTTTATACGTAATTGTTCAGATTATGCTCAAGACTCCACCAACAGGGCTGATTACTCCCCCAAGAGTTTCATTTTACTGCTTGACAGCTCTGTTGACAGATAGATAGAAATATTTACATGTAGCCCAAATCAGCCAAATATGCATGAGAGTCAGTCCATCATTTTTACCTGTGATATGGAAGAAGCATGGAGAGTTGTGGCTATACAGGTGTTTGGTTGAGAAATAAAGGCTTATCCAGAAGGGTGATTAGAGCCAGACCCTGCCCTTCACTCATAGGAGCTCCGGGCCAGCCTGGAGCAGAAAGCCTTTGTCCTGGGGAAGGGACACCATTCTGGAGAAGCCTCCTGCAGAGTTTTTTTTTCTTTTTCTAGCTTGGCTGTTCAACTCTCTACATGCACTGACTATGCTTCTGGGAGGTAGGAAATGGTAGATGAATGCACACAGAGGTTCCCTCCTCTGTGACCGCCGTGCGAATGTAGTTCTTCTGTGTTGTTCGTCAGTTCCCCCGCAATGCACTGGATGTGATGTGATGTAATGTGCTTACATGAAATGGGGTGATGCAAGAGAGACACTCAGCATAGTGCCTGGCACAAGGTTCGTGCATGGCCTGACTCACGGTCAGCTTCAGTAACTAGGTGCTGAGCAAATGCTGAATGGGGCACCAGGAAGCAGTAGAAAGCTGTTCTGACAGGCCTGAAAGCTGGAGGAGGCAACTGAGAACCCCCATCTGCTAGCCTTTTTGTCCTCTGTAGCCTGGGTGGCAGAGTAGTCATAATTCCAGAATACTGTGCCTACTGCTTTAAAAACCTTGGCTGAGCTCACACTACATGCCAGGCTCTGAAGGGGGGGTGGGTGGGTGGTATAAAAACCTTAACAAAGCATGACCTCCATGCTCAGGAGGGTCAAGGTCTAGTGGAGTAGACAGAGGAGAGCAGTGTGATGGGTATATTCCTAAAGTGTATGCAAAGTGCTGTGCGTCACCAGGCAGCCCACTGATAATCTGGGCTTCCAAAAGTTATAGATGTGAATTGATTCTTTTACTCCTCGCTCAAACCCCATTACACAGCTAAAAAAAGGAAGGCACAGACCAGCTAATAACTCGGCCCTAGTTCATTACAAATCCAGAGGTCACAGAAGCATGATTTGAACTAGTCTGGAGCTAGACCTCAGCTCTCACCATGCCTCTACCTACCACTAGGAGATATAATAGAATACAATTTGGAAAACATTTTCTGAATGTCTGCCATGCTTTTCTTCCAGCTAGGGGTAAAAACAAAGGAAAACAAAAAAAAGCACTATTCTTTCCTTTTTTAAAAACGTCCTCACCTGAGGATATATTAATTGATTTTTAGGGAGAGAGAAAGGAGGAGGGGGGTGGGCAGAGAACATCATTTGGTTGTCTCCCATATGTGCCTTGATTGGGGATTGAACCTGCAATCTTTTGGTATATGGGACAATGCTCTAACCAACTAAGTTATCTGGCCAGGGCAAAAAAGCACTATTTTTATTTTTATTTTTTAAAGATTTTATTTATTTATTTTTAGAGAGAGAGGAAGGGAAAGAGAAAGAGAGGGAGAGAAACATCGATGTGTGGCTGCCTCTCAAGTGCCCCCAACTGGAGACCTGGCCCGCAACCCAGGCATGTACTCTGACTGGGAATCGAACTGATGACCCTTTGGTTTGCAGGCCAGCACTCAATCCACTGAGCAATATCAGCCAGGCCAAAAGCACTATTTTGAATCTGTTAGAGTTAACTATTTAGTTGAAAGAAAGAGACAGACATGTGACTTTGTGGATACTACACAGAAGGTAAAGATTGCTGATTAAGAGTATGGGGTTTGGTGACAGATAGACCTAAATGCTAGATCTACTACACATAAGCTGTGTGACCAGGGTGGTTTGCTTAACTCCTCTGTTCCTAAGTTTTATCATCTTGCCTGGTAAAATGATCGCCATGCAGATACAACAGGGTAAAATAAATGGAGATAATGAACAGAATGGAATTGTCACACTGTCACATAGTAAGACCTCAGTAAGTGATACCTATCATTATCATTATTTTTAATGATAAAAATATAAATGAGTTAAAGAAGGTAAAATGGTAGAAAGGCAGCAGGGGACCAGAGCCTGAAGGACCTTGAAATTTCTTAAGGTTTGGGGAAACGGTGAAGCTTTTTACTGAAGGGATGAGATTTGGAATGGGCTCCGACTCTGTCACTCAGGGGATGGTGGGGTGGACGGAGGGAAGCGAGAAAGATCAGAGCCAAAGACCAGTCAGGAGAACATGAAGACCACGCCCTCAACTGCTTTAGTGAATGTCAAAGAGATTCCTGCTCTTGTTTCGGAAGGAACTGAGAGATCAAGAGACCTTAGAAAACTGGGGCCAATTTAGTTCCGTCCCATAAAGCGTGGAGTGGGAATTTTAGGGCCGGGAAATAATCTGTTCTTTTGAGAGAAGGTAGCAACAGTGGTGTCTCTTGTGGACTGACCCAACCACGTGGGCTCCACTCATCCATCTTAATAGCTCAGGCATTCGATGTATAGAGAACTGTGGCTGACAACAGGCAGACGGCAATTTAATTTGAGCAAAGGCCCCAAGTGGAAGAGACAGGAGGTCCTTCTGAATGTAAATGCCTAATGTGCATGGCTGTTTTTTATTCTTTTTTATCCCCTCTCAAAGGCTCAGTCTCATCTTGTCTCACATAGTATTTGGGCAAACACACACAGAGGGAAAAGAGAAACAATCTAGGCCAGTGCTTATAAAGGAAAGAAAGAAAAAAAAAAAACTTTCCTGAAAAAAAGAAAAAGAAAAAAGAAAAACTTCTTTATCTACATATT
Organism: Furipterus horrens; assembly: GCF_987537825.1. Lineage (NCBI taxonomy): Eukaryota > Metazoa > Chordata > Mammalia > Chiroptera > Furipteridae > Furipterus > Furipterus horrens. The sequence goes on from NW_028327174.1 coordinate 190,782,310, forward strand.
CTCTTTGCTTCCTGCCACAGTTTTCTTTGTTTTTCTGGGGTTTAATCCTATGCCTGAAGGCTCCTGAGATTTAAAGATAGGCCACTTTGGGTCCAAATCCTGATATTTTACCCTGGCTGGTTTGGCTCAGTGGATTGAGCGTCGGCCTGCGAGCTAAGTGTCGCTGGTTCGATCTTCCAGTCAGGGCACATCAGAGAAGGAAAACTCTGACTCCAAAAAACCTCCGCTGCCTTGCGGCATACCTCTTCAGGGGAAAGGCTAAGGGAGTAAACCCCGACAGAAAATCCGGAGCCGGAGTCCCTAAGGCGGTTCGACGTTGTAGTCAACACCGGCAACTCCTGCGGCGCACCTGAAGCCAAGCTGTATTGACTCCGTCTTTCCCTTGGATCCTTCAGCTGCGAAGAGAGGGGGGGTCTGCTGCATGGGCAACAGCAGACCCTCCATATCACCCTGCCCAGGCTCTGTAGCTTCAGCTTCACTGGAGAGGACACTCCAGCGTCATCGCAAGATGTCGATTCAACACGGGAGGAGACAGATACCGTGTCACTCCTGAGTCGGACTGCGCAGCCATTCTCGGCGGTGCAGATAGACTCTTAAGAAGCTACACCATCGTCTCTCGAGACGGATGGCTGCCGACGACCACTGTTTGAAGCCATGGCCTTGAAACAGTCATAGAACCTTCCTTATTTTCAATGTGTTCCCATGTAAAGCGAGGATAAGGATGCTTCCCTTCTCAGGCTGGGCTGGGGGTGGTGTTGGATAATAGAGGTGAATGGGGCCTCAAACAGGGTCTCTAGACGTGCCCCCACTGCTCTCGTGGCCTTCAAATTCTTCCACCACCCTCTGCCACGGGCTTCTCCCTGTATGCAAAGGCCACGTAGGAGAGATTTCTTCCCTCCGTTATCCTTCCCTTCGATCCATCCACCATGCCATGCCAAGAATGACAGACTAAAGCTCATTTCCGATTTTGTTCTTTCCTAGAATAGGGAGCTTTAGGGTTCCCTAACACCCAAGGTCCAGCTAAAATTATTTCTGCTGGGAAGACGTCTCTGATCAGAGATGATGATAGTTAATACTGAACTCCAATAAGATTCCTGACTTAGAAGGCTCCCCTGAATATTTCCCAAGAACTCCCAAGATGCCAGGCTGTGTGCTGGCTTACTCTCTACATAGACTCTGAGAGATAAAAGGAAGGTGACAGATGGATGTTATAGGGGGACAGACGTAGATTTAGCACAAGCCAGCGTTCTCGCGGAAATGTGATCTGACCCACGTTGGAATGAACTTCCCCGCAAACAGTGACCACCCCCCAGACTGTGCTCTCTCTTGATCTTCAGTGGCCCTGAATGTCAGTGCAGGGGTTGGTGCAAGACAAACATCCAGGGGTGGGGCTAGGCCTGCAGCTGAACATGAAATAAACTTGGCTTTGATTTACAGACACAGAGCTGAGATGTAGTGCAAGAGTCACCAAACCCGGCTGGTCACCAAAATATCCTGGGGAGAAGGTGCCTTGGAAAAAAGAGATGTATTAACGCCAGTCCCTAAGGACTTAATAACTTTTCTGAGCTAGAGACAGGAAGTGTATATATTTTTACATCTCCCTGGCTGATTCTGATGATCAAGCAGATTTAAGAAGCACTGATATAGTCCATCCACCTTATCCCATAGGAAGAAAATGGAGAACTTCTTAATTGAGTTTCAGTCTTCTACTCTGAGAGAAGTTTAAGCATTTCCTATACATCATGGTCAAATATTCCAGTATTTGAAAGAATAATTTTAGCTTCTACCCTAAAGTGATCAGAAAAGGAGCACTGTTTTCTTTCTTATCATTTCTATTCTCACTTGCGTGTGTACATTGTACCAATTTTCCAAGCCTGGTCTCTGGGTCAGTATAGCGTCCTGTAAGCGAGCACTTAGTGAGAGATCTCTGGGTCCCCAGCATTGTGTGACTTGATTGACCTACATTGCTTCACAGAGTCCTACTGACTTCCTCAGAAGAATACAATTACCCTCATTTTACAGATGAAATTGAAACTGAGAAGTTAATTAACTGGCCTAAGATCCCACGGCTAGTAAATGGTGAAGCCAGAATTCAAATCCTGAGGCATTTATTCTAGAAGCTGCTTTCTTGAATATCACTACTATGCTGCAGAATTTTAACATGCGTCTGAGTATCTGTTGCCCAATTCCAGTTTTAAACATGTAGCTTCATAGTTAGCCATTTCCCAATGCCTTGTTTTTCCTTAAGACAGTTAAAATCTTCCAAATTAAATCCGTTATACTGTTTCAAGAAAAGCGCCTTGTTTCTACAAGTATATTTTTGGGTATCTCTTTGGGGAAAAGAAAAATTCATTAAAAAAAAAACATTATGTTTGTTCTTTTCTATTATATAGATCATACATCTTCCTACCTGGATGGGGAATATTCATTGACGTGCTGGTGAATGTTTAACTGCCAGCTCTCCAGGGGTGGGGGAGGGGAGAGGAAAGACTTGGCACTGTTTGCTGATTTTTGTGGTGTAAAGATTTCCACCAAAGCTAATTTCAAGATACCCGCATGATATCCCTAAACATGCAGTTGGGAAGAGATGCTTATGATCAGCTCTCAGTTGCCAAAAGATCAGAAATTATAGCCCTTTTTCCTCTAAGTTTTAAAACATCATTCTTGCTCACATATAAATCACATCAATTTTCTGGGTCCAGTGGATGACTAAGTACAATGGTAGAAGCCAACATTTATGGAGTGATTTTTGTGGTCCAGGGACCATGCAAATCACTTGATAGCATTTAACATTGGTATTGGCTGTATTTTAACAGAAAAGTGTATGTTAAATAGCATTTCCAAACGTATGCTGCTCTGCCCTGGTGACCAGTGCATCATCACCCACCAATCCTGATGGAGGCAGGGTGAAGGATGAAGAAAGCAGTGTGTCTGGACACAGGGACATCTCAGTTCTAGGCCCAGCCCCCGCTCTGCTAGAGGTGTGAGCCTAGTTAAGGCATAATTTCTATTGGCTCTGGAATACATGGCTAAATATGCTGACAACATAGAACTGTTAGGAGAATTAAATGATGGAGTGTATGTAAAAGACTGAGCACATCACAGGTGATCCATAAAAGCTACTGAGTCTTGCTCCTTTCATGAATCACATATATTTTCTCAATCTACGTGGCCTTCTTTCTTGCGCTCAAATTACCTCCACTTGTTTGTCACTCAGAGCCCGCACACTTTGTTCCTATTTGTATTGTCTGCCCTCTACCTTGACTTGTGATTTCTCTGCATCTGCATTTCTATTTTCATCCTCGGGGCTTCCTCTCTAAGCCCCTTAGCTTTCCCCCTTTGCATTAATATGCCATTTCTCAGGCTGTAACCTCCCCAGTCAGGCATGCATTTCTCCTCCTCTTGGGAGGTGCGCTCCATAACCAGCGGGACTCTGAGTCTCAACTCTTTCCTTTTCCCTCCATTAATTTCTCACAATTCCCAGCTCCATTCCTCCTCTGTGGATTTCAGACCAAGCCGTTTTTACTGATGTGTGCTGTTTGCTTTCCTACACAAGAGCAGCCTTCACTATCCTCTTTTGTTTCTTGCATCTTGTACGTCCCTTGCTCCTGCCTACCCTGTCCCCAACTCCCCAGTGCTCTCACCGCTTCAACCTAAACTCTATTGCCTTCATTTTTCCCATTTCTTCCCAAAGGACCTCCAAATCCTTCTGCCATCAGCCCATTGTCTTTCTCTTCATTTTCCCTCAGAACTCTTCTATCTGGGTACTTTTCCCTTCCATGACACAAACAACTCGGAGCAATTTGCACTCGTATATCTGTTATGCATCATAAGGGCAACACCCATTTTAGGGGCTGTAAGTAGCTGGAGTCTTGTCACTAACTTGTAGGGGGAAAATGCTCCTGTCTCTACACCGAAATCTCCTTAATAAATCCTGCCCAGAATGACAGGTTAGGTAGTGGCAAAAACATGGACTTGGACTTAGTTTCAGATTCTAGACGCCACAGCCATGTGGTCCTCAGCAAAGGAATTCACCACCCTAGGCTCCCCTCTCCCATCAACAAAATGGAGGAGCCGCACAGCCTAGAGCCTAAGAACGAGGCTTTGGAGAGTGACAGATGGGTGCCCAGCTACTGGTTCACCTAATTAGCTATGCAATCTTAAATTGCCCACTTCCTCACAATGGCAAGCACTACTTTATTTTTGAAACAGATATTCTCAGAATTGAAGGCATGATTCAATAAGATCATGCATGCATAATACTGTGCCCATCGCCTATGCCATCCTATGCACCCAGTACTGAGAACTCACATCATTGGGGTGCTTCTGCCTTTCTCAGAAGTTACACAGCCCCTCAGGCATTTCCAACTTTTCCCTTGCTGTTCCCTCCACTTGAAATGTGTCTTTCATGACTTTTCTTTTCTTTTTCTTTGCATCTTTTGCAAACCCTTCCCCAGTCATGCCCCGTTGTTCTGAGCAGAACCAGTCACCCCCACTCTCTGTTCTCAGAGGACTTCGTCCACGCTTTCTTTGTAGGTCTAATCACCTTATTTTGTAGTTGTCAATTTACTTCCAGGTGCACGTCTTACACATTATTTCAGACTGTGAGCTTCTAGAGAACTTTTTTTTTATAATCATTTTTTCAATACCAGACACAATGCCTAACAAATACTAGGCGCTCTCTCTATATAGTTATTAATAACTGGAAGAATGAAGAGAGATGTTAGGTGTTCATTCTAAGTTTGTGATGAAAAAAAAAAAGAGTGAATGAGTGAATACAAAGACCCAGTTTCCATAACTAGGCCATGAGGCAGGGGCATAGGCATGGGCCACCCAGGCTTCCACTTCAGCTCATAGGACCAGGTCAGACTTGGCCCTACAGGCTGCCCGACTTCCTGCTGAGGCCGTGAGGTGCTGATTTGGACTTCTCACATTTCTATAGGCTGGGCATAGGGCTTGTTCCGAAGTGGGCAGCAGGTGGGGGTATCAGGACAGGGTTAAATGGCCCCAGATTAGAGCATAGAGCAAATCAAGGCAGGAAGACAAGCAAGTCAGTAGAGTAATCTGGGAAATTTGGCTCTCTCAAGTAGTAATCCCTAGACAATTTGAAGTTTTGACAACTTATAATCTTTCATTTTACTTCCTTACTTGTATGCATTTTCTCACTTATGAAAATGACAGAGAGAAAAAAATATATAGTGGGATTGTTAAAAAACAAAAGTGAACTAAAATTATAATACCTTCCCATCTCCCATGCCTTGCTGACACTTTTTTGAAGAAGACCAACATTTTTCTGATTATTATGTATCAGGCACTTACCAAGTGGGCTATTGTCTTTCTGGGAGCGTGATTTAATCTATGGAATAGAATGGCTCAACTATTCATGTAATAAGCATTTATTGAACACAAAGTATGGGGGGGGATACCGTGTGACATATCAAGAAAAATGAAAAATGATGGCTTGGAGGAGAGTCCTGAAACAAAAGTCAAGGGCTTAGAAATCAATTTTGTGACTCCACTCCTTGTTAGCTGTGTGATCCAGGACAAGTGACGTGGCTTCCCTGGACATCAATTTCCACATTTCAGAAAAAGGCCAGATAGGAGCTGCTTTCTAACACTTTCTCATGGAATGGCATGAATAGTTGGGTTGTTTGTTTCATTTCCCAGCTAACAAGATAAGTTTCATTCTGAGGAAATTAGTATAAATCAAATGTAAGACCCCAAAATGGAAGCTGGTAATTATGAAACCCTAAGACAACCCCCTCACCCCATTCTAACTCTGGTACAAATTAGCTGTGCAATGGTAGTCAGTTCTCCTCCTTTGTCTAGGCCTCCATCTTATAAAATGAGGTGGGCACGTGAGATAGGGCGCTGGAAAGACCCATTTAGCTCTGACAGTGTTCTTCCGTGATTCCATGAAAATCCGCATCTCCCCCGCTGCATGACCATTCCTTCCACAATGGAGTTTTATGTGTCTCTTCCTAAAGAGGTACCTGTTTGTTGGTGCCCCTCTGTTCCCCTTTTGTCTCTGGGCTACCTGGAGTGGCAGAGGGGCAGCCTGCATGCTTGGGTTTCAAAACAGCTGATTCTTCACTTGTAGCTGTTCTATCATGAAAAGAAATGATTCAGAAGAGGCTTGAGAAAGCAAGACAGTGTCCCCCTGTGAGCACAAACAATGACAGTGTCTGGAATTATTCACCCCTGGAGCTGCTGAATAGAAGGGCCAGACTACCTGGTTGTTATGTCCTCATCTCCAAGCTGGCTGGGGAGAGGTGGCCAACGAGGCGCTGCAACCGGGGATGGCATGTGGGGGCACCAGGAGCCCATGTCTTGCTGGAGAGACAGCGCTTGCTGACCCAGTTTGAGCACAGCATTGCCTGACACAGCACCGCGATCCGCCACTTTAATAACTTGGTGACATACGAAGCAGTTTTGATGCAAAGTGGAGCTGACAGAGCAGCGGAGGGGAGGCTCTGCTCCTCACCGAGCTGCGCGGGGAACCCACTCAAGGTGACTGCAACCTTCACAACCCAGCTGACGGACTGAGCCTACTCCTGCAAACAAGGGAGGCTGGTTTGTTTTGCAGGACGGCAAACATGGGAGTGGCCGATGGGGAGTGGAACCAATTCAGAAGAACGGTTGATACAGCCTGTCTATCCTGCTCTGATATATGTCCCTAATAGTCCCGATATTCATCTCCCTGACGCCCCTGACTTAATTCAGGACTCCGTCATCTGGGCTATTGTACTGCTGTGTAACACTCTTGGGGCATGTCCTGGCCGCCCCTCTTGTTCACAGCCAAGAGAGCAATCTTCTCAAAGCATATCAGTGATCACGTCATTTTCTACTCAAACCCTTCCATGGCTCCTTATTCCTGCAGCAACACTGTTAACCAAAACCCAGTGCTCCGTGCTCAGTCTGTGAGCTGCATTTTTAGCTTCTTCCACCCAGTTCTGCATATCCCTCATCACTTCTTGCCGCCACCACCTCCATCACTCCAAACTCTACTTTCCTCTTAATAATTTATTAAACACATGATACTTTTTAGTCCACAATGTCCTGATGTATATGGTCAATGTCCACTTGAATCCTCCCTGTGCTGGGGAACTCACTGCCTCACATGAGCACCTCTTCTAACATTGAACAGCTTTAAAGCTCCCTAAGTCCTTCCTTGAGAAACACAAACGCTGGTCCATAATTTTCACTTCTTGCCCCTGCGCCCATTCTCTGAAGTCCCACAGAATATATTCGGTCCCAAGTCTTGCTTCTGAGAACTGAGCTCAGTGAAACGCATCTTTTGAGCATCTTTTCTGTGTCCAGAGTAACAGGGCCCTTTACCTGTTTCTCACACACTAAGGTTTCTCCCATCTCAACCTCCTCTATCTTGCCTTTTTACACCTTTCTCATATACCCACGTTTCCCCTTGGAATCAGCAGGGGAAAGCTGTCATTGTGTATTTCAAGATTAGTCACAACAACAATAATAATAACTAGCAACTGTTTTTGGCACATGAAAACGGATGTTTTGATCTAGGTCATGCCATTTAAATTATTTATTCTAGTATTAATCAATTCATTTTATATAAATTCATATATCCTGTATGACAGCATGGACCTCAAAGTGTCTTAAGGTCTCTTACCAGGGCAGCGTCTATTTAGAGGTCATTTCCTGTGTACCAACTGCAGTTCAAATGGAGTTCCAGAGGAGAGAGATTACTGGGGCTTGAAATTGTGAGGACAATTCCCCTGGAGGGAGAGAGTCCTGAAGTGGGCCTGAAAGGAAGAACAGAACACATTATGGATAGCACAGAGGAGGGGAGATGGATATCTATATGCAAATGTATCCACACACATACATCGGCTTCCTATGCATTTAAACCTTAAATTGACTTTCACTTGCCTTCCACTTTGGTTTCCATAGTAACCCTGACCACTTATTTTTCTTTTAACCTCCTTTTCATTGTTTCAGGATGAGGTGAGCCATGTGAGGGCTAACCAGTCAGGGGAAGACAGGAAATTTTAAAGCAATTATTTGAATTTTTTTTTTTTTTAAAGAAAACCGCCAACTTTGCAATTTAATGCAAACTGTCTCGGGTATATTTGCCCTGAAGGATGCTGTAGGGAGAAACTGGAGCCAGAATCCATTTTGTCCCCTCCTCCCTGACTTCTATTATTACCGCGCACTTACTGCTAATACAGCATCTAAACTTGCAATCTCGGTAACTATGGCAATAAAATGGGTGATATTCCCTTCCATTAATGACTTGAATTGTTAGGACCTTGCAAAGAGCACGTGCGTTTGCACAGGGGAGGAGGGGTGACCCATTTTGGGGAAAATAGTTATTCCAGTTCCCTGTAGGGAATGGAAGACCTTGGTCCATCAGTCCCCACTCACGTGGAGAATCATCACCATGCCTGTGAGAAAGGATGTAGACACTGTACCTGGGGGTCACCATGTCCATGCAGAGCTTGCAAAACTCCCCTGGGCACAGCCTGTACAGCTGGGGGGCAGGGCTGCCCTGAGCTTGAAGGCAAGAGGCAAGGCAGGAGGATCTAATCTGGGGGTCAGCAAACTTTCTCCGTAAAGGATCCAACAGTAAATATTTCAGCCTTTGTGGGCCATACCGTGTTGTGACTCGGTAACAACTATTCAGCTCTGCCTTTGCCACTCAAGAGTAGCTGCTGACAAAATGTAAATGAGTGGACAGGTGTGTTCCAATACAATTTTATTTATGGACACTGAGATCTAAATTTTGAATACTTTTTATAGGTCAGGAAATGGTATTCTTTTTTCAATCTTTTTCTCCAACCATTAAAAAGTCTAAAAACCAATGTTAGTCCTCAGGGTCTACAAAAACAGGTGGGGAGCTGCACTGCTCCCACAGGCCGGAGTTTGCAATTTCTAACTTAATATATGCCACAGACGATGCATTCCACCCTAGTGGATTTTATTATTCTTACCAGTTTTAGTTTATCACTATTGTTACATGTAGTAGTAAATATTACTATGATTTTTACCATTAACTGTGTCAAGTACCATGTTAAGTACTGTAAATATATTGTCCTGTTTAATCATTACAAAAATCAATTTTAGAATTGGGGGAAAAAAAGTCTTCAAAATTGAGTTCTTGAAGGTCATGTAGCTCACAAGAATGACTGACACTCATATCTAAGGTTGGTGGCCCTCTTGGAGACACAGTATGGCTTCCCTTCTCATAGACCCATTAGCTGCCTGATCTAAGAGAGTCTCTATGTCCACCAGGTTCTAGCATATGCTTCTCTCAGAGGGCTGGACCGTTAAGTCTAACAGAAGCACACCTGTGGGAACAAGGCCCAGGGACTTTCAAGAGCCACTTTATTGCAATGATACAACAGCCACAAGAACTCACTGGAAATGACCTCATGCACCCCACCCTGACACCTCTTGAATGTCCTAATCTCTGATTTGCCCTTTGCCTTGACATGTAACACCATGTACGCATGCACTGTCTCCTGACCCTTGTTGTGCCCTGGGAACAGCCCTTAGCATTCTGGAAAAGCGTCCATCTACCTTCTCAGCCTCTGCTTCCTACCTGCCTTTGCTGGCCTGCCTTGGGGCTGACAGCTGAGCCCCATGGCCCACAGACTTCCTTCACTGGCCCGCTATTCTCAACCCTCCCAACCCTTCCCCTCCAGGTCTTTTCAGAAGAGGTCTGGGAACTTGGGATGCTCAGTAGGGAGAGAAGCCCCGGCCTAAGAGAGGGTCATTATCTTCTAATCTCCAAGGAAGCAGGAGATTTTAATTACTCAGGGCAATCCTAGAGGGGAAAACCAGAACAGTTGAGTGGAATTCATAAAGCAGCCCAATTCTCTCCTGCAGATCTTATTCTAAGTCACTAAATGCACCCTCTGCCACAGGGGGCTTGGTGTGGTGTGCTACAGAGAGGACTGAACTGGGTGGGGTCTGGAGTTCTGGATTCAGGGCTTTAGTCTCTTTAATTGCAATCATCAGATCTAACTGTCTAGCTCTCCTTTCCAGCGGGAACAAAGTGACTTAGTGACTTTGGGAAATGTATAGTTCAGCAGCAGCTGGCCTTGCTTTTTTGGCAGGTTGTGTGACCTTGGGAAAACCGAGTGCCTTTCTCGGAGCCCTAGTTTCCCATCTGTGCCCTGCTAGTAGTAATCCTCTCCGGCTCCAGACTGCCGATTACAGTCCTTTCTGCTCTGCTCCTGAGGAACAGGCACATCTGCTTTTTGTATCCATTACTTGGCAAACTTTTAAGGGATCCCCCCTCACCCCTCGGTCCCTAGGAAATTGCTGCAGCTCTTTCTTTGGAAAGAACATTAGCCAGGCCCTGTGCTAAGCACATGCATTCAGCTTCCCCCTATCTGATTTCTCTCTCTCTTTTTTTTTCATTTGTCAGCAAAGGAGAAACCTCCCAGCTATTAATCAAACTCCTGGCTGTGGATAGCTTTAATTGCAGAAACCATTGCTGGATGAGGAATGCTCAAGTTTTCCAAAGAAAGCCGGCTGCCAAGCCCAGAAGAGAAACAATTAATTACCTGTTCCTCCTGTCCCCAACAAAGATGCAGATGAACTAACAATATTGCTGCTGGCACCAAATCCTCCCTTCCTAAGGTGGAGGAAAGCTAATGCAAACTTAGACAGCATGTATAAAAGTAAAATGCCCAATAGAAGTTTAGCTATAAGGCTCTGGTGGGACCAAAGTATTGCCTCTGTCTTGCTTTAAGATGGATAGTGACAGCTTCTAGACCCTATCGAGGAGGGTAATTAGAGATGTTGGCATGCTTGAAAATCATATTCCCTAAGGAAGGATCTAGTGTATCAGAGACGTCAATTTCAAAGATTAAAAAAATAAGGTGGAGAAGGGACTGGGTATAAAAACAGCCAGGGTAAGAGAGATCAGGCTAATTTGGTATATTCGTTCCAATGGACAGACTAGGATTGTAGGTGAAATTTACAGTTTCATACTAGAAGACATCCTTGGGACTTGGACCTGGGTATCTATGGAAAGGGATCACCCCAAAGATAGTCACTTTCTTGTCTCTAGAAGTTTCCAAGAACCATGAGGATGTTGTAAGACAATCTTGGGATTGATGGGAATTTTATTACCTCTTCTTGGGATAGTTAACTACCCATTCTTTGGGTCATGCTTTACCGATACCTTGTGTTTCAAATTTTTCAGTCTTACAGAGGGAGTGGGTTGGAGGAAAGAGAACTAAGCCCAAGACAGGAGTCTGCCTGAAGTAAAGGCTTGCATAGGAGAGCTGTGGGGGCTACTGTTGGAATACTTAAAGAAACAAGCAAACAAACTTCAGTTGCCACAGGAATATCATAGATATGATAGCCTCTTTGGAACTTGGATCTAAGAACAATGTTGTTTTTCTCTGCATTTCTAATGCTTAGCAGATGGCTTAGCACAGGGAAAATGTTTAAATAATGTTTGGAAACCTTGTGATTGAGTCAAATTTAAACTTGCACTCCTGGTATAAGTTCAGGGAGACAATATTGAACAGTTATGAAAAGAATAAACTTGAGTGAGACTGGCCTGGGTCTAGAGCTTAGTTCTGATTTACTAGGTGAGTGGACTTGGGCAGGTTGCAAACACTCTGAATGCCTCAGTTTCCTCATCTGTAAAATAAGGATACATTCATATACCTCACAGAGCTGTCATAAAGACTTAACAAGACTAAATGCAAAATGCTTGCAACAGGGCTTGACAGAAGTAGCAGAAATTCAAAATTTAAAAGGTAAAACATAGTACGCACTATTTTATGCAATTTGTATATATTATTTATTTTACAATTCATAATAACTCTATTGTTAAATATGATACTAAGGGTCAGAGAGGTTAAACAATGTGCCCAAAGGCAACACAGTGAGGAGACTGTAGCACCGGGATGCTGAGCCAATGTTCCTGATCACTTTTGGCCTCTGCTTGATAAGCATCAACCATCATTTCGACCAACCTTTCTCCTAAGTAAAGGTCAGTTCCTCTTCTTTCCTCTCCTTATTACCTCTGCTACATGTATGGGTAAATACCATGCCTCTTCTAAGTGATGAAATCTCAGAGCACTAAGATCTTGTTTGATTTCTTATTACTTCTTCCATTGAGGCTTGTACGGCCTTTGTACTTGCAGATGATATTTACATAGCTGGGGATCTAAACTGAGGTTCAAATCTAACTAGAGAACTGGATTGGAATCCTATCTCAGCCAGTTATTCTCATTTTTCTTTCTTATCTCACGTGTCTATTTATTGATCTATTTCATTATTTACTTGCAGGAATAATGCTGGGTTGAAAAACACAGGGGCCATGTGTGAATCCAGGCCTCGGCTCTATAGCCTGTGTTAACCTGGGTAACTTACCCTAACCTCTCTGAGCTTTGATTTCCCATGTGATAGAAGCAAAATAAAACCTATGTTTGAAGAGTCACCAGTAATATGGGGAAGTCATTAACAGGATAATTTTCATATTCACTTGCCCATCTGTGGTTTGTGCTAAGAAGCCACTGCATTTCTCATTGGTGACATCCCCTCTCAATTCCTAGAAGCCCAAAGCTTCCATCTTTCACCGGGGTTTCTCTCACTGTGGTTGGAATGTAATGGGTCAGGTATGGGGGTGGTTGTCAGGGGCAGCTCTTAACGCCTTCATTGCTTCCTTTTCAGTTACCTGAACTATTTTTTTAATTACCTTTTTTTTTCCTTTGCTTGAAATATTTTTCAGGTGTTTCAGGATTTTGAAAAGTTATTGAAAAAATAAATCTTGCTGTTCTTTCTCCTCTTGACATCTATCAGGCCTTCTCCACGGCTTCAAATGGAACCCTTTGAAGTAAGTGAACTTAAAAGGAGAACTGAAAACTCAGCCTGATGCCCTGAAGTCCCACAGGCGGCCTTGCCACAGGGACCACTCTTGGTGGACCTCATTAGCGCGGGCTGTTCCTGCAGCGCCGTGCAGGCGGGCAACGCCCGGGCTCCAGGCTTGGAGGCCGCCCGGCGCCCCAGCGGGGCAGCATGGAAGGACAGGCGGTGCAGGTGGCTGCGTGCGGCTGTGGGGACCGGGTGCGCTCGCAGGGCCCCCGCTGGGGCGGCCGCGGAGCCCATCCTGCAGCCCGCACCAGCAAGCAAATTGCACCTGAGTCTCCTTTCAAGACGCTGGCTGCCTTCAAAACGAGGCTTTGAAGGGCTGGTTTCCTTGGCTCTGCACCGGAGAACAGATTCGGCTTTTCAGGGAGGCGGGGCAGCCCCCATGTGCCTGCCTCTGAGGCTCTCGCCTGCATTTACAGCGAGAATAAAAGGAAGTCTGTCTGGTGGGTGTTCCTGAGCACCGTTTCCATCCCTTTATTTACCGAGGAAACGTTGGACTCCTGCAGTTCTCACTGGTCATTGGGGGATGAATGGACTATTTGAAGTGAGCGCATTGGAAGTTTTTCTTTGGGCTATATATAATTTTCTGTCTCTGTCTCTGTCTCAAAACTCAGGGATACCGTTTTACTTAAGGATCCGTTTGGAGAAGGAAACACTATACTGATACACGTAAACAGGATGGTGCAAACCCCGTTGGAGGTTTGGAAATCCAGTATGTGGTAGAGAAGGGAGAACTGCCAACCAACCCGTTTTCCTGCGTTGTGCCAGGCCTTTTGGCCCCTCATGAGCCGTCTCCCTTACAATGGGGTGGGGGTGGGGGAGGGTAGAGAATACAGTGGTGAAAAGGCAGTGAGAAAATGCCTGAGGCATTGTAGCCAGCAGGCCCTCCCTTAACCGCAGAAGCTAGCCCTTTGTTTTGGGGTTTAGGTAAGTTCTTTCTTAAACATAGGGATTTTTTTTTTTTTTTGGCGGGGGCGGGGTTGTTTGCTTTTGTGGGTTTTTTTTTTCTTTCCTTTTTTAAAAAAGATTTTATTTATGTTTAGAGAGGGGAAGGGAGAGAGAAAGAGAGGGAGAGACATCAGTGTGTGGCTGACTTTCCCATGCCCCCAACTGGGGACCTGGCAAGCAACCCAGGCATGTGCCCTGACCAGGAATCGAACCAGTGTTCCCTTGGTTCGCAGCCAGCATTCAATCCACTGAGCCACACCAGCCAGGGCGGTGTTGATTTTTTTTTTTTTTTAAACAGTTCTTAGATCTACAGTGCTCTCCTTTGAACCAGCTCATTTTGGCAGTGCCCTTCCTTTGTGTAACTGCTTTAATATTCTTAAAGTTTCTTTTATAAACTCAGCTTGTTCAGAGTCAGCCCAGTCATATGTGGCACACAGTTCTTGGTACGCGGAGCATGGTTCCACCCTAGGATGCCCAAAGCCATTCAGCAGATTGTACTGGCTTAAAAAATAAATGTTAGTACTCTGCTCCAGGATACTTCTCTGTTTGGAGGGACAATTACTTCTTCGGGGTTTCATAGGAAGTTTATCAGTGAATCGGTGTAAGCCTGGAAGAGCATACTCAAATAAACTTTCCCAGAAAAAAGAATATAGATTCGATGCAGGAGTCCCAAGGGCGGTCTTATTATCTCCTCACAAGAAAGCAGGCATGAAGGATCTCTATGAATTCCCAAGGCAGTACAGAAAGTGGCGACTCCGGTACACAACTAAATATAGGTTTGCTGACTCCAAGCCGATGTTATTTCCACACACGGTGAATCGTCTTTCTCTTTACCCCACCTCTTGTCCGCTCTCTCCCTGGTTAGAACTTTTATCTCTTAGTTCCTTGCCTGAAACTTTTTGTACCTGGAAGCTTTATCACGCTGTGGCAGACAGTCCTGGGCAGACAGCTCACTCCGTACCGGGTGAATTGAACGGTTTCCATTCTTACACACAGGCTGTGTTGTACACCAAAACCCTGTCCCCTTTTTAGTAGGAGGAGACTGTTAATTACAGACACACATGGACTTTGTGTTCTAAAAAGACCCTGCGCATGTGTTTATGTCATGTCCAGCCCAGTAGAGAGAGGCTAAATTGTGTCTGAAAGCCCTACAAGGGGAACGTTAATTGAGGCATAAAAGCCCGTGTCTTTGATCTTCCCAGGACTTGTGGTTCTTCCGGAGCCCGAGTGCCGTTCCTGAGGACACAGGTTGGAATGAAGCCTGCAGTGAGATTGGTGCCAAAGGCACCAGGCAGGATATCTTAGCTCATTCCCACGGCTGCTGAGAGCTCTGCCCGTGTATATTTACCTGTCACATTTGAAGCAGCCCCAGAGCTGATCTCTGCAGTCATCTCTGTATCCAGGCCTGTGTCCTCAGCTTTCAAATATTTCAGTGAGGATGTCTAAGCTCCCCTTCTACGACCACCCCCTTCCCATCATAGAATTCCCCCGTTTCCATTCTAAACTCTAGCCTCCACTATATGATTCATTGACACAACAGCTGGATTTCCTTCCCTCTTTCGCAGCATGCCTGATTCATGCGTTCACTTAATTTCTCCTTCTCTCACTTATCCATGCATTTCTTCGAGATTAAATGCATAACAAGTTGACTAGAGTCATTGTATTTAATGAGCAAGTCAGCTTAGTATAATATAAAAAAGTTAGGTTTGGGAGTGAAAGAAAGCTTAATTGTCAGCATTGCTACTTAACAGCATTATGACTTTCCGTAAGATACAGAACTGCTCTGAACCTCACTGTTCTCATTTATAACAGGGAGGATGCGAATATTTATCTTGCAGAGGCATCATGGGGAACGGGATGGTACACGTAAGTACTTAGCACAGGGCCTGGCACACCATCGCCATGGTTGGTATAGTTGTTACTGGGAAGGGAAAGGCGGCTGTGGGCCCAGCTGGATAGTCGTCGGCAGCCGTCCGTCCCGAGAGACGATGGTGTAGCTTCTTAAGAGTCTATCTGCACCGCCGAGAATGGTTGTGCAGTCCGACTCGGGAGTGACACGGTATCTGTCTCCTCCCGTGTTGAATCGACATCTTGCGATGTCGCTGGAGTGTCCTCTCCAGTGAAGCTGAAGCTACAGAGCCTGGGCAGGGTGATATGGAGGGTCTGCTGTTGCCCATGCAGCAGACCCCCCCTCTCTTCGCAGCTGAAGGGTCCAAGGGAAAGACGGAGTCAATACAGCTTGGCTTCAGGTGCGCCGCAGGAGTTGCCGGTGTTGACTACAACGTCAAACCGCCTTAGGGACTCCGGCTCCAGATTTTCTGTCGGGGTTTACTCCCTTAGCCTTTCCCCTGAAGAGGTATGCCGCAAGGCAGCGGAGGTTTTTTGGAGTCAGAGTTTTCCTTCTCTGATGTGCCCTGACTGGAAGATCGAACCAGCGACACTTAGCTCGCAGGCCGACGCTCAATCCACTGAGCCAAACCAGCCAGGGCTGGTTAGTATTGGATAGTATTGTTTACATTATCCTGTCTCCTCTGGGGAATCACAGAGATTCCAATGCTCTCCTAAGATAAAACCTGGAAATGGGCTTTCCTTAAGGATGCTGGTGCTTTAGATTTCTCTTTCATCGGTTTCTGTGGGGGTGCAGGAAGCCCACGCCTGCAGGACAGCAGTAGTGACATCCCAAAGAGTGGGAGAAACAGGTGACATGTCTATGTGAGGGCAGCAACACACGATCAGATCAGTAATGTCTGAGCTTCCTGCCTCCGTCTTGGGCTCCATCCCGTTTAAAACATTCATTCAATCATCATTCCTTCATTTTCCTACTTTTAACCTATGTACCTTGGATATGCTAAGCTCTGGACAGGCTTCTGGAGAGGCCTGCCCTAAGTTGCCTTCTCACTACCACTGTATTTCTAAGGTAGTTTTCAAATATCATTATCATTTTTTTTTTTCCCTTGCAGCAGCTCTGTACTGTTCAGAAGCCATCCTGCTGGGAAATCTCATATGTACAACAGATAAGGGGTCTGTCCTAGCTGGAATGGGGGCCAGTCAGGTTCATGCAGCCTGTCCGTTCAGTCTTTCCTAGTGCTATTCTCTCATCCTATGTAGCCTTGCATGATTCTGGAAGAACCTCTTTAGTTTTGGAACAAAGAATTAAGACATACCAGGTCTCTGACAATGTGCTACTGTGTTTTATCAAGAGGGTGAAAAATTCACTATTTACACCAACATTGTCAAGAGCCAGGGCTGGTAAATTTACCAACCACAGGGACAGGTCAGTTGTGATGGAGGGAGTGGGTTACAGTTCAGAGGGATGGATTATGGTGGCCCAGGGAAAGTGCAGTGGAGGATGCTTTTATATCCCTTTATCAGTGACTCGTCAGACCGACTGCAACATTAGGACGGTAACGTCACCACCAGTGGCATTCCCACTTTATGGGCTAGAAACTGAAGCTCAGAGACGTTGCCCAGCTGAGAAGGGGCTGAGATTTGAATTCAGGTCTCTCTTTCCAGGTGTCCTGCAGGGTTTCCCTCCACCTCCATGAGTGTTGTGTGAGCTGTTCTTTCTCAATCATCGGGAGGATGCCTGACCCCAAGAACATACTCCCTTCCCATCAGATGGAATACAGTCCCTTCCCTTTCTGCTCATTATCTCCTTATCTTCACCTGTGCCTGACAGATTAGTGTGTCAGGAAGATAAATGTCCCCTCAGATCTTCTGACAGAGATGCCTCATCTTGGGAGAAAAGCTTACAATACCCTTCCTGGATCCAAGCAGACGGGAGTATGGAAAGGCTGTGCCCTTCCCCTTTCTTAGCCTTTAAGGAGGAGGTTGCAGAACGCAGTGCCAGCAGTGACAGAGGGAAGCGCTCCCGGGTCAGGGGCAATCACCTCCTTAGCCATCTACAACTGGCGTCAGGCAAGTGGAGGGAAGGAGGAGGATAATTATCTGAGGCTGCTTTCCTTCTCTCTCCCGTGAAACTCACCTTTCAAGTGTGAGAAAAGGCTGTGCCAGGACGAGAAACCCATTATGGTTTTTCTGTAGTCAGCAAGGTCAGCCAGCCCCTCCAGAGTCTGTAAACATACGCGGTGTGGTATGAGGCTTCTCATTTGGTCCCGAAAATATATGGAAACCCCCCAAGAAAAGGAGCCGCTGATGATGAAATTGCTTCTTGTCATCTGAGCAGCATTTTGCAGTTTTAAAAAAGAAGTTTCTTGTGCAATATGTCATTTGATCCTCATAATAATTCTCTCTGGCAAGGCAGAACTATTCATGCCACTTTAAAGAGGGGCAAACTGAGGCTCAAAGTAGCGACGTGACTTGTCTAAAATCACACACTATGAAGTGGCAGAGCCAAAATTTAAATCCAGATCTTCTGACTCAAATGCAGGAATATCACCATATTCATTGTAAACCCCCCAAAAGAAGACACCTAAGAAGGGCTCCTGGTGAATAACTGGGCTCAGATTAAGACAGACAGACAGACAGACCAACAAACAAACCCCAGAGCCTAGAAGCGATGTTAACACAGGAGCCTCTCATGCAAACTGCACTTCAGGAAGAAGCCTGCACTGAACTGCCTGTTCGCACCATGTTTCTGCTATCTGAGCCAGCCCTTATAAAGGAGTTACTAGAATCCTCTTTTAACCAATAGGATTGAGGCTTTCCTCTATCCATCCAATAGGAGCTGTGCAGCACCAACCAATCAGAGCAGCTCCATTCTGATCAATAAGTAAAATGCCATTTGGACCAATAAAACTGTAAAGGATATGAAGCCCTCATTTGCATGAAGGTAGATCAATCAGGGACCAGGGGCGGTGACTTCTGTCTATACATACAAGCGAGTTTCCCTCTGGCTCTGAGAGCACACTTTCCTTTTCCACGAAAGACTACATTTCCCCCGCTGAGGTGAAATGTAGAAGATGTCTTGCCAGAGCAGAGAAGACCAGTAAGGAACAGAGCAGACCTGTCTAACCTGAGAGGCATCTGTTCCTACGGCTGCCTGATAGGTGGGCAGTTTTCACAATGAGGAGTTTTACACTGAATACAGTTTCCTTCTTCACTGCGTTCCAAATTGGGGATTCCTGTTGGTGTTGAATTGGCACCAACAACCATCTGTTGACATCACGAATGCTTAATTCTGTGAGTGTATTTATCTCCATAGTGATGACATCTAAAGTACGCCAAGGATGGAGCTTTAAGGTCAAGTTGCTTCCGTGTTATTTCATTGAAATTGTAATAGGACATTTTGTGTAGCAATTTAGAAGGAATAAGAGAGCTCCTTGTCAAACTAACAACCTTACTGTCAACATTTTGTCTCTGTTTAAGATGGGAAAATACAGAAAAACAGTGTATGCATTTTGGGAAAGACCATGGTCACATTACACAGCACAAAATGTTAAATTCTGAGGGAAACTAAAAGACAGTCAAACTTCCTACTGCATTCGTTTATCATATAATAGTCACGTGAAAGAAAGAAGGGTTTCAATAAAGTGATAGGTGGACTGAGACAGAGGAAGGAGATATGTGAAGAACCAAATGTTTTAACTAGTGAGGAATGCTGCTCATCAAGTTCAAATGCGGTTTCCTTACCGTCTGAGGTGCCCTCCGGTACTGCGGTGCTGCCTGAGTTCTATAAGAAGGCACGGCCCCCAGCTTCTCTCCTGTCCAGTCCCAGTTGCATGTGTCAGGACCAGATTAGTCTTGAAGCATGGCTCTGGGCACATCACTCATCGTCCTACTTGTATACTCTCATTGCCCCCACCCCTTTCCCGTTCCCGGCTATAGAAACTCAAAGCATCTGAAACAAGTATTTAAGGCAGTTAACATTTTGGGCTTAATTAACCTTTCCAACTTTATCTCCTGGAGCTGCCATTCTTCTTCAGGAAAAACTGCTGTGTTGACTTCCCCTGCTCCTCCCTCCTTGGCCCTTCGTCCACCCCGTCATCCCTATCCCCATCTCATCAAATCCTAGCCTACTCCGTCCGGCGACTCCTCTCTTTCCAAACCTCCCGTGCAGCCCCAGATCCAACCTGACACATCACAAAGTACAGAGGGGCAAAACGGAGAGGAGGGCATTCTGCATGACCTAGCTATTGGGCTTCTGCATTTTCTCAAGAGGGAAATCTCACCCTGGGCCCCAGATATCCTTGGGTCCCTGTCTGAATTACCAGCGCAGCTCAGCTTGACATTACTGCAGAACTTACTTTTTGTTTGGTATTTTACGGTCTTGCCTCCTCTTTTCATGAGAACAGATTCCTTTTTTGGAACATCAGACTGCTAATTGGTTAGTAATAATGGCCTATTGAATCTCCCAATACTGATTTTTCTTTGAACAACCTAATAGCTAAGAAGGATACTATATCTCAACACATTGTCTCTCCCTCGTTTGTGCCTCTCTACCAATTGCTGGTGGCTGACTAACTCTCTGAACTCAGTGTCCCAATCTTCTGGATTGGAATTTTGCTCACAGTTACCATTAGCCCAAATGCTATCTCTTCCAAGAAGCCTTCTTTGGTTTCCTCAATTTCAGCTGATTCTCTCTCCCAGGTACTTCTTTGGAAGAATTACCTTCTTAAAATGTAATCATATTGCAGTAGCGAGCCGGTGAATGCTTATGGAGTCCTACGTGTATAGTGTTTGTCAGTTCCTGTGATATAAGTATTCTCACGATGGTTGATTTCAAGCTCCTACTGGAAGAGACAGGCACAAGAGGCTCTTGCCAGCTGGTAGGAACTGACCCCAACACACTCTGGTTTTATGTGTCCTGGTCTCATCTCTCATTCTGCCCCTTATTCTGTTACAGCCACTGGATGTCTTTGACTCTTAAATCTAATGTGCTCTCTCACACCTCTGGCCATTTGCAAATGCTATTCCTCTGCCAGTCACATTCCCTTGCCCTCTGACTAATGTCTCCAAGTCCTTCCACTTTACTTGCATAACTAATATGCATTCTCCCACCTCTGCTTAAATAAAAGGTCTGCCTCTACTTAAATACCAGTCCCACCAGGCAATCTTTCCTGCTCCCCTCAGAGTGAGTTAGGTCATTTTGTGATCTCAACACCTCTTTGCATGGTTGAAATTTTCACTGTGCTTGTTTTAGAGCTATCTTCCCATTAGACAGCAGGCTGTAAGAGGCAGGCATCATGCCTGTGTACTTTCTCACCACATACCTAGTCCCCGGCTCTATGACTGACATGTAGTAAACCCTCAAGGCATGGCTGCTGACTATACTAGCATTGTTTACTGGATGATAAACTTTTATCAGCATGCTTCCTCTGGAGAATTGGTATATTTCTTTGTAAATATTAGACATCAAGGAACCAACTGTGTTTTCCTTCCTGCTTCATCAGACAAGATGCTCAAACTAATTTTGCTGCTTAAGTTTAATAACCTTTATATGCTAGACATTTATATCTAAGTTCCAGAATTTTTTTTTTCCTTTTAACTCTGGTCAGGTTCCTCTATTTTGCCTGTATTTATAATTTTCAATTTCATTGCAGGTACTTTTGAAAACTGCTTCAAGTTTCTTGGGTTACAAAGTAGGATATTGACAAATATATAATTCCTCGCTGTAGTCCTTGAACAAAAACTTTTACTCTGCCCCAGAGCACAACCTCACACCAGGCCTTGCAATGAAAGGAAGTGGAGCAAAAGCTTTAGAACAAAGGCTTTGAACAGACTGATGGCTGCCAGAGGGAGGCAGGTGGGGGGCTGGGGAAAACAGATGAAGAGATTGGGAAGCACAAATTGCTAGTTACAACATAGTCACGGGGATATGGAGTTTAGCATAGGGAATATGGCAAATAATATTTTAATGACTCTGTATGGTACCAGGTGGGCACCTGAAATATCATGGGATCACTGTGGAAAATATATGATTGTCTAATCATTATGCTGAGCACCTGAAACTAATACAAAATAATATCAAATGTAAACTGCAATTGAAAAATAAAACTTGTCGATTTGCATAAAAAGAAAGTATACATGTGCTGTTTTGTTAAATACAATATGAATTTATATGTAAGGATTAATAAATTAAAAAGAAAAAGAAAAAAAAGCTGAGGCTCTGAAATTATAGGGACAAGTGTTAGCATCCCAGTTTGTCATCAGTTTGCAATATGACACCAGGTAAACTAGTTGGCCTCTCTGATTTAAAGTTTCTTTATCTGTTACCTGGAGGTGATTCCTCACAAGGCAGTTTTAGAGATTAAATTAAATAATGTGTGTAAAGTGCTTAGTACAGTTCATAGCACTTGGCGAGCGCTCCATAAATGACAGGTATAATTACAAATAATGCCATTGAAGAAGACATGAGTCACAGCAGAATCATAGCAGAGGTTTGGCAAGAGCCAGCTTATTTGCTCCAACCCCTTCTATCTTGTCCCATCTTTCTAATGCTGCCCCTCCCCCACCTGTCTCCAAACATTACAAAAACAATTCCAATGTTCAGACTCTGATCTACTAAGAGTACATCACCAGTTTCCCCAGGGATAGTGCCTGGTTGAAATCCCCCTCGTTTCATTTGCTGGTAGAGAAACTTTAATTCAGCACACTAAAGAAAATGCAATTTGGTGTACCTCATCAATTTATTGTCACCTCGGTTTGTTCGATTTGTGCAGGGAAAGAGAAGTCAAGACATCGAAAGCAAGCTATAGCGTGTTTAAGTTTGTCCAGGACCCGAAGGCAGGCTTATTTCAGCAGCAACCCATGCACTTCTATTTGCTTGGTTACTACCTGGCGTGTGTGGCCCCCACTATTAACCTGCAACACTGTGTCAGCCTCATGGGGGTCCTAAGAAATGATACGAAATGAACCCATTTTGTGACTTTCCAAACCTAGAATTCTGACTGAATTCTATCAGGTTGCTGTGGTCACTTAAGATGTTCTCATCAGTTTTGGTGTGATTATTTTCAGCACCGTTTATCAAACACATATTGAAGATGTGCTCCGTAGGATATGGTGTCATAAGTAACATCTCACTGGTGAGTGATGTGTGTGAATCTTATAGTCCAAGGACATTGATTTTCCTACAGTCCCTTAAAATGCCGTGGCTTCCCACACTAATTTGTCATTGCCTGTGAACTTCCTTTAGCTTGAAACGCCTTCCATTCTTCTCTAAGACCAAAATCACAACTGATTTTTTGTTCTGATTTAGCTAGTAATTAAAAAGTAATATTTGTTCATTCTCCTATTCATCCTTTTTTTAGTGGTTGTTTATTAAACATTTACTATGTGCCATACACAGTGCTCAATGCTGGATATACCAAATCCATTAAACAAAGTGGCCCCCGCTCTTGAGGGCTCATGTTCTACTGGGTGAGGCAGATATTAGTAAATAAAATAAAATATTAAAATATTTACTATTTAATGGAGCATTCACCATACATTAAACACATTACAAGTTCCTTGTGTTACTTAATCCTCAAAAAAGTTAGCAAAGTAAATATCATAATTCTCTTTTTATACAAGAAATTGATTTTATAGGAGCTCTGTAAATTGCCCAATGTTTAATTAATTGTTACAGCAAAACAGGAATTGGAGACAAGGTATATATGTTTTTAAGCCTCATGTTTTTCTCACTGCTACCTTACTCACTGTAGGGCCATTCTGTATATATCATCTATTGCTGTGACAATTACTTTACTTAGGGGGTCTTTGTGAAGTGTCAAAGGCCTGACATACGCCAAGCATTCAGACAATGCTGGCGTTTTGGGCATCTTAGGAGGCATGAATGTAACACCATCATCCAGTGGTGGAGGGAGAACCAGCTTCAGGGATGGCCTGGGGTCAGATATTGGCTCAGGTGCAGAGGTCAAGGCCAGGTAACAGCAGGCAGCAGACTCTGAGGACCTGCCCAATGCCTGGCTTAACATTTGTAAGAAGGAAACGGACATGAACTAGGGAGACTTCTTAGCAGTTCTGGAAGGAATTTATGTGGATGGTGTCCTTTATTCATAGGAGGTTTTTTGGAAGTTCTGTGATCTGTCTCCTGCCACCCTCTGTCCTTGTCACAATCTTCTTTGAGCTCTTTGTTAGTTTGCAAGGTACACTCTTAAGCCTGCATCTACCCACCTTAAGGTTGCCGGACCAGTCTCTTGAGCCAGGAGAGGCCATTAAAGTTTTCTCTGAAAAAAACATGAGGGTATGGGAACCATACTAACCTCTGTTATCACCATTTCATTCTGTGACTCTGGGCAACTCACTGTTACTTTTTCCTCTCCTTGAATTTCACTTTCTTCACTTTAAAATGTGTGCTTATAAATATGACATATTTGAAAGTGACCACTAACAGCAGTTGACTCTTGGAAGAGTGCCTTGAGGTTGAGGGAAGGAAAAAATGTTTCCCTTTTAACTGCATTGTAAATGATTTGCATTTTAGCAAATTCTCATATATGTGTATTGTATATGTGTATGTGTGTGTATAGTTTGATCAACTTGTAGTTACCACTTATTATGTCCCAGACACTTACTATAGTGTGTTGACTTATCAATCAAAGAATTTGTGTCCCCAGGAAACTGGCTTTCAGAGGGCAAGGACGGAGTCATGTTTTCTTACAGCGTAACACAGGGTCTGGCACATGGTTAAGTGTTACATGAATTTTGTCAAACTACTTACTTTTAAAAATAACTAAATCAGTAGAATAAGATATTGGACGAGACAAGAATCTTCTGAGGTGGGCTTTCAAATTTGGGACTCCGTATGTTAAACACACTCCCCAGGGTTTCACATTCGTCGGCAAGATTGTCTGTCTCACCATCTTGCTCCTCAGTGTAGATGGTCAGAAGCTATGGTCTGGCACCAGCAGCAATAACGGTCAGGTTGGATCCTGCGTAGAGGCTATTTTCTCCATGTCTTCTGACCTTTGCTATGGGTCAAGGCTTCCACGTTGAGGGCTCCCAGGTGTTTGTAGCCAATGACCTGGGAAAAGTTCAGGAGTGCATCTTGTTCCAGGAGAAGGCCAGGAGCATGTGTGACAGGTAAGGCCTTTAGGGAAATTCTTACATGCTAAATTGTTCCCTTTGGGCGCGGCGTGGGCGTTAGTGCTGTGGGGGCTGACTGCCACCAAGGAACCAGGCCATCAGCATCCAGGCCTTCTTCTTGCGACATCTGCTCTAGCAGCTAGGAGCTGGGTCACCAGCTTCCTTTCTCTCTTGAATCGGTGCCAGGCCGTCTGATGCAATGAGGAAGTGAAACGATGTCTTCAGGGCTTGGGAAAATGTAATTCTGTTTGAGCAGTTTGCAGGCAGTTTCGCGACTCATCCCCCTGAATTCAGGACCGAATGAAGTCATTAGGCCCTAATCTAAAGCAGCTAAACAGGAGTCACTGGGAGATCTACCAATTAATCATGGTTGGAACCCAACAAGCGGAAGCACCCAAGGCGGAATGAATAAAAGTAATGAAATTAAAGGCCAGTCCCGTGCAATGCCGCACAACTCCAGGAACAGGTTATGGGCTGCTCAGCCCTTCCGGCCGTATGAGAAATAGAGACTCAATGCCAAAACACGGACATGCCGGGAAGTGGCTTTATAGGTCGCCTGGGGTTTGTCAGAGGTCCAGAGGTGTGCAGCAGGAAGTGGGAGGGGACGGAAAAGAAGATGCGGTTGGATTTTTGTAGATGTGATAATATGGTAATAATATAGTAGAATATAATATAATGATATGGTTTGAAACCATATGTAATGAGACCTCTTTCATAGCACTTCAATAATTTATACTCGAGTTCTTTGTAGATGGATCATTGTCCCGATCTAAACTGTAAAGACAGAGGGGTCATTTCCAGTGAGTCTTTTTCCATACCCAGCACAGCACCTGGCACATGGTAGCTGCTAAATAAGTAATTTAGAGATTAATTTAATTAATTCAGGGCAGAACAAAGATTCGAACTGAGGTTTTTCAATTCCAAATTTTGGGTGCCCTTATTTAATCAAAATAAGAGTTGTTATGTGCTAGCAGTTTCTGGCCCAGAAATGTTACAGTATTTTGAATTATAGCTTTAGGGGTTTTATAAAGTAAATTATCAAGTCCAAGCCTCGAATGTCACAGGTGGAGGGCTGAGGGACAGAGAGTGACAGGAACTGGCCTCAGGTTCCCCAGCATTAAATCCATGGCAGAGAAATGCTTAGAACGGAGGTCCTGACTATGAGATCAGTCCTTCCGATCAGCACCAGGGCCTTTGCTGTCATTGTTGACTGTCGTCCTTCCTGTGCAAAAAGTCTTTGTCCTCTGAGGTTTCTAGCACGGTTAGTCTGTCTAGATTGGGCCCAATGAAAGGTTTGCAAAATTGTTTCTGGAGTTTATGCTGGTGGCCGGGGAAGTGAGTCTGAGTGACAAGACAGACAGGGAGGAGCCATGTCAGCCTGAGGGATTATCCGCATTAGAGGTCTGTCTGTGTTAAAAAGGAGAGAGGACTAATTTGTGTTGGGAAATTTCAGAGGTGGTGTTCATCTGACTGAAGTCTGGACTGTAAGATGTAGTGGGAGAAAGTGTGGGCAGAAGAAAACTCTGTGTGTATGTGTGTGTGTGTGTGTGTGTGTGTTGAAGTGTATATGTTTATGCACAGGTGCATTTCTTTTGTTACATTCCATCCCTGATTTTGTATATAAAGGTAGATGCTTCATTCTAACATACTTTTTTAAAGAACATACCTGAATCTGTCTACAGAATGTATATGTGACAGGGGTTCATTTGAGCATGGATATTTATGTGTTCATGAGGTGACTACAGTCTTCTAGAAGTTGTCATTGGTATAGAGGATATTGAGAGGTGTGTTAGTATGCATGTCTTTATGTATTTTATTTTCATTTTTCTTTGCACAACATTTTCCTAGATTTCTGTCTTACAGGTTTGTAGGTCTGAGAATCTGTTAGTGTCTTTTTGAGTGGGTGTGTGTTCTTAGTGTGGGAAGGATGATTTAGGTGAGAATCTGAAAGCGTGCATTTAGAATTTGTTGGCATCTGTGCATTCTGACGTGTGTGTATGTGCATTTTAGAACTGTTGGATGTTTTGGGGTATGTTTGTGGGGAGAAAGGGAATTCAGTGTGCTGGTATGTATTTGTATGTCTGTATGTGTGCCTATATATGCTTTAGTTGTATGATATGTTTTGTTGGGGAGACTGTATAATTTATCATCCACATGGGACATATTTGAGAATGAAATGTGTGTGTGTGTGCATGTGTTTGATTGACAACTACACTTGAAGAAAGGGCAAATCCATGAGCGGTGCAGGCAATACAAGATATGTTGACACTCGAATGTGTGTGCATGAGAAAGTATATCTCTGAATGGATGTGTGTCTGTTTACTTATATATGTTATTGGTATCAGGAATTTATAAGAATGACAGAAAAACAGTAGCAGTCATTATATATTTAAGTTTTTCTCAGGTTGTAAACTTGTAATAGAGGCATTAATAGAATTAACAGAAAAGAGCAAGTCAAAGCCCCAAAGTTATATATTTTTTAACCAGATCAATGAACTGGGAAAAGAAGCCATATGTATCTTGTGGTAACAAAACCCTACATGGTTAAAAAAACGAGCAGTCAGTAAGGAGAAGAAATGTGAACTACAATGCACTAGAAAGGGTCTTTTATGTACAACATCCGCTTTGCTGTGTCCTCTTTATGCCTCCTGCTTTGTTCTTCATGAGTAACTCTAGCTTGTGATGGTCAAGATAGCTGAGACCTTTTATCCTCTTACCTCGACAGTTTGGAAAAATGACCCAGTGTGACCTCTGTCATGTAAGAGACAGAAAAAGGCTGGAAAGAGTCTCCTGCTCCATTTCAGGCGATTCAGAAAAGACATCCCGGGGGTGCTGTTCGCATCCGCACTTCTATTCAGAGAGTGCTCCCCCTGAGCCCCTGGCTTATACACGTACCCCCTGGGGCTGGCAAAGGCACTCGCTTGGTTTTCACTGGCTTTGCAGGGTGTAGCGGAGAGGTGGAGATAGTGCTCTCCCTTCAGTTCTACCACACCAGTGCAGTAGTTTCCCAGCAGTTCTAGGTCCCTTTTCCAGGCGCATTCTATATGCTCACAGAAGTGAAGTGACAGGTACTGCTTCTAAATGTTATCGTCGTTCCTGTAGTGCTCTTTGTGTGGCAGGTTAAAGATGGCTGCACGTTCTTTGTCACCCTTCTCTTGATTGACAGGTGGAGTTTAATTGCCTCCCTTTGATGGTGGGATGGCCTTAGTGACTTAGTTGACCAAGAGAATGTGTCAGGAGCGACGCTGTACAACTTCTGAGGCTGTCTCATTAGAGCCTTGGCTTCTGCTCAGTTCTCTTTCCTGTCTAGGAAACAAGTCGCAACTCTGAGAAGCCCCAGCCACTGGAGAGGTCACTCTGGCCTATCTGGGCTGGTCAGCAGCCTGATGAGCATCTGACTGACAGCTAGCATACTTTCCCTGCACAAGGGCCATCCCAGCCTCGGTGCCAGGCAGTTGAGTGCAGAAGCCATCCTAGAAGTGGATGCGCCAGTCAATGCCACATGGCCCACAGACCAACTGTCCAGCTGAGCTCTGCCTGCGATCCTGACCCACAGAGTAAAATGGTCCACAACACTGATTTTGAAGTAATTTCTTCCACAATAGATAATTGGAATAATGGTGCTAGAAATAGCTGCCCTAAATGGAGCCATTGCCATTTGTCAGAGAATGTTCGGGATTTATACACCTTTATTTTACTCTATCTACAAAATAATCTAAGGACTTTGGAACTTTTTATTATTCCCATTATACATATGAGGAAGTTGAGGCAAAGAAACTGGCTTAGATCACACCGACAGTAAGAGATACATTCAGACAGAACATTTTCATAAACACTGCCCTCCTTGATAGCTCTGTGCCTATGTTGATATCAACCTGTAGGAACATATTCTTTGTTTTGCTTGGAATAATTTTCCAATCACACTTCAGCTGACACATTTTTTCTTATCCTTCCTTGTCTAGCTCTTTAGTTAGAACCACTTTGTACCCAAATTCATATAGATTTCCCAGGGCAGATACATATGCATTACGCAACCTTGTACTAATGGCATGAAAACAAGTAAGTTACTCAACTTTCCTGAGGCTCAATTTTCTTGTCTGTAAACTTAGTTAAAATAATTTCCTTATAGGTTTGTTCTAAAGATCAAGGGGTGTGAGAGATGCTAAAATATGTCATATATGGAGGGCCAGAATGCACACACTAGCTGTTCTCAAAGCTGAGCTGCAAACCTAAAGGATGAGTTCTAGAGTCAATATCCTTTCATTGTATATGTCTCTAGGATACCAAGTTCTTAAGGCACTATTTGTGTCCTTAAGGAGGTCATAGTTCAGTTGGACGAAAGACAGGTAAAAGAACCAATATGTGAATGAGATTCATGGTAGGATAGATGGGAGCATAGAGTCTTTGGACCTCAGAAAGGGGCCCTTAATCCCTTTGGGATGGCAGGTCATAAAAATTTTCTTGGAAATGAAATGAGCCCTGCAGAATAAGAGGTATTAGTGAGGTTAAGAAAGATGAAAACCAAACACTCCAGATCAGAAGGAGCTTGAGCAAAAATGTAAAGAAATCCAAGAGCAGGATGTAGAGGGGAACATGCAAGTTACTTGGTATCTTAGGGGCATAAAAAGACCCGGGGAAGGTAACTGGGGATAGAGAGGCATGAGAGGCAGATACAGAAAACCCTGAATCCCAAGATGAAAACTTTTCACCAGGGTCTGTGAGAAGTTCTCAAAGGCCTGGCAACAATGAGCGCAGATGGAGCAGTCTGCATTTTAGCACAATTACTTTGGGGCATGTATTAGCGGGGCAAGACTGGAGACAGACTGACATGGAGGGTTTTTCCAATATTCTAAAAAAGGATGATGATGATGTGCTCTAGGGACATGGTAGTGGGCACTGGAGAGATGCCAAAGCTACAGGAAGAAGGAAGCTTGGTGACAGATTTGTCCATGTGGGCAAAAGGTGGGAAAGGAATCTGAGTTAGTACCTTGGTTTTGGCCTTGGGTGACTTAGTTCATAGGGGTACCCCACAATCAAATAGAACTAAAATGCAGGAGGGATGGTTTCTTACCACCCCCTGGGAGGCGTTGTACAGTGGGCAGGACAATGGGTCCTCTGGTCTCCCCTGTTTGAGTCGCAGGCCTGCAGGAGCAGAGATCCAAGCAGGTCATTCCAGCGAATCAACATCTGTGATGAAAACTGAACTCTAATTGTGCCAGACCCACTCTGGCCTAATACGTGTGATTTTTAACATAATGCACTGCTGGAGCGAAGTTGTCAGAAAGGCTGGTAGGGAAGGAGGTAATCTGCGAGACTTCAAAGAAGAGAAGATTGAAGCCATTTTATGAGGCTGGGAATGAGTCATTTGTCAGCATTGCCAGTGTGCTGTCAGCTCCGCGGGGAGAGATGCCTGGGCACCCTAGGGGGAGGGCTGGTGAAGGTGTCAACCTCCAGTCACCAGAGGCCATGTGTGGGGTAAGAAGTGTCAGTCACGTCACATCCTTGTCCTGACCTGGGTCAGAGGGAAACCAAGGTCGTATCAGAGCATTTGTCATCCTAACCAAGGAACCTTGTAACCTGCTTTCTGCCAGGAGTGAACCGATGCGCTCAGCATTTATTAGAGACAGTTCAGAGCTTTAATTCCCCTGTGAGATTTGCACTTTACAAGAACAGTGAGAGGGCAACACTTGGTGGGGGGTGGGTACTGAACTAAACAGCAAGAGTAGATTGTGACAGATAGGATAAGAGACTTCTAAAGCTGCGGTCACTGAAAGAGGACCATGTAGGTGAACACCCTTCTCTCTATTCAGCTGTCAAGTCTAAGGGTAAATCTCAGAATCTGAACAGCTTGGAAGCCATTCCAGTGACTGACAGCCTGCTCTTGAGGCAGGAATTCTGCTTTCTAAGTCGTCGTATTACCTGTTAGACCCCTTCCCCATTGTGACATTATCTTGGGTTTATACTTGGGAACTTGAACAGCAGTCTCCTCCAAGATGGTCTTCCTGAGTTCACTGTTCTATTCTAATCGATTTTCCTTCCTGACACCATACTGATCATTTCAATTGAGTCTTCTTCCTGCCCACAGTGTCCTCCCAGGCTGTATGCTCTGCTGTCTACCAACCTACATAGTTTCAATCTCAAGCCAGACAGCTCCTGCAATCTAGCTGCACTTGTTCTTTTTAGTTTCTCGAACATGCCGAAATCTTTTTCTCCCTCAAGATCTTTGCACAGCCTGGTCTCTCTTCTTGGATGATGTCTATTCATCCTTCATCTCAGGTTAAACTTCACTTCTTCAGAGAGGTACTTCCTAACTCTCCAATGAAGTTGTACCCTACCCTAAACACATATAGTCTGTTCTGTCTCATAACATCTTTTCTTTTGTAATGTTTATGGTTATTTTATTGTTATTATTTATATTCTGAGACCTCATTTTGACCTTGAACTCCAGAGGAGTAAGAATAATACTTGCCTTTTTTTGCTAGTGCATCTACATGCCCGGAACAGTGTAATATAAATGTTCCACAAACATTTGTGTGATAAATAAATGAAGGAAGAAATAAATAAAGATCTATTCAGTAATTCTGGTGAGAAGAAAAGTTTGGGACTCCAGGCATGAGACAATATCACAGAAGTACCAAAATGACTTGTGTTGGCCAAGAGACAAGCAAGAAATCAAGGAACCTTATTAATAACATTCTTGCCACTTTAAGCTTTGCTTCCCATTCACACTTTCTGTGCCAGGCTCACTTTGAGGGATCAAAGTTACGAAACACTTCATTAGACCAGAATTTCTAAAAGAGCTTATTAAAACACAGATTACTGGCCCTACCCCATGTTTCTTGATACATCTTGGATGAAATTGGAAAATTGCATTCCTAAGAAGTTCTTAGGTGATACTGATGCTTTTGGTCCAGGAATCACACTTTTAGAAACAATGTCTTCGACCATAAACTCTAGGAACAAGGGCTCTGCTTTTCACATTTACTATTATTGAATATAGATACTGTTATATAAGTCTATATATGTATAAAGTACGTGCTCAAAAATATTATTAAATAAATGAATGAAAGAAACTAGGTGGGCACCTGGGCCCAATATCTGGTTCTAACCCTAGGGCCAACTCCTCCTCTTTTACCTGTATCTATCCCATTTCAGATGATCAACACCATCCCAACATCCACTCCAAACATCCACTTCACCATTTGACTTTGTTTAGGTAATTCTTACATTCTACCCATCCTCCCAGAGAAACATAATTTGTTCTTTATTTCTTCATTTCTTTTCCATTTTTAAAATTTGTTTCCACAAGGCCCTGATGATACCTGATAAGCCTCAAAGTTACAGTAGTGTCAGACAAACATGTTACTTCTCCAAAGAGAAATTTTATTCTGATATCTGATTGAACATTTGTATCCAAAGAGCACTGATTAATTGTGGCAATTTATAAAATTATAGCTTGCCAGGCTGAAATAAGCCTTCACACATACTATTACGATATTTTATTTAGCAAACCATATAGCATTAAAAAGATTGTGGGGTAGGCAATGATAAGACAGCTTAATAGTAGAAATGACTTCTTTGTACTTTAGAAACATCCATGTGTATGGTATCAAATGGAGTGTTAATTATTATAGCATCTTATCTATCCTTCATAGATCTTTATTGAGAAAATATTTTGACATAGTAGGTAGATGTGCCATTTATACCTGAAAAAAAAAATAAATGCATCCATACTTATGTAAGTATGGATCTAGGTAAAGATGCATGTTTATCTTCTTTCCTCATGAAATCCTAAAATTTCAGTTTTTCTTGGCTCACTACATCGAGTGCATATTATTTTAAGAATAATAATTAAGAATTAAGTTTCATAGACACAGATAATAGTATGGTGATTACCAGAGGGAAAGAGAGTAGGAGAAGGTAGAAGAAGGTAAAGGAAGATAATGGTGACAGAAGGAGACTTGACTTGGGGTGGTGAACACACAATACAATATACAGATGGTGTATGATAGAACTGTACACCTGATATATATATGTAATTTTATTAATCAATGTCACCTCAATAAATTCAATAAAAATTAAAAATAAAAGTTGCTTTATTCAATGAAATAAGACCTATTACAACAGTATTATCTGTTCTCATTCATATTATATGTGTCATTAGCTTCATACTGATGAAATATTTAGTAATATTTCAAAAGAGTGACTTACGCCAGAGCAAGCTGGAAACTATTGAGGACATAAAGTGATGTTTTTTTGTTTGTTTGTTTTGTTTTTTTATGGTAAAGCAACTTCCCAGGTTGATTTAATTTAGAGTTATTTCCATGCTTTCCTCTAGGTCTACCTACATCTCCAGTTGAACACAGTTAGAACTTGATGAAATATTCTACCTTATGTCACATATGCACACAAAGTTCAATATCAGCACTGATACTCTCATCTACAGTCTTGGTTCTACGTGGGGAAAATCAAATATTTTCTTTCCTTTTCAGCCAGATAGGCACCTCTGGTAATAAGAAACAAGTAAGGAACTAATGCACCGAACACACGTGATCTGTCAGGTGCTCCTTTTATATCAGTAATGATCCTCACATCAACCCTGGGAGATAGACATCATTGTTCCTTCCAGGATGATTAAACAAAAAGCAGGGGAAAAGGAAGGGAAAGGAAAGGTCTAGGAGTGAAAACATATGCTAAAAGTAACACATCTAGCAAATGGTAAAGAATGCATTCATTGAAGAAACAGATCCATTTCTCCCTAAAAACCATGTGCTATGTTTGAGCAGGGTCTTTGCCTATAGTAGGACGTCTTCAGCTGCTGCACGTCGGTTTTGAAAATAACAACCAAGAGATGTGAGGAGGCGGACATAGTCTTCCATTTGTGTTACTCCAAGGGGCTATGTAGTATCTTTTCCTCAATTATCTTTCAAGATAAGGATTTTATACCACTTTCCTGAAACTTCTCTGAGATTATTTTATCTAATTTCAAGAATCATCTTCAGTCCCTCCAATCCATAAATCCTTCTCTGATTCCACCACCAGAAGTAAACTCATTCATTCAATTATGCTGGAGTTCTGTGCCTTTCGTTTGGCAAATGTAGTTTGCAAGTTAACTTATACCTGTTTAATGTCCAGGGATATTAGGATATTAGAATTGTTGGGTGAGATGTAGGAGGCTCACGTTTTATATCAAAATAGTGACAGTAATTTGTTCAATCTCTGGTTTCCTCACAAAACGAGAGAGAGAGAGAGAGAGAGAGAGAGAG
Organism: Furipterus horrens; assembly: GCF_987537825.1. Classification (NCBI taxonomy): domain Eukaryota; kingdom Metazoa; phylum Chordata; class Mammalia; order Chiroptera; family Furipteridae; genus Furipterus; species Furipterus horrens. Next base: position 190,816,374 of record NW_028327174.1, read on the forward strand.
AGAGAGAGAGAGAGAGAGAGAGAGATTATTTAATTTGTATTGCCAACTAGTTATCTCTGAAATCTTTGAAGCTCAATTTCTCCTCTGTTAAACGGGAATAAAACTGAATGAAACCACATTTTATGCCTCTCTCACGTGCTTATATGAGGACCAAGTGAGATAATATAAAGAAGAGTGCTTTAAAAAATCCTATAGTTAATATTACTGTTAGCGCAACAACAAAAACTGTAACAAAAAAACCCAGAAATTCTTGAACTACTTGAAAAGCATCTCTTTAAATTAAAACTCTTATAAGAATGTTGTGAACATCATTTAGTTTATGTTTATTCCTAAATTCCTAGTGAACTCTAATTTATTTAGACATCTTCATGTTTTAGAATCAATGGAGATTTTAACAAGTATCAGACTATTTTATAGGTTTTATAGGCAATAAAAATTGAAAACAAAGTTAACAAAAGCAGTAGAAAAAAGATGATTTGAACTATTCAAGAAATCAGAAATTACTCAAGAGTTCATAAAATCTATTTAGCCATATCCAATTGCTTGCTAAAAATACACAAATCATTCTTATTTATATTCATTTTTTCATATCTCAGTAAATTTGCATGTACCAAAATGGCATTTTAAAATGAACATAGTTTAAACCTCTTTTTCCAATGTAGGGGATTTGAAAACATCAGCACACTAGTTAATTTTTCCATTTATAAAAAAAATATGGATTAGAACAGGAATAGAAAGAACACAGCAAGTTGGACCCAACGCTGTCTAATTCCTTCCCATGGCAGACATCACTAATGTATTATAGCACTTTCCCAACGAGCTAGGTAGTAGCCTCAGAATCACTCTTTCCTTACTGATCCCAGTGGCTGCTATCAATCAATTGGAACTATGCCATTATAGAATTAGATAATTTCTAAGATTTTGTTGTTTAACTGACATATATAAATGCAACAAGTTTGTCTAATGCCTAAAACTCATTCCAAAAAAAAAAAAAAAATCTGTTCCTATTCTTTGGAAAGTGATGACTAATTTAAATTGGTATTCCTCAATTAGCTGTCTCTCTTCCCTGCTCCCCATTCAGTGAATGGTACCAGTGTCTCTCAGTAGGAGATGCCAAGTAAATGAAACAGCCCAGCAGGAAACCCTGTTTGGCAATTCTAACAAGGCATGAAGAATTGGTTTCCTTATTAGATACAATGACAGTTTCCTTTCTGGTGAATATGCAAGTACTGGGCACAGATCTGATGGGGTGTTCTACCTGAAAAAATATTGAAGCATAAGAAAAATACAAATGAAAAGCAGATACTGGGTAATGATGGGATTATCATTCACCTTGGGTATATGAGATAAAAATTCCATTTCCTTATAATGTGTTATCTGAATTAATAGACTTGAGCTTTAGGAGCAAAAAGACCTTATCTTCTAAATGATGAGCTCCTACTATGTGCCTAGGTCTTTCATGTGTATCAGTTCATTTAAATCGCAGTAATACTAGTTAACATATATGAAATATTTCATATGTATCAGAGACTGTTCTAAGCACTACATGAATTAGCTCATTTAACCCCCATAAGAGGTCTGTACAGTAGATATTACTGAGTAACTTTAACAAATAAGGAGAGGACTTCTGGCCAAGATGGAGGCCTAGACTGACATGCTCCATCTCCCTCCACAACTAAGAAAGAGTACAACTACCACAAAACCAGAAATAACCAGAAGTTCCAGAAAATAAAGCTACATGGAAGTCCAATGTACGAAGTTATAAAGAAGTGGTGCTCATCTGGATGGGTAGGAGGGGCAAAGCTGGGGCAGAGAGGTCAAGCTGTGCTGGCAGTGGCAGCTGTGGTGACAGCAGTGCGACGGTGGTGAGATGGCGGTAAGCACAGACACCCATATTTAAGGGGAGATGAGAAACGCCTGCGGAGCACCCCTGGCTGCAGACCAGATACGTCAGCTTGCAATTCCAATGCCGGGGAAGGCAGACCCCTATTGCCTCAAACTGTGAGGGCCAGAGGTGGTGGGGATGGTTGAGGAGGCTCCTGGTCTCTCAGTGGAGAATGAACTGCAGAAATCCATTTTGGACCCCTGCCCCCACACAAAAACACCACAGCATGGTGAGAAGGGTTGCCCAGTAGTGACGAGTGCATGGGGTTCTGCCTCCTATAGCGTAGGAAGCAAAGGTAAACACAAAACTGTCAGGATGGCACAGATAATGATAGAGACCCCGGTGATGCAGCTGACCAGATAGCAAATATCTAATTTAACAGTTCAGCAGATAGGAAATCTTTCTGAGGTTTAGTTCACAGCTTTCGTTTTATGAATGCTTACAGACCTAACAGCAGATCTTAAACAAGATGGAGAAGAAATGAAGACTAGTCCTGCTGAAATGAATGAAAACACATATGAAACTAGTGGTGAGGGAAAGAAAACCAGGGATCAAGTCAACAATTCGAAACATAGGTAAGGAACAAACAGTCAACCAATGCAGAAAAAGGAAATGAAAAGTGAGGAAAATGAGGAGAGGCTCAGAAACTTATGGCACAGCTTTAAGTGGGCCAACATCTGAATCATAGGGTTGCCAGAAGATGAAGAACAACTAGAAATTGAAAAATAATGTGAAAAAATAATGAAGCAGAACTTCCCTAACTTGGGGAAGGAAATAGACTTACAGGTCCAGGAAGCACAGAGAGTTCCAAAAAAACTGGACCCAGGGAAAACCACATCAAGACACGTTATAATCAAAATGTCAAAAATTAAGGATAAAGGGAGAATCTTAAAAGCAGCAAAAGAGAGGAAGAGAATTACATACAAAGGGGTCCCAGTAAGACTATCAGCTGATTTCTCAAAAGAAGCTTTGCAGGCAAGAAGGGACTGGCAAGAAATATTTAAAAGTAATGAAAAGCAAAAACCTATAATCACAATTACTCTATCCAGCGAAGCTGTCATTCAGAATACAAGGGCAGAGAAAGTGCTTCCTGGACAAAGTAAAACTAAAGTTCATCAGACCCAAACCACTGTTATATGAAATGTTAAAGGGACTTGTTTAGGAGAAAGAGAATCAAAAGTATGAACATTAAAATGAAAACTGTATCACAACAACCAACAACAGAAGCTAGGGAATTGAAATAAAGGCAAACTAAGTAGGCAACGAGAGTGGGAAAAAAATTATAGGTATGGGGAACATATTGGGGGGAGGTCAGCTGGGAGGGGGAAGGGGAAAAGGGAGGGAGATAGTGCAGGAATTAAGAAGCATAGTAGGAGGGAGTGGAGTAGACAGGAAGAGGTTGAGAAGAGCTATATGCACAACCAATGGGCATGGACTAAGAGGGGGACAACTGGAGGAAGGGGGGTCACTGGGTGGAGAGGAACAAAGGGAAATTAAATTGGGACAACTGTAACAGCATAATCAAGAAAGCATATTTAAAAAGTGAGGAAATAAAGCAAAGAGAGGTTAAGTAACTTACCCAGTCATGCAATAGTAAGTAGTATAGCTTATATTCAAATCCATGATGTCTGGCTATAGAATCTGAGCTTATAACTACTGTACTATTTTACCTCATGATATTCCAAAGAGTGGTTATACTTATTTTTCTAATTGATAGGGGAACTCAAGAGTTAAAGATTTTAACCTTAGTTGATAGGCTTAAGATTTAATGAAGTAGAAAGCTGGTATTCTAGGCACTGGAATGCATGATCAGGAGGTTCACAAACAGTTTCAACCTTTGTGTCCCAGAGGGTCTGCAAGTGATGGAGGCAGGACCTGAGCCATTGTGTTCCAGGAAGGGACTGCCCATGATGCAGATAAAGAATTGTTGATCAACAGGTAAAGAAGTACTAGGAAAATCAGTTCGGAACTGCGACTCTTATCCAAGCTTCTCCAATTAACATTTATTCCAAACCCCTTACCTACCTTTTCTTCTCCTTATAAAATGTTCTCCTTGAAATGAGATGCTAAGATGGTTTTTGAAGGTACATACTTGCCATTTTCTCAGATCACCAGCCATCTGAATAAAGCACCCATAAAGATTCAATCCTTGTTTCTACTTATTGGTTCTGGTAGTGACAGGCAGCACCCTGACTTTCCTGGTTTCATGAGTAAAACCTACTTCATAACCTATTGCCTGTTGGCAAGAAGGTGTCATAGATTTGGACAATAGGGCAGGAACACCGCGTTCAATCTGTTGTCTCATTTTATCTTTGCTACAATCCAACAATGTGGATGGAATTTCCCCCATTTAACGGCTGGGGATTGTAACTTGCAGCTGATCACACAGCTCACACAGTTGGTAAATGATAGTCCCAAGCTTTGGAGAAGGCAGCCTAGCTCCAGAATGTACATGATTCCAGATTCTCAAGTAACTGACAATCAGATCTGAAAGACGAAAAATGTCTTCGAGGTCTGGTGGATCAGAGATGTCTTGGGACAGCATGAAGAGAGGGCAGGGGTCTCAGAGAAACATCAGAGTGGTGGGGCAGTTTTAAGAATGAGGTTGAATAGTTGGCTCTTTAAGAGAAGTGAAGGCCCTGGCTGAGTAGCTCAGGCGGTTGAAGCATCATCTCAAAATGCCAAGGTTGTGGGTTTGATCCCTGGTTGGGGCACATACAGGAGTCACCAGTGAGTTCATAGATAAATGGAAGAGCAGGTCATGCTCTTCTCTCTCTCTTCCTCTCTTTCTATAATCAATAAATTAAAAATAAAAAGAGGAAATGGAGGGTAGGTTAAGGGGTTTTCAATGACTAGTGACTGTCAATATCTGCTGTGGGGTTGGGAGTGATGTTTGTATGTATATGATTCAGAGTTAACAATGGGTAGTAAGGAAATCGGCATATAGAAGTCGATCCCCTTAGAGGTACAAATCATGGATTGATAAAGAAAAGAAGAATTGTTTGAAGATACGTTTGATTAATAACTGCTTCACCAAATGTAATGAAAATGTTTCTGAGTCTTACTTTAGAGCTCAGAAAGATCCTAGACTTTGCTTTTCCCTAACTCATCTCATTTTCTCTTCCATTCTTTTTCCCTCCCTTCCCCTCCCTTCTCTTCTTTCTGCCTCACTTTACTATCTCGCAGTATTCTTGGAACTACTTTTTAGCCCTTAAAATTTTTTGTTCTTTAAGCAGGGCTTTTAAGAATTGTAATCCTTAGTTTATTTTTATTCCATCTCAGCCTTTTGACACCTTGGCTGTAAATTGCTCTTAAATTCAGTCCTGCCAACCCCAGACCTTCATTTTTGCCATAATTGGATTTACACTTCAATACTTTTCTGATACATAGAGCCACAAATAAAATGTATACATATATAGATTGTACACATTAAATGCTTGCTCACAGTTTTGGGGTTTGGGGGTTATTGGGTTTTGTTTCCCAATATAAACAATGTTTCTATTCTACTGCCATCCTCTAGAGAGCACCAATAAAATTTAACTCATGAAGAGAGAAAGGAAAAAAAAAAATTCCAGGAGGAGAAAGTAATATGGGGAGAAAATGAAAAAGATTTAGTGCAGCTATCAACCGACCATTGTGCTGTCGTTAAGAGTCTGTTGAAACAACATAATAAAAGGTAATAAAGGTTGGATTTATATCTTACCTGGTGGAAATGGCTGCCTATTTGAAACTTTCCCACTCATAGCCCACTGTGGATCTTTGTCTTGGGAGTGGGATGGATCTTCTTCCCTGAAGTCATCTTTTCCCTTGGACTTAAAAATCACCGGGTAACCCAGAGGGCATCCAATTCGGGTTGGCAAGTAAGTTAAACATCCCTCTATTTTTTTTCCCTTTTCCCTCTTTGTCCTGGAATCTAATGACCCAGCTTTGTTTCTTTTTAAAGATGGATTTGGTTCAGGTTGCCATCGGCAATTCACTAAAAGAGGGAAAGGGAACTTTGAACCTTGAAAATAGTCATGTCTGTTCCCAGGGGATCAAAGGCTCATTGCTTCCCCTTCAAGTTCAAAGAAATCTTCATAACCTTCTAAATCAACACTAATCAGGCTCTCAAAAGAAGGTGGCACACAGTCCCCAGGTAGTTTGGGAAAATCAAGGCTCAGGAGGACAACAGAAAGGGTGATGTCTGCCTACAAAAGAGTTGGAACCAAGTTCCAGGAGTCAGTTGGGAAAGGGGTTAGTCTCTTGAATATGTGGTGCTCCCTGACATTTGGTGGGTGATCAGCTGATTGATGCTTGTTTGTTCATTCATCCAACATTCACTCAGCATTTACTTTGTGCCAGTGACAGGGGGACACAAGTGAATAAGGCCAGGGCTCTATCTTGAAGATCCCAGTCTAAGGGGGGAGATGCACCCACCCCCGGTGAAAGATTATAAATGCAGTGTTAAAGCCCATGATGTTGGTAATTATAGATGAGTTTCAGGAGGTGCAAAAGGTAGCTAAGGACAAAGCTAACTCTAAAAGTCTTGGAAGCATTCAGAGTAGAGCTGGCCCTTGACACCCTATTCAAGTATTTGTTTGAATGGATAAATGAATTGATAAATTAAAAGAGTGGAGAGGAAAGAAGAATCAAAAGTTACGAGTTTAAGGACTTCTGGCCCAGATGGAGGCCTAGACAGACACGTTGCATCTCCCTCCACAACTAAAGAGGAATATAACTACCTCAAAACTAGAAACAACCAGAAGTTCCAGAAAATCAAGCTGCATGGAAGTCCAATAAACAAAGATATAAAGAAGAAATACTCAACCAAACAGGTAGGAGGGGCAGAGCCGGGGCAGAAAGGATGCGGTGTGGTGGCAGTAATGGTGGTGGCAGCAGCAGACCAGCAGAGAGCAGTCAGACATTTTTAAAAATTGAGAGGGACTCCTGGGGAGGCCTCCCAGCACCAAACCAGACCACACAGCTCACAGTTCCAGTAGCGGGGACAATAAAGCCTCATTGCTCCTGACTGTGCAAACCAGTGAGGGTTGGGGTGGAGGCAGAAACTGCCAGTCTCTCAGCAGAATCTGCTTGTTTAAAGGGCCCTTACAGTCCTAGAACATCTGCAGACACAACCACTCTGGGAACAACAGCCAGGGCATCAGCTAGAGAGGCACCAGGCCCATACAGAAGTGGGAGATGTGCCTGGAAAAGGGACGAGTGCTGAGCAAGTGGCATTGTTCCCTCTCAGACCCCTCCCTCACACACAGCACCACAATGTGGTGAACCGGATCACCCTGTACTGATGAATATCTAAGGCTCCGCCCCTTACAACATTACAGGTGTGACAGCTCTACCTAAGACACAGAGGCAAACAAACACAGGAGCCTGTCAAGATGAAGAGACAGATAAGTATGGCCCAAAAGAGGGAATGGATCAAGGTTTCAGTAGGAGAAATAAGCAATGAGGAAGTAGCCAACCTAACAAAGAGTTAGCCAACCTAACAGATGTGGAGTTCAAAATACTGGTGATAAACATGCTCACAGACTTGACAGATATGCTTAAGTATGGCAGACACATAAGGGAAGAAGTGAAGGCTATGCTAGATGGAACAAAAAAAAAAAATCCACACAAAATTAATGTTGAATAGAAGGAAACTGGGGTTCAAATTAATGATTTGGAATATAAGGAAGAAAAAAACAGTCAGTCAGTACAAAATGAGAAAACAATAATTGAAAAAAAATGAGGAGAGGCTTAGAAACCTTTGGGACAACTTTAGATGTGCCAACATCCAAATCATAGGGGTACCAGAAAGAGGAGAGGAAGAGCAAGAAATCAAAGCTTATGTAAAAAAATAATGAAGGAAAACTTCCCAAATTTGATGAAGGAAATAGACATATAAGTCCAGGAAGCACAGAGAGTCCCAAACAAGATAGACCCAAAGAGGACCACACCAAGACACATCATAATTTAAATGCCAAAAGTTCAAGATAAAGAGAGAGTTTTAAAAGCAGCAAGAGAAAAGCAGAGTTACCTACAAAGGGGTGCCTATAAGAATATCAGCTGATTTCTTAAAAGAACGTTGCAGGAAAGAAGGGACTGGCAAGCAGTATTCAATGTGATGAAAAGCAAGAACCTACAACCAAGGTTACTTTATCCAGCAAAGCTATCATTTAGAATGGAAGGGCAGATGAAGTGCTTCCCAGACAAGGTAAAGCTGAAGGAGTTCGTCATCACCAAGTCATTATTATATGAAATGTTAAAGGGACTTAGTTAAGAAAAAGAAGACCAACACTATGAACATTAAAATAACAACAAACTCACAACTATCAATAACTGAATCTAAAAAATAAAAACAAAAAGAAATTAAGAAAACAACAAAAACAATAACAGAATCATAGATGTGGGGATCATTTTCAGGGTTATCAGTTGGGAGGGGGAAGGGGGAGAAACAGGGAAATGGTGCAGGGACTAAGAAGCATAATTGGACGGTACAAAATAAACAGGGGGAAGTTAAGAATAACATAGGAAAGTGTGGAACTGAAGAACTTATATGCATGATGCATGAACATGAACTAAGAGGGGCTGGGATTGCTGGAGGGAAGGGGGGTACTGGGAAGAGGGGAGCAAAGGGAAAAGAAATTGGGACTACTGTAACAACATAATCAATTAAATATACTAAAAAAAAAATTACAAGTGTAAGATCTAACTACCACTCATTGTGATATCTCAAGCAAGCATCTTTCCCACCCTGGGCCCCATCTGTGCCCTGGGATGTTTATGTCTCTGAGGTCTCTTCCACCTCTGACATTCTAAATTACATCAAAAGTGTCAAGAAATATAAATACTCTTTCAGATCTGGGTTCGTGGCAGCAGGTCCAAGACTCTCTCTTGTTTCTAGAAAATAAGCCCATTTTCTTCATAATGTGTTTTTCTCACTACTTGTTTCTAGACTTGGTGTAGCTGAGTAACTCTATGAAGTTCTGATTCTTTATAAGCTAGAAATGATAGACACCCCAGAACAGTAGCTGAGCCCAAGAGGGAAACTAGGAAATTCTGGGGGAAAACACAGATATGGAGCCACTGGGGGAAGGGAGGGCGAAGGGTGCCAGCAGAATGCACTGAGCCCTGGAAAGAGAGACCTGGTTACTAAAGTGTGTTATGGTGATAGGCTGAATAAGTCCCCATAAGGTCGGCGTGAATGGTCTTGGCTAGAACCTGCATCCTTCCATAAATACACAGCTAATTGTCAGGCCTGAACAGAGGGGCTGGGGAGCATAGAATGAAGGATTGATTAGTTCAGAGGTGTGTCTGCCCAACCTCTCTGGGGACCCTGGCTCTTCCTCTTGGCTGGCTAGAGCTCCTCAGTCAGAGGGGCTGGCCAAGGCAAGGACAGCCAGTCAGAGGGAAAAATATTCTCGCAGATGGGTCCACAGTCAAGGTTCTGGAGCCAGGGAGTGACCACTGAGCCCTGACTTCACAGTGGGATTCCTGGGATCCTTCTGCCTCTATGTCTTTCTTCCCTCTCTCTTTCTCCCACTTATCTTCTCCCTCTTCAATCTTCTGTAGTATTTTTTCTTCCAGTTTTCTCTTTTTCTTTCTCTTTCTTTTCCTTTGTCCTCTTTGCTACTGCCACTGCATTGTCTCCCCACCTCCTTACACGATTGTCTTCCTCATTTCCCTCCTCAGCCTTTCTCTCTTCTCCTATCACTTCTTTTCTCCCCCTTTTTATTTCCTCCTCACCTGTCATCCCCTTTTTCCTCATCTTTCCTTTCTCTCTTCTCCTCTCATTTTAATTTTCATTTTTTATGTATTTCTATTCCCATCTCCTGGCCTCTTTCTCTCACTCTTCTTCCTGTTCCTTCTGTTTTTTTTTTCTCTTTGCTGAGTCTCTCTTCTTCCTTCTTTACATTTTCCTTTTTTTTATCCAAGCTTTGCAGCAAGTAATGTGGAGTTTGGCAGACTGATGACTGAGCCCTGCTTCATTGTCACCGTCAATGAACCTACATGCTTAGACCCTCACAAAGACCTTCTGATGAGAATACTTTTGATGATATTAAAGCTCAAGAAAGCTAACTGGTGGGCTAAGGTCACACAGATACTAAATAGATTTGGGGTTTCATCCCAAATAATTCTGAAGTCAGGTTTCTCACACAGAATTTGGTATTGGGGTGTGGGTAGTGAGAAAACCAATCTTGACTCATTGACCAGGTTGCAGGGTCAGATGTATCATCCCAAGACTAAGGGGAAAGTCATAGCAATAAGTCTTCCAGGCCCACCTTCCTCCTCCTTAGGGACTGATGGTTATTTAACAACCATGAAGTGACCACCATATGCAGGCATTATCCCTGGTGCTGAGGATACAGAACCAGGTGACTCTCCTCATGGGACTTACGTTCTCATGGGGGTGGTAGTCAGTAAACAAGTAATAAACTACATGTACCACACAATAAGCTCTGATGCAGGTGTCAGTGGCTATTGGAATGTGTTGGAAAGATTAAGGAATTGATGAAAACAGACAATGGAAATTGGTACAATTTTTGGAGTTCATAAAATCTTTATGAAGGTCTTGTCTATGATTTAACTTGAATCTGACTTTTGCCTTGCTCCCTCAGTGTTGGGAACCATCAGTCCACAAAATACCCTAAAAATATCCTAAAATTCTCATGACAAATGCTCTCTGATATTATCTGAGTCACTGGGAGACTCAAGAGGCCACCGATGCAAGCCAATGGGCCATAGATGTTATCACACTCTGCCTTGTCATGGAGAATTCCAGTCTTCCCTGAGCATCCCAAATGGAACCGAGTTTGTTTGTTTTTTTCTTTCTTTCTTCCATTCAGCCCTGTTCTCTGTCTGCCTGTAGCTTGGTAGTGTCGTAGGCTCAGTTAACTGTGTAATGGGCAATAGCTATCTAGGGACCTTGCCATCTGGCAAACAATGACAACTTTTAGTCACAAGAACTTTCTCATGCCTAGAGCTTCTGTTCACTGTTGGGGGAGGGTATTTATTCACGTTTCCTTGTTTGGAATAGCAAAGGGCCCAGAGAGGGGGAAGAAAACACATGAAGCCTGACTCTGTGACTTTAGTCATACTTTATACTCCATATCTGGGACAACTATTGTCTCCCTATGCAAATTCCTCCTCTCTTTCGAAGCCCATTCCAAATAGCATTTGCTCCTCCATGGAGCCTTCTTTAATAACACAATAATCCATCTACTCATCTTCTGAAGCCTCATAGCAAAATCGACCAGAACCAGATTGGCCCGTATTCACACACAAGCTTCCACCATGTACTGCCATAAAACTTAAACTTGGAGTACTTGTCATAGTTTTATCTCCCACCCCACAGTCACTTCTGCAGTGTGACTTTGCCATTTCTGCATTACAACCTGGAGTCTAATTTCTCAGTTAATTCTCATTTGCTTTATAGATACCAAAAGAGTACAGCAGAATGGCACTGTGTGACTTTCAGTGCTATGTCAGTAGAACTCAGCTGCCACCAGAAGATTAAGTCACATGGAAAGGCCACAGGTAGGTGTCTCTGAGCGCAATCTCAACTCATCCCAGCTCAGGCTCCAGACCTGTTAGTAAAGAAACCTTTTGATAATTTCAGCCTCTAGCCATCTGAGTCTTTCTCACTGCCCTGGATATCATGTAGCAGAGGCAAGCTATCCCTAATACACCCCGTCCTAATTCCTGGCCCACAGAATCCATGAGCAGAATAAAATGGTTTTATGTTAGTATGATTATGTGGTCTATTTAGGCAGCAACAGACAACAAGAACAAGATTTTGGTTTTTCAATCAGCAAGATGGGGTGATATTGCCACCCTTAGAATATACAGTAGTCTTCCTCTTATCCACCATTTTGTTTTCTGTAGTTTCAGGGACCCATGGGCAACAGTGGTCCAAAAACATTACCTGCAAAAAACTAGTAAGTCTTAAATCATGTGCTGGTGTGAATAGCATGACAAAATCTGCTATTCTTAACCATCCCACTGAGGTTGGGAATCGTTCCTCTGGACAGCGTATCTGCACTGTATGCTACACGGTTGTGAGTCCCTTCATAGTCATCCCAGTTATCAGGGAGGGAACACATTCAAATAACTTTTATTGCAGTATATTGTTATAATTGTTCTATTTTATTGTTAGTTATTGTTATTATTTGCTTACTGTGTCTAATATGTAAATAAAACTTTAGCACAAGTATGTATATATAGGAAAAACCATAGTATATATAAGGTTTGGTACTATATGTGGTCTCAGGCATCCTCTGGGGGTCTTGGAACATACACCCTGTGGAAAAGGGTGGGGAACTACAGTAGTTGAAAATTAAATCAAATAATGTACGAGAAGTACCTGTTGATGCATGACATTTAGAAGACATTTCATAAATATAATCTGCCCCACCTCCTTCTAACTATAGAAGTTTTAACTGTCTACTCTCCTTACTCAAATTTTTGTGCTTCTATGGCAGAGGTTGAATCTTATTCAAATTGTAAGCCATATATTACTCTGCATTATACTGTTATGTATATATTCTGTGTTTTAAATGTAGTTGTTGGCTACACAGATGATAAATAAATACAAATAACACTGGATTGGGAATCAGAAGCTTTAGTTATTATCTGTGTGATCTTGGTTATATGTCCCTTCCTCTGGGAGTTATTTTCTTATGTGTAAAATGAAAATGTTGAGAGTGAAGTGGGCATACAAAGACATGGCAACTTTTCTAAAATCCTTAAGGAGTCAGTATAGGGAAGAAGAGCATATATCTTTGTTTGACTCTCAAATGGTAGAATCAGGGCTCCGAAAGGAATATTTAGCACATATAGTACCAAACCTTATATATACTATGGTTTTTCCTGTACATACATACCTGTGCTAAAGTTTTATTTATAAATTAGACACAGCAAGCACAAGAGAATGAAGAGCTACCTAAAGAGTCAGAAACGCTCAAAGGTTAAAGAAGATGTCTCATGAATGCCTTGTCCCTAGAGGTGTCAGAGTGAGAAACAACGTTTTCTTCCAGCTCTGCAGTAGACAGCCAACAAACATTAGACTAAGTGGGTTGTCTCCCCCATATTCTTAATTCTACCATAGGATAACTTCTCCAGCTCCAGAGGCGTTCAAATTTAAAACACATCTTCTAACTCTATGGTCTTTTCTGTCATTCCTATCTCGGTGGGTCTGAAATAGTGTAGATGGGGATCTGGCAGGGATAGCAGCCTGAAGCGTGGGTCACCTGGGGATAGCCTAGCTTGTTTATCTCAGTGATGCATGGAGAGGGAGTAGGAGTGGGGAAGTCAGGGGAGGAATATTGATTAGGGACTGAATTTAAAGTTCACTTCCAGAGATGATTACAGGTCCATGATTAATGGTCTGTAGGAGCTCACCAGGGGAGTACAGAGTGTAGAAACCTGGAGGGGGAAAAAAAAGAACAAACACAAAAAAAGACAAAACAAAAACCAAACCAAACCAAACAAACAAAAAAAAAAACCTCTGGAAAGTGTAGGTACAGAGACTCTTATCTAAGCGGGGGTTGCTTAGAGGCTAGAAGTTGACTTTGCTGTTCTTCACAGGAGTTTGTATGTTTATCAGGTGAGAAATGGGTTATGCTGCATTAACAGACAACCTCCAAAGATTTTAGATTTCACATAACTAAAGTTTAACTCTTGCTTATGTCAGGTCCATCCTCTCTTACAAGATGGTAGCTCAGCTATCCAGACAGCTTTGGTTTTGTGATTCTATTTTCCTAACACGGGGAAGAAGGGAGCATGAGTCTTTGACAGGGGAAGGGAGTACTGGAGGCGCTTACACCAGCAATGAAATGCTTTGCGTTTCCAAAGGGCACGTTATGTGGCCCTGCTAACATCGTCGTCGGCAGCCGTCCGTCTCGAGAGACGATGGTGTAGCTTCCTGAGAGTCTATCTGCACCGCCGAGAATGGCTGTGCAGTCCGACTCGGGAGTGACAATCCCTGCCGCACTTGGTACAGGTGAAGGCAGATGGCCGTTGTTGCTGCTGTTGACGCTGCTTCCGCCTCGATCTTTTCTGGACCGCCTCCTCGTTGCGCGCAGCCTCCGCGCGTGACGTACCTTGCCTGACCGCGAGCCTCCAGGCTAGGCGGTCGTCTGCTTGAACTTCCCATGTGTTGAGATTGATGGAGCATTGTGTCATGTCCTTTTTGCAGATGTCTTTGAACCGCAGTTTTGGGCGCCCTGTCATCCTCTTGCCTTCTGCTAGCTCGCCGTAGAGGAGGTCTTTGGGGATACGGCCTGCATCCATTCTTTTGACATGGCCGAGCCACCTGAGGCGTCTCTCGCTAAGAACTGCATGCAAACTGCTCATATTGGCTCGCTTCAGCACCTCGGTGTTGGGGACCTTATCCTGCCAGGCGACATGCAGGACGCGTCGCAGGCACCTCATGTGGAAGCTGTTGAGTTTCCTTTCGTGCCTTGCGTAGGTGGTCCACGTCTCGCTGCCATAGAGGAGACTGCTGAGTACGCAGGCTTGGTAGATGCGCAGTCTGGTTTTCTCAGTGAGGCTGGAATTGTTCCACGCTCGCCGGTTCAGTCTGGCCATAACTGTGGCTGCCCTGGCGATTCTCCGGTTGACCTCCAAGTCGACTGACAGAGAGCTCGAGATGGTGGACCCGAGGTAAGTGAAGTCGTTGACAACCTCCAGGGTGTATCCGTCGATGGTGATGCATGGGGGAGTCCCCGTGCCTTGAGCCATAACATTCGTCTTCGTCAGGCTGATGGCTAGTCCGAACTCCTTGCATGCGTGGGAAAGGCAAGTGACTAGCAGCTAGCAGCAGCTGGCCCTGCTAACATATAGCCCCAGGAAGGGCACAGAGGAGAGAAGGGCCAGATATGTGTGTGCCCTTATAGTTTCTAATACAGGAGGAAAGAGAATGAAGAAAGAGCGGAAACTTACAAAGGATTTGAGAAGTGAGGATAAAAGGAAAGTAAGTAATCTCACTGAGTTTTAGTTTACTCATCTCTCAAAGAAAGATAATCTAATCTAGTATACTAATGATATAGGGAAAATTAAATAAGAAAATGCACATATCTTTAACCCTATCCCTTTGCCAATGGCAAGATTAAAAAAAAAGGCACAATATTATTTTTATAATTGGTGGTTGCGTTATTATGAAACCATAAATGCCAGATTTTATGGGGTATAAATAACTGTCTGGTATAGCTTTCTCTCAATCATAAGAACTTTTGTTATAGTAGAAAATCTGAAACATGACTGATAATCAGAATCAGCTGGGAAGAAACACATGTCCACAGTCTGACCAAAAAGGAATGCGGCAGGTATTTGCTCTTGTCCATATTTGGGGCATGAAGCTTTGCACCAGATAAGAAACTGGCAGGATGGCTGCACATGTTCAAAATGCACCAGGTCGATTACAAGGAATCTGATGCTGCTTTTGGGAAACGGCAGGCTAATAATAGTCACGGTTTTCCTGGACGCAGCACTATTTTGACGTTGATTTTTTCTGACCTGTTTTTGCCATCTCTGCTCTTCTCCTGTCGTTTTTAACCTCCTTTCATCATCTGTACCTGCAGCACTCAGAGCTGTATCAGAAACATGCATGCTGCCCTTCACTGACGGTTTAATCCATGTATTCATTTATACACTCCTCCATTTACTCCTCCATTTATTGTTTTCTTTCTTTTCATGAAGTCATCCTGTCTTTTATTCAGAAAACAAACATTTGCTGGGCACCTACTATTTCCTGGTCATGTCAGACACCAGAAATTCCCAAAATAAAAACTATAAAAAACATGTGCAGCGTAGTAAGGGGCACACAGACAAGCAAATGCATACTTACGCAAAATAATACAAAGAGGGTACCAAGTTTAGAGTCTCAACTAGCCTGAGAATAGGTGGGTGGAAGAAGGTGTTTTGGAGTACAGGGTCATGAAACTAATTCTTGAAGGAGAATTTGTTCAGGTGGGGAAGGTGAGACGGGCATTCTAAGTAAAAGGAACAGCAAATACACAGGAAGCCAAGTCCAGGGGAGGCTCCTGGAAGCTCTTGTTGAATCAGCACATGATGCCTCGGGGCAGCACACCTAGCCTGGTGACCATCAGGGAACTACTTAATCTCTACATTGCAAATTAATTGTAACAATTAAATGCAATAATTTAAACAAAGATTAACAGAGTACCTGACACACAATAGGCTCTAGAAAAATATGAATTCGACTCTCATTTCCTTACCACTGCATTATTGTCCCCCTAGCCCCGCAGGACCTAGCAGAAAGTAGCTGTTCAGTAAAGGTTCCTTAAATTTAATTGAATTGCTTGCCACTCAGTCTCAGGTTTAACTTCCTCTTCTTCCTGTAAGGACGCTGAGGGCCATAAACAGAGGTCTTTTCCCAAAGCCTCCCTGTTCTTCTCTGCCTGGGGAAACAGGTCTGGCTGCCTCTACTGCAGTCTGTTTCTCTGCCTCTGGGGAAGCTTCATCTCATGCAAGTCCTGCAAATAGAGGCTCCCACCCTCTCCACAGGAGGTACACCTGCCATCCTTGAATTGTACCCTCTTGGTTGTGAAGAGATAATCATGGCAGCTTCTACAGTCACAACTTGGTGAAGACAGAAGGGCATTTTGAATACATTTTTGGTTTCAATGGGAGCCCCCCCCCCCCATTATATCATATCTCTGTTTTCTGTCTGCCTGCATACTTGGGCTCAAGGCACAAAATCTTGTCTCCTTATTCGTTTTTCAAAAATCATGTGAATCAGGCAAGAAAGAGAAATATGCCCTTTGTAACTGATGAAGGTTGCAAAGCTTAGAAAGAGAAAACATTTGACTTAGGTCAGGTGTAGTCCAGTAATATGGTCTCGCACAGCCATGGGATTCTATCACAACCTGGCTTTATCACCTCCATGAAGAAAAAAAAGAGAAAGAAAAAAGGATTTTCCACTTGAGATTATCTGTGTGTGTATCTGTAAACATATGTTATTAATTCAAACTATATATTCAAACTAACCTTTAAAATATTAGAAATGTATGTATGTTGTAAAAAATGCATAAAACACAGGACAGCATAAGGAAGAATATCACCAGCCAGGGATATTTTCAGTCTAGCTATCATGTGTATATGTGTCTCTATAATTTTTTTTAAAAATCAGGATTATATTACTACACACGTGCACACATAGTTCTTGTTTCAGTTAGCTTTGTAGCATCAACATTTTCCTAAGTCATTACATATTCTTCAAAAAATACAATTTGGTTTGACGCCTTTAGGATTTGGGTCTATATCACCCACTCATCCCTGCTCTCCAGCTTGAGGGGGAAGAGGGAACAGACAGAAACTGGGTTAAGAGAGAAAAGTTCTGTGTTCTAGCCCTAGTCCTGCTGCTGAATAAGCTTCTCCTCTGTGTGTTTCCATTGGCCTGTCTGTGAAGTGAGGATGATGTTGACTTTTTACCAGCCGCAGGGCCTTGTTTGGAGGGTCATGGGAAGCCATGTGATGGGTTAGCCTAGGATTTCAGAATGCCTAGTGCTGCCTTAATTATCCTGTTGGTAAGAATTCCTATTGCTGTTTTACATGGGCACGTGCACAGAGACCTCCCAGGACGAAGGTGAATATCTTTTCTCCACACAGAACTTGCACAGGCTCCAATTGTCCCCCTGCATTGTCTGTCTTGATGAAAAATGACCAGTTATTATTTCCTACCTTTGGGTCTGGAAGGTCTGAAAGAAATCAGTAGCCATATAAAATAGCTGCTGTTATAGTAACAGCCTTTTCATTGATGGACTTAAAGTGTAAGGTGTTTGGTATTGATTGTTAGCATCTGTCCTTGGAGACCATGCCGTGGGAAGGTGATAATAACAACAGTAGAAATGGCACCACCAGGGGCTACAGCATGCTGAGTGGTTTCCCTGAAGCTGGTGGGAAGAGTGTATTTGGGCTACGGAGGCATCTTGCTTTGCAGGATAAACATGCACCTACAAAAGGTGTTTCCAAAGGCGTAACCCAGCAAAGCAAATGCTGCTTTCTTACTGAATTGCTTTCTGACTTGAAAAATTTGAAGTTGTTTTTCCCAATTTGGATCCAAGATGGTGGAGGAGTAAGTGGTAGCTACATTAACCTCCTTCCAGGACCAATATGGACTTACAACTAAAGTGTGGAGAGATCATCCAGAATAACCAATTTGGCAATAGCTGGAGAGAAGCCTTATAACCACAGACAGACAGAAGAAAGAGCTTCAGCACAATGGGATTAGTACAGAGTGTGGAGCAGATGCAAGAGGGCTGGCTGGGCTCCCATGGGTGGCAGCTGAAGTGCTGGAGCTGTGGATCTCCCCCTGAGAAGTGCTGGGCCTAAACCCTATGCTAAACTCCTCAGCCTACAGCATCAGAGCTGGCCAAGAACCCAGATAACATGCAGCTGTACAAAGTGGTGGGGTTTCTGCCTGCCAAGGAGAGATGGCCAGAGATGTAGGGAGTCTTTAAAGAGTCAACACACGAAAGTTCATTTGTAGCCACTTACCATGGGCTCTAGCAAAAGAGGGGGGGAAGACTGGCCTAGAGATGCTTGAGGAGAGTTTGGGGATGGTGGCTTTGGGGAAAAAACTGAAGGAACAGATGCCAGGATCCCTGTGCTGAGCCATTCCCCATACTACTGGAGCCATCTTTCTCAGGCAGAACAATCCCCTCCAAGTGGCATCAGCCTGCAAGGAAGCAGTAGCCCTGCCCATAGGAATTAATCTTCCTTACCCTGTAGTTCTTAAGCCTGACTGCTGATTATGGGTTAACTAGGTTAACAACTGAAGGAGATAGCCAAAGTCTGTGGATCACTGGTAGTCTTGAACAGCCTTCCTAAGGCCAGACTGGGACACCATCTAACATCACCAAAAGCAGATCCAGAAAGAGAAAACAGTGGTAAACACTAGATACTACTGAGACTAATTCTACCACGGTCTTCTTCATGATTCAATATTCAGAAACTGACTGTACTTTTGTACACCAACAGTGAAATATCAGAAAGAGAAACTAGGAAAAAAATCTTATTTACTATAGCAACAAGAAAAATAAAGTACCTAGTAATAAACTTAATTAAGGAGGTAAAATACTTGTATTCAGAAAACTTCAGAACACTGAAGAAAGAAATTAAGGAAGACACAGATAAATGGAAGCATATACTATGTTCATGGATTGGAGGATTAACATCATCAAAATGCCCATACTACCCAAAGCAATATATAGATTCAATGCAATCCTTTAAAATATCAATGACATATTTCACATAATTAGAACAAGTATTTCAAAAGTTCATGTGGCACAACAATGACCCTGAATAGGCTCAGAATTCTTGAGAAAGAAGAATAAAGTAGGAGGAATCACAATACCTGATATCAAACTATATTACAAGGCCATGGTAATCAAAACAGTCTGGTAGGGGCATAAGAACAGATACATAGATTAATTGAACAGAATAGAGAGCCCAGAATAAACCCAGGTCTCTATGGTCAATTAATATTTGACAAAGGGATCAGGAGCATAAAATGGAGTAAAAATAGCCTCTTCAACAAATGGTGTTAAGAAATCTGGACAGGTTACATGCCAAAGAGAAAGAGAGAGAGAAAGAGAGAGAGAGAGAGAGAGAGAGAGAGAGAGAGAGAGAGAGAGAGAGAGAGAGAGAGAGAAACTAGACACCAACTTACACCACACACCAGAATAATCTCAAGATGGATCAAAGACTTAAATATAAGCCATGACACCATAAAAGTCCTAGAGGAAAACATAGGTAGTAAAATTTCAGATAACCCATGCAGCAATATTTTCACTGCTATATCTCCTAGGGCAAGGGAAATAAAGGAAAAAATAAGCAAATGAGAGTACATCAAACTAAAAAGCTTCTGCTCGGATAAAGAAAATCATCAAAATAAAAAAGGAACCAACCTAATGAGAAAACATAATTGCCAATGATATCTCAGACAAAAGTTTGATCTCCATAATATATAAAGAACTCATGTGACTCAACACCAGGAAGACAAACAATACAATTAAAAAATGGGCAAAGGACCTGAACAGACACTTCTCCAAGGAGGACATGCAGAGGGCCCACAGACATATAAAAGGGTGCTCAACATCACTAGCCATCAGAAAGATGTAAATTAAAACCACAATGAGATACCACCTCACACCGGTCAGAATGGCCATCATTAACAAATCAACAGACAACAAGTGCAGGCCAGGATGTGGAGAAAAGGGAACCCTGGTGCTCTGTTGGTGGGAGTGCAGAGTGGTGCGGCCACTGTGGAAAACAGTATGGAGTTTCCTCAGAAAACTAAATATGGAACTGCCTTTTGAACCAGCGATTCCACTGCTGGGATTATACCCAATGAATCCCGAACACCAATTCAAAAGAGCCTATGCACTGCTATGTTCATAGCAGCATTATTTACAATAGCCAAGTGCTGAAAACAGCCTAAGGCCCATCAGTACGTGAGTGGATAAAAAAACTGTAGAATACTATGCAGGAGAAAGAAAGAACTACCTTTCACGACAGAATGGATGGAACTGGAGAGTATTATGCTAAGTGAAATAAGCCAGGTGGCAAAAGAAACACCATATGATCTCACCTATAAGAGGAATTTAATGAACAAAACAAAGAAGCAAAGTAGAACCACAGACATGGAAACAAGGAACAGACTGACAGTGAAAGGGGAGGGGAAAAGGGGGGGAAAGAAGGGGAAGGGACTAGCCAAAGAACACGTATGAATGATCCATTAACATGGACAACAGGGTGGGTATTGAATGTGGGAGCTAGGGGTGTAGGGGTGGGGCAGGGGAGAGCAATGGGGAAAAATTGGGAGAAGTGTAATAGAACAATAATAAAAAAAAGAAAAAGAAGAAACTGTCTTTCCCAATTTGATAGTTGGATCCTAATTTTTTTCCCATAGTTTTGGTTCTCTTTCTCTGCAATCAGCACTTAAATGCAAAAAGTGAACCAATAATGAAGCATGTTTTATGTCCTAAATGAGTCCTGTAATAGAATATACTCTTTAATATTTCTCTTCCCTTCCTTCCTTCCTTCTCTATGTTTTATATGTCCCTCTTCCTCTCTCTTTCATGCTTGAATTGTTTCCCTTACTTTTTCTACTTCCAGAAAACAAAAACAGAAACAAACACAGAGTATCTATCACATTTAAAACAACAAGATGTTACACACTGTAGGGAATCAAAAGCTGATTATGAGCTTTGTTGTGAAAGCAGCGGGTAAGGTCCTATAGTCTGGAAACAAGGCACAGAGACACAGAGGATGGGGATGGAGGCTGTAGCCTCAACTGCAATGGTTGGGGCTGGTCATGAAAGAGTGGCCATGTAGGCACCCGGGCTGGGTGGCAACTGGTGGCCAGGCCATGGTGGGAGACCAGGTGCATTCCCTTTAATCCCAAGGAGCCATGGGTCACTATATGAGCTGCTGCCTTAATAAAGCCCCGTCGAGTTATTGCCATTTTGGCAGTAGCTTGTATGCTCCGGTTGGATGGTTTAATACAGCACCATGGGGAGACAATGAAGGAAACACTTAACTTGAAAACTGAATGTGGCTATTGCACATCATCATAAGGCACCTATGGACTAGATTCTGTAAAGAAAAAAATGCCTTTGATGACTTCTAAACAATTTGATGACTTAATGGAATGTTGAACTTCTTAAAGAACTCAGTATAAATGTCATGAAACAGCTCATTGGTTCATCTAACTTATTTGTGATGCAAGTGGAAATGGATGTATATACAGCTCTTAAAAAGTGGATGTTCCTTCAACTCGTGCCTTCTTGGAATGGATTTTTAAAAAAGCTTTTGCCTGAAACAGGTGTCTGGTTTTCTAAGAGGAAGGAAGATTTTGAAGGTGAGCCCTTCCTTGAAACTGAGCAAGGAAAACAATTTGTGTCAGTATTCGGACATTTAAGGGGACAGTATACTATCAGTGATTTGGCCTCTGCAAGAATTATCGAACAAGATTTTCTAGTACCTTCAGAATGGCTGTCTTCTGTGTGTAAACAGCCGTGGCTTGCTATGCTCCCAGCAGAACAAGACAGTGAGGTGGGACCTCGACAAATCAATAAAGAAGAGCTAGAAGGAAGAAGCATGAGGTTGGTAGAAAGCTTGACAAAGATGGTGAGTACTGCTAGCGGTAGACAGATTTTAACTTTGTCTTTGACCTGCTTGTAACTTACACCAATCGATACGACATTTTCAAACGCAATACACTGAATCAGCCACGTAGTGGATCTGTCAGTTTACAACCTCGAAGGAGCATAGCATTTAGATTACTTTGGGCCTCTTTTGAAAGGAGTGGAAAACTAATATGTAGTAGAATGACTGGCTATCAAATACACTTGAAAAGGATCAGGAGTAAGTAGTGATGAACTTGGGCAGCAGGCTTCTGATCTTCCTTTTGTATATCTGCTGTAATTTCCTGTCTTTATCTCCAGAAAAAAAAAGAATTGAAAATAATTGTAATTGAGAAAATTCAGAAAACTGGGGATCTTATCATTTGGAAACTAGCACTTGGAAAACTTTTTCAGCTAGCTTTAACTTAGTGGCACTATGATGTTCACATCTAAGGTGACTAACAATGACAAAGGCCTTATGAACAGTACAGATAACACAGAAGACTATTCTTATTATCATTACATTTCTATACATATATAAAAACACATTTTAAAGCCAAGAATATATCTGTCAATCCATTTCTGTTATAAAGATGTCAGCTCAAACGTTTAATTTAGCTTCAGTAGAAAATAGCTATAGGTAAGTTTCACATTTCTCTGCAACCAAAGGTAGGTTTCGTTTTTAGCTTAAACTTTGATCCTACTTAATGTATCGTAGGAAAGGTAGTGAATAACAGAGTGATGGAACCTTAATATGTCACAACTTGATGAGACAGTGGAACACCAGAAGGTGAGTTTCTCTTATCTTGCAGATGGAGAAACTTCAGCCCAGGGAAGCAAAGAGTCTGGTCCAAGGTCTTCTCATGACCAGCCTGTGTTTTTGCTTCACTTTCCTGAGTTTCTGTACCTGACTAAGCTTTAAACCCTCCCTCAGACCTAATGGCTGTCAACTTAGCTAATCTCCGTGAAGCTCAGTTTTCTTATCGCAAAATAACACCTTTCAGGATGATTGTGAGCATTATGGTGAAATCAGGTGTTCAATGCACCTGCTATGGTCGTGTTTGATATACACCTTCCCATGCTAATCTCAAGTCAGCAATCTCCTTTGGAAAGTCTGGGGATTATTTTGAATCTCATACCCTTCCTTAACAGTGTATGTTCTCCCTTCTCTGAACCCAGATGGATGAAGATACACTTTGGTTAGCTTGTTTGGGTAGTTATATCATATGCTAATGATAACTCTGGCAGATAAACAAACTCAGACCAGTGGTTTTCTTGGAATATTAGTCCTATTTGTTAACAAAAGTATCTGTCCATCAACAGGACCCCCCTGAGCAGGCACCTGATACAGAGGACTCTGGAGGCATAGGTGTGACAAGTACTAGCCTCTCACACAGAACCCAAGAATCAAAAACCATAGCTCCTTTCTCTAATCTAGCTGATGGCCCATGGTCTTCTGATACTTACTCCCTTCCCACCTTTGGCCCCCACTACCCTTACATCTTTAAAACCTGAGGCTCAGAAGGGGAAAATAACTGTCCAATATCATAGAGCAAACTGATGGTGAAGACTGCACAATGAATCTACCTTTCTATAAGTTAGTGAAAGTGATTTGTTTCTCACTGACAGATACTTCTGTGCAAAGAGCTAACCACCCCAGGTGTTCAGTAAGGTTGACCACCTCCTTGCTAAACTGCCTTGGAACAGTGAGTGGAAGATTTCATGTGTTTTTCTGTGAAAGTAAACATTCCACCAAAGAATGGATGAGGGTGTGTGACAGAAGCTATGCCTGTGAAATAGATTAACATACAGGAAGGCAGGAATTTAAGATATGGACTGAGATACAGATTGAGGCAGAAAGAACACAATCAGAAAGTGAAGTTTAGAGAGAAGGAGAGAGGTGGAAAGATGCTGAAACAAAGATGTAGGGAATAAGATACAAGTGGCCCAGAAAAATGGTGAGGAAATAGAGCCAGACACTTGGAGAACATAAGAGAAAAACATAATATGACCGAAGAAAGAACCAGCACAGATGATGGGGAGGCAAAGGAGACCAAGAATGAGAGAGGCCAGCAACCAGGGCAGTGTGTGGTTCTTGCAGCCAGCGAAAAGCTAGCAGCCAGCAGCAGGGGGCATCAGAACTCCATGGATATTAAAAGATAATCGAGGGAAAGAGTATTAGAAGAGCGTGAGGAGAGAGCATGAGAGGGAAATAGGAGATAAGAGAAAAGAGATGAGAAGCCCTTTTGATAACTTTGAAATTAGAACAGTGAATGGCTCTTCTTCAAGGACCCTGCATGTGGCAGGATGGCTAACTCCCCCAGGTATCTTCCCGCTTCATCTTGGGACCGAAAGTGTAGGAAGTTGTTCTAACTGACATCATAGACTTAAAAAAAAAAAAAAAAAAAAAAATTGTCCAAGGGATTAGACCTGTGCTTGAGTCGCCTGATTTGCACACTAAGTTACAAATGGGACATCCAACTGGAACTAGCTTATCCAAACACTCCCCACTAACTCACCTCCATCAAAAAGAAAGCTATTAAGAGCATACTTGAACAGCTCACAAATAAGGAAGTGATGAAAAAAAGGAAAGTGAGCCTTGGGGAGAAAAATCCAACGGATCAAAAAACTGTTTTTTGGTCTTGTCTCCCCCTCTGCCCAATTCTTGCCTGAGTAGGTCTTATTTTTCCAGCCTTCTCTATGCAAACCTCTTTCATTTGAGGTGTCTTCCCCAATCTCTGACTACTTCCAATATCAGTTTTTAAAAATTCCGGAGGAGGTTTCTGATTGGCCCAGCTTGGATCATGTGTTCACCCTTTGGGCCAACCATAGCCACCAAAGGAGGGGTATATATACTCTGATGGGCCCAAGCCTGAGTGACACACCCACTCTTATGTAGGGCTGGAGATAAGGGAAGATGCATGGGCTGAAAGG
Organism: Furipterus horrens; assembly: GCF_987537825.1. Taxonomy (NCBI): domain Eukaryota; kingdom Metazoa; phylum Chordata; class Mammalia; order Chiroptera; family Furipteridae; genus Furipterus; species Furipterus horrens. The sequence continues at coordinate 190,841,319 of NW_028327174.1, forward strand.
ATCTGCTGTAGCAGGAGGGATTGGAATCCTAACCTCTGAAGCCACACCAGAGCAGGTCTACTAAGTATATCTTGAAGAAGTAGGTTGACTGTTACTCTGAACTCCTTTTTCTCATTTGTCAAATGTCATCAGTTATACCTGCCTTGCCTACCTCCGGGAGTCATGGTGGTGGTCTGATTGAAATACAGGCCAAATCATAACACCTCCTACTAACAGCTGTGCAGATTAGAGTGGCATATAAAACAGATTGAATATGAGAGCCAGTAGGCTTCGGTGCTAATTTGACTGACATAAATATGATCAGCAATATAAATTTGAGTAAGTTCTTTATCGTGATGCGTTTAAGTATCCTTAACCATAAAATATAGGTGTTTACTGGGTCAGTTTATTTTTTAACCCTCTGTGCCCTGGCTGGTTTGGCTCAGTGGATTGAGCATCGGCCTGCGAGCTAAGTGTCGCTGGTTCGATCTTCCAGTCAGGGCACATCAGAGAAGGAAAACTCTGACTCCAAAAAACCTCCGCTGCCTTGCGGCATACCTCTTCAGGGGAAAGGCTAAGGGAGTAAACCCTGACAGAAAATCCGGAGCCGGAGTCCCTAAGGCGGTTTGACGTTGTAGTCAACACCGGCAACTCCTGCGGCGCACCTGAAGCCAAGCTGTATTGACTCCGTCTTTCCCTTGGACCCTTCAGCTGCGAAGAGAGGGGGGGTCTGCTGCATGGGCAACAGCAGACCCTCCATATCACCCTGCCCAGGCTCTGTAGCTTCAGCTTCACTGGAGAGGACACTCCAGCGTCATCGCAAGATGTCGATTCAACATGGGAGGAGACAGATACCGTGTCACTCCCGAGTCGGACTGCACAGCCATTCTCGGCGGTGCAGATAGACTCTTAAGAAGCTACACCATCGTCTCTCGAGACGGACGGCTGCCGACGATGACAGTCATTAAACACCTCTGATCATCTGAGGAAAGATAGGTGCCTTTACTCCCGCTCCCTCAATGTCAGGAAATTCGTGAATCCTCTACAAGTCTATCCTTAGACCTCCACAATAAGAACTCCTAGGTTATATTGTGTTCAAGGTGATATCTGACTCTATTCAACTGAGTGAAAAAGAAAGGACTGCATTCTTAGTGGAAAAGACAGTTCTGCAAATCAAGCAGATGTACATCTCTTTTGGGTTTAAATCCTATTACCAGAAATATGCATACTTCTCATTATCTCCTTCCCCTGGATTACTCCTTCTCTTCCTTTCTCGCCTTCACCACCTCACACCTCATCTTTCCTTCTCTACAGGTAGTCAAGTGTGGGTGTGATTGGAGTTTCTTTTCCATCTGTGTTAGCAGCAGAAAGTGTTGCTATCAGGGAAACGGATGGGACATATATCATCTCTTATCTCCCTTTCCAAGAACTTAAATGACTTTGTTCCTCCAACCAAAATAAATCAAAGGCAAGGAATTTTAATTGTAGTCACCAGGTGGTGAATTTAATACTTCCCCGAGTCTCTGTGCTGGCAGTATTTTCACAGTTGCTTGCCTCTCCAGGTAGGAGGATAATGGGATTGAGAGAGTTGGAACAGATAGAGAACTCTGGATTATAACAGCAGTTCCCTGAAGGAAGGAAATAGTCAGTCCAGGCCTGCTAAACATAAAGGCTAGAGAAACACTACATTGTGTCAAGGTAGCTCCATCATGATCAGTTTCACCAAGGGACTCTTGGGGGCTGCTCACACAGGCATTGCCCAGGCAAGTCTGAGGTGGAGGCTATGCATCAATAACTTCCCTTTGATCAGTCAATTTGGAGGAGTGAACGGAGCTCTAACTTGGGTCTCAGGGAAATCTGGATTTATATCTGCTCTCACTGTTTTTTGTTCAAGCTTTTCAATTAGTAAACATTTATTGAGTACCTATTACATGTCAGATGTCCTGTAGATAGTGGGAATATGTGAGCAGAAAATAGTGCTTTAGAGCCAAGTTATAAACAGAATTAGCCTATGACCTAGCAATCCTACCTAAGAAAGAGAAAACATGTTCACAAAGACTTGCACATGGATGGTCATAGCATATTCATTCATAATAGTCCAAAACTGGCTAGAACCTGAATGTTCATCATAGGTCAATAGATAAATGAATGGTGGTATATTCATTACAATGGAATACTACTGAGTAATAAAAACAAATGACTGATATTCAGAAGAACATGAATAGACCTCAAAAACATGATGTTGAGCAAAGGAAACCAGACACAAAAGGGGACATACTGTGTGATTTCATTTATATGAATTCTAGAAAAGGCAAGACTAATCCATAGTTCTAGAAATCAGATCAGTTTGCTGCCTGGGATGAGGAGGGGAAAACAGAGAATTTTGGGGGGTGATAAAAATGTTCTGTCTGATTATAGTAGATTTATCTGTCAAAACTCATCTGACTTTATGCATTAAAAATAGTACATTTAATTTCATGTGAAGTGTAATTCTATAAAGCTGGGTAAAAGAAATTTATTCCTGGTCCGCATAGAGCTGTGTCCTAGTGTTGAAAAAAAGTAAATAAATTGAAAACTTAACCAATGGTACAGTGAGTGGCAATAGGCATGAAGATGAAAAACAAAAGGGCTTAGTGAGTGGCAGGAGAGGGAGGGTTGCTTTTTTATGTGGAGTGGTCAGAGAAGACCTCTCTGATAAGCTGACATTTGAGAAGACCTGAATGAGGTGAAAATGTGAGCTATGTGAGGAATATGGGTCCTAATCAATGAAAGGCAAAAAGGCAAAGAAGTAGGGTTGAGCAGAGAGGGCAAAGTGGAGAGGAGTGAGGCAGGACTCAAGGTCCAGGAGGTAGAAAATAATCCGACATATGAGGACTTTGAGACCACTGTTCGACTTTAGCTTCTCGACTGGGATGGAAAGCCATGAGGACTGACACAAGTTAACTGAAGTTCCAAAAGCCTCATCCTTGGAGAAGATAAGAGATGTGGTTAGGGAGATCATATGGAAGGTTAAGCAAGTAGTAATGGGACTTAAGTGGAGGTGATGGAACATGATCAAATTCTGGATGTATTTGGAAGGTAGAACTAACTATAATTTTTAGAAGAACTTGGTATGGAAGGCTAAGAAACAGATCCATCATGGATATCTTCCATGTTGACCCAAACACCTGGAAGGATGAGTAACATCGTGTGACATTTGTCAAGACACTTAACTTTTCTCATTTTCAGTCTAAATCCTGTTTCACAGAATTCCACAGTGGGGTCAGAGAGAATATAAGTGGAGTGCCTAAGATGGGAGAAATTCAATATCTTTATATATATTGGTTCTTTCTTAGTGAGTTGGAAATAGTCCATTTTGTAGAGGACTTCCAATTGTATTATTTCATGAATAATTCCCAAATATCTCGGAGCATCATTACACCCATTTTGTAGGGCTGAGTGGCACTAATGACGTGAAGTGACTTACTCAATGTCAAATACTGTTGAACAGTGCTAGACCCTAGTATGGATCTCTTACTGTCACATAAAGTAGACTCTGGTATCCTGACTCCAAACTAGCTGCCCTCTCTGTATTTCCAAGCTCTTCTGTAGTTGTTTAATTCAATTTAAACAAACACTTCTCAAACATCAAACTTATCAAACATCAATACTAGGGAGAATATAAATAAACCATTGTCACCGAACTCCATGCATCTCTTTGTTTACTCTTCTTCAGAAAAAAGTCATACTTGATAGTAACTAAAACACATTTAATATCTCTTGATCAAATAAGTTCACATCTTGCATTTTTGCTGGTATAGTATCATCTAATATTCACATCCTCCCTATAAAGCATATTTTATTATTCCTGTTTTGTAAATGAGAATGAGGCTTTGAAAATTTAAGTAACAGGCAAGATTAAACATCCAGTTACTAATACAATTGTTAGATTTGTTTGACTGGAAAACTGTTATCTATCACACAATGATGCCTCTATCTATTACCTGATCCCCTGTCACAGTCAAATATAGGGGAGAAGAAAGAGGCTGTCCATGGCATCATTAGGTCCAATGCCAGTCCAAGAATGTTGGAGAACATGACATGTTGGAAAATCCCAGTGAATGCTGAATGTCTGAATCCTAAGAAATTCTCAGGTCTGTGGCGGATTACAGCCAGGTCAAGCTCTGGAGAGATGGGATAGCCTGTGAGTTCTGAGTCTCTGACACAGAGGCCAAGGGAGCTCTTGTAGCCCACCCAGCGTAAGAAGTTGCTCAGCTCAGATTTGGAGCTTTCTGCTGCCTTTGTGGAGACACCCTTAGGCAAATGAGTTGTCTGAAGGAGGCCAAAGCTCATGGAGAGAATGTGAGTTTTCCCAGAGAGGCTCTTTTCAGGCAGCCACAGAACAATACAGCTGCTGGCCTGAGATAGGAAAGGCCTTGTAAAATAACCAAACGAGGGCCTCTTCCTTAATTCCTTAGAGCTGAATTTTATCGGGAAGGCCATGTGTACTTTCAGAAAGCTGTAATCACTCATGGCAGGACACGCATTCTCAGTGAGACTACAGTTGCTGATCAGGTCTAAATATTCAGGATCCTGCCTAAAGACATGTTTATCATTGTGCAGCTTGCCTGTTTTGTTCCCACAGCTTCTTTCGAGTTTCCTAAGCACCTGGACCATCTACAAATCATGCTTGCCAAAGACTATTCTTTTTTCCAGAAGGTTTGAGCTTTAAGTGATCCCTGGAAAGGATGGCATTAACTATACCTGCTTCCGTCATGCCAGCATTAAGAAGTATGCATCAAGGGCACGTGATTACCTGCCCACACTGACCTCTCAAGACTGGTGGTTGGAAACCTTGGTGTCAAGACTATTGACTCCTCAAACTTCTCTTTTCTTTCTGAGTTCTTCTCTTGATCAGTGGAAGAACGATGGCTTTGGAACCAGAACACCCAAGTTCCAAACCTGGCTCTTTCTTTCATTTAAACTTTACATAAGTCCTGGCCTTTACTTGAGATTCAGTTTTCTTATTCCTGAAATGAAGATTGTGGCCTTATTTCACAGGGCGATAGAACAGTCTATTACAATAATAATTTTAAGGAGCTTCATGTACTTTCTGGTATATACTTGTAGCCCTACTCATGCTGGACTTCTTCTAATTCTCAAATCTGCCAGACACTCACTCATTCTAAGGCTTCCCTTACTCCTGCACTGTTGCTTCCTGCTCTGCACCCCAACACACCCCTTCACCTGGCTCTTATTTACCCATCTTTCCCCCATAAATTTAAACCTCATTTCCTCTGGAAGATCTTGCTTCATCATTTCCCTAAGTCTGGTAGAGAGGACCCCGAAGTGCTCTGATCTTCTCTGTATAACTTTTATTAAAATGATGGTATTCTTGGTCATCTTCTGCACTATATATGAGTCCATGAAAGCAAGGACTGTATCTGTTGTAGATTTATGTCAAAGTTATGTGTTTTCCTGCTTTATAGTACTATTTCCCATGCTTTATCAAGTTCTGACTCTTCCAATTAAATTAATATCCTTATGAAATTGTATTAAACAGATCATGAAAATAAAGAAGTTATGTTCAAAAAGGTTAAGAAACTCACTCAAATTATTCTATTACTTTGACTATCTAACACCAGCTATAATTTGATCCCAGTTATGTGTAATTCCAAATAATAAAAGTAAGCAGTCATTAAAAACTTTTTAAAAGTGCCAAGCATTGTATTAAGGGTTTCTACTACAACCATACTGTATAGGTATCATCACAATCTGTATTTTACAGACAGAGCTGTTAAAAAAAGAAAAATTCACACAAGGGGCAGTTGGCTAATAATAGAACCAGATTAAACTTGGTTCTATCAGACTCTGGAGCTCAAGTTCCCCATCAATGACTCACGTACTCTTTCAAAGCCTCAGTAAGTTCCATTGCAGCAAAAATTCTTCCTTTGCTCCAACAAAAGTTTTGCTTTTTAGAAATGAACTCGCTTTCTCTTATTCCATTCTCCCCAGATAACAATTTCCTGCTCAATATCCCTATAAACAAAATCTGTGACCCTTGACTGTGGCTGCCATGAGATTTGAAGTTTCAATAAGAATTCTATGAAGTGGGAAAGTTCTGGGTAATGAATGAATCACAGAGAATGGACTTACCATCTCTATCTAAAGGGTTAATTCTCACATTTCATTGCAAGTTTATATTCAAAGGAAAGGATAGCAAAGGATAACTGAGAATATTTCCACTCTGGCACCCGAGGAATTTTTGAAAGGTTTGGAATTGTTAACTCAGAGTAAAGGTTACTGTGTGTGTGCGTGCGTGTGTGTGTGTGTGTGTGTCTGTGTGTGTGTGTGTGCATGCGTGCATTCTTACATAGGTATATGAGTTGAATTTAGTGATGGGAGAGAAGTTAGTCATGATAGCTGTCTTCACATATTAGAGGCTGATAAGTGGGAGATATGAAGAAGCAGGTCATTTCTTAATATAAGAAAATACTTTAAATCAGTTGGAGCACCTACCCCACAATGGAATGGGTAGGGTTCTGAAGTCATGAGTATCTTATGACTAGAAGTATTCAAGCAGAAATTACTGGAGATTCTCTACAGAGAAATCATATGTTACCTAATATGGATTCCTTTTTACATGAGAAGAAGACATATAAATAATTTTGTGAGGATAGCGAGAATACTGAGGGACTAAAGGTACACACTTAGTGATTTCTCAGGTTCCTTTCGATTCTAATATTCTGCTATTCTATTAAGTTAGAAACTTCTAATAATATTGTCGGTAATAAATTTTGAGGACTTGTCTACATAGAAGTAAGAAATGATCTAGTTTTAAGAGTTTTGTTGACATTTAAGTACATATTTGATTGACCAGTACACTGGTAGCTTGATTAGAGGGTGTTTCATGACCTCACTCCCATGCTCACATGTCAAGCCATTCTTTGGGACAGTTAACCTAGGCACCTCTATTCTCCTCCATGAAACCTCCCATCTGGCTACCTTAGACTTCTGCACATGGAGGCTGGGTTATAAAAGATTGTGGGAGAAAGCTGAAATATTTCTTGAGGGCTTCTTCAGAAATCACACAACGTCTTGTCTGTTGGTCCAAGCATGTCACAAGCTAGTGCACATTTAGAGGAATTTGACAGTTAACATTCCCAAGCAGTAGATAAATAGACTTTACCTTCTGATGGGAGGATGGACAAAGTCACATTGCAAGGGTACACACATAGAGAAATTTGTGGCCATGTTTTGTAAACATTCACACTAAAAAAGGAGACATCCCTTTAGCATTTTACTGAAATTCTTGCTGACCTTGTATCAATCAAAATAATTATCACTTATAGTAGACTAATGTATATTTTTTCCAGTTTCCAGAGTTCTTTAATATCTACTATTTTCTCTTTGATTGACATAGCACTATATTTTACTAAATCTTATTTAGGGTAAATTGTTTCATACATTTGATGGTCAGATTCATCATTTATAAAATAGAGAAGTTAGTCATGATATGTCATATGGTTATTGAATGTTGTATGGTTCTTGCTATGCCCAATATTGCCAATATTATGAGATTTTAATGATTTTCTTGTATGAAACATCAAGAAAGGAAAATCCAGGTGGTCATGTTTCTGGAACACCAAGTCCTCAAAAAAGTATTAAGAACTATTTCAATGTATGAGTTCTGAATATAGTTTAGACTTTGAAATACTGGTTTTTAAAAAATATTGTGTTGGTTTATTACAAAAGAGTGGATTCTTAAGTTAAAAATTGTTCCAGAAAATCCAGTTGGTCTAATTACATCAAAATCAGTCTGAGAACACTGAGATGCTGTTTAAATTTTAAAACATACCTCCGTGGTTAGTCTACTCACCTAATACTAAAATTATCTAAAGAAAATTAAAATCCCTTAGGGAACTTAAAATTCCTTAGGGACAGCAAAGAGTGATGGGAGAGAAGCATCACTTATCATACTGTTCCTCTGTCCCCAACATCTCACCACATATGACCGCTCACTAAATCTTCTCAGTGAAGCTGTTACAAATGAGCATGCTTAGGCTTGTCACCGCTTGGTCAAGGGTTCAGATAGTTGGTATCAGATCACCGATTTCAACTTCGATTTCTTAACACCAAGGCACTATAGTCCCAGCATTCAACACTACTTCTCAGAAAAGCAAAAGGCTTCAAGATGTTGCCCTCTTGTAGAAAAGAATCCTGAGAAATTGAGTATAAGGTGGTCACTATGAGGAGACGCTGTCAGACTGAAACCTTTGAGATCTATGGGAAGAACAAAGCAAGTGCCTAGTGGTACAATCTGTTCTTTAGAAGGTGAAATAAGAGCAGGAGCGATAACAGTAAAAGGTCCCTTCAATTCCTTGGGGTGGTCTCACGGTGTCTGCCACATTTTTTTCCTTCTCTCTGCATCTTAGAGAAACAGAGGAGGAAGCTATTTTTGAGCAGAGAGCTCCTCCAATTCTATTGGTCACATACATATTTCACTTCTTAAAAGCTGCCGACAAACAGCGAGATTCGTTTTAGTGCCATCCTACCATAAATTTATTTGCTTGTTAATGCAGCTTCCTCAGTTTATGTTTTTGCTAACTAGGGCGTCAGAATGTCAATCTGTCTCCAGGGGTGTATCAACCTCATGATCTGAAGTCGGTAACAAGATTAGAGCATGGACTGCTCAAGTGCACACGCTGCCTCAAGAATCGAGGCACGCTGAAATCTTAATATCACAGAATCCTACAATAATAAAACAAGGTTTGTTAAACTATAGACTGATAGAATCTGAGAGGTAGATGGAAACTTAGGGTTTTCGCTGCCTTATTTAGCTTTTTTTCCACACGCTCCCATAGCTTTAACTTCCTTTTATATTGATAGGTGAACCCAAACTCTGGTATTATCTTAATATAGTAGTGAACATCCTAGTCTGCTGAAAGACAGAAAGAAGAGAAGAGATTGGGTTAAGTGGCAAGATTCAATTCGGCACTGAGAGTACCTTGGTATAAAACAAAGACATAAATATTTTTGGTTTGTTTATTTAAGTGTTTGCTTGCTTCTCTCTTCCTTATTTTGGCAGAAGGCACTTTCTTGCTTTTTATTTGGAGAACCATCCTTCTTCAATTCACTGAGGATATTATATAAGGAGGGGCTGATCCAGTTACCTGGTTCCCCTCTGAAAATTGGTTTATTTCATCTCCCTAGTCATAGTTCATGAATAATCATGGCGTTCCAGTCGGTCAAATGAGAGTGAACACTGGACTTTGATAAAACATGTAAATAAAAAGGTATTTTCTTTTCCCTGAAGATGCTGGTTGAGTGAACTATTAGTTTGATATTGTAGTAACATTCTGGTCATCTTTTAATGAAAACCTGACTAAGGATGAAGGTACCAGATAGGAAAGCCAAACCGAGATGCTAAGACAAAAAAGACTGATAAGGAGGAGATGAGGTACCCCCACACCGTGCAGTCCTCTGTAGTGAGGTGGGGACATGTGGCCAGGCCAGACTGATACTCTGTGAGTAGAAGTGACATACCCACCAAGGATGTTTTGAATTCCTTATCCAAAAGAGGAGGCATCTAAAAGTTAACATAGAAATGCCATGTAACCCAGCCACTTGAATCCTAGGTATCACTAGTAAAAATGAAAGCATGTGTCCATACAAAGACTTCTGTCCAAATATTCATAGTATCTTTATTTGTAACAATAAAAAAAAACTGGAAGCAACCCAAATGTTTATCAATAGATTAATGGATTAAAATTATTATAAAATGGAACACGACTTAGCACTTAAAGGAATAAATAATTGATATATAAAATGGGAGTGAATTTCAAAATAATTAAGCTGAGTTAAAGAAGCCAGACCAAAAAAGAATACCAGATGAGTGATTCTCTTTATAAAAACTTCTACAAATGGCTAACCAAACAGCAGTAACAGAAAGTAAGGTCAAGGATCACCTGAGGACAGAGGTGAGGGGCAAGGATTGGGTTAGGAAGAGATTACGAAGGGATATGTTTAACCTTTGGGAGGAAATGGAAAATTATTGTCTTGATTGTGGTGATGGTGAGTATGTAGATGCGTATGTCAAAATATATCAAATTGTGCAGTTTAAATGTGTATAGTTTACTGTAAGTCCAATATACTGCAATGAAACTTTTAGACAAAGATGCAACCTTTGTTGGCTTGAGTCCCCTAGCAGAGCAGAGGATCCCTCCTACTGACAGCTAACTTATATTTGTTATGTGTTTTGCTGCAATAAAGCTGCATAACAAATCATTCCAGAATTCAGTGGTTTCAACACTGACCCCTTTTTGTCACATTTAAAGATCTGCGGATTAATTGCAACTTAGTTGGGTTAGGCTGGACTCCAGGCTGAAGATTGGCTTTAGATCTGTTTCATGCATCTCTTATTCTCCTCACAGCAGCAGTTGTTCAGGCCGTGAGATATGCTCTGTGTATCCCAATCTGAGGCCAGGTGTATGGGCAATAACTACCTCGGCCATAGTCTTTTCATGGCGCTTCACCAGAATGTGAGAGCCCAAGCCAAGCAGAATACGTGTGTGTATGGTCTCTGCTCATGTGATGTCTGCTGATGTTCCATTGGCCAATCAAGTCATAGTTGAACCCAACTTCAACAGGGTGGAGAATACACTCAGTCACAGTGGTAAGGAAAGTGAATAGTTATGGAACAACAATTGAAGCTCTCAGTGTATGTACCATAAGTCAAAGAGCAATCCTTTGAATGTTAAACCACCGAGCTATCTGGGGGGGGGTCAGTGTTACAACACCTGAACTCCTTTCCATCCTGAGAATAATGTCAGATGTGCACTAGAATCCAATGCTAAATGAAAGCTTTAATTTTTGCAGTCAAGAAATGTATTTCCTTGATACCTGTTTCAGTTAGGTTTTTTTTTTTTTTTTTTGCTTGAGCCCAAAGTCTCCTTACTATTATAATTGCATAGAACAATGACTAAGAAAGAGCAGAGTCCAATAAAATAAATCATATGTATCATTATTTGAGCTCCTGCTATGTGCCAGTCACTCTACACAAATTATTTCATTTAAGCATCATCATATGCAGCAAGATTGGTATTACACACTAGTCTTTTACTGAGAGAACTGAGGTTCAATTTCTTTAAAAAAAAGGATGGAGTTGAGACGCAAATACAGGTCTGTCAAAACCAGGACATATTCTCTATCTAATTTACCATGATTTTTGCACATGAAACAAAACAAAACATGGCGCCCAAAGGCATTTACAATATTTTTCTGTCTCCAGACAAAATTGCAGCCAGTTTTTTCCAAGAGATCAACAACTATGTTTTAACTCTCCTACCACCTTTCTGAATTGTTGTCAGTGCTTAACTACCCTTCAACTTGAAAATTCTTGCTCAGTTTAAACACTGTGCTCATGCAGTGAATGCGTTGTTCAGCTTTCAAGGCTGATCTTCCATTTAGTGGCAGTGAGAGCACTGGAAAACCACGTACACATTCAGTGCCTCAGTCGTTTCTTTTATAAAAGGAGAAAATTTATCTCCTGCCTACCTGGCTTGACAGTTAAATAGAATAAACTGAAAGCAGTTTCTAAATTATGAAATGCTTTAAAATATTATGTAGGATCAATATTATCATCTTAATTAAAGTTACTAATCATGAGTCAGAGAAACTAATCTCTTTTGGTAGAACTTTAATTGTTACGCCAGCTGGTTTTGTTGGTGGGGAGGGGCGCATTTATAGATAGAAGAGGGCATTCTTGCCAAACAGCTCTTAACTTCGATCATATAGACAGACATTGTCTCTGCCGTCAGATAAGACAGTAACTTCTGCTTCATCTGGTAGAATAAATAGCATATCTAGCCCTAAGGTCTCTAATTACCCACAGCTCTCTCCAGCAGTCTGTAGCCACTCCATGGTCACCTAAAGGTCTCCCAATCATGGCTGTGATGCTTTTTCTTTTCTCTAAGAGGTCTTTATTAACTCCTCTGCCTCTGCTGGGTGCTGGAGGCCAGGTAGGTGATTAATGGCCCCTGAATTATGCTCTCACTAGAAAGGCTGTTGGTGACAATTTATACTCAGAGTGGTGAGCTAGACTTCTTTCAACCCAGGTACTCAGCATTCATTGCACAGTTTAATTGTGAAGAGGGGTAGTTAATGAGAGCACGTGGGAGGAGGGTAACACAGGAGCTCGGAGTCCGGGCTGAAGGCCAGTGCTCCCAGCAGTGCAGTTACATCTGGGAGGGATGAATCACAGAGTGGACAAAACGCAGCATTAGAATGGGATTTTCATCATCATTCTGTTATCAGTAAGGAAACTAAGGCACAAAGAGACTAATGAGTAAAGATAATAGAACACCACCACCTGTCTTTTGGTTTTAGAACCTTCCATGAATTGAGCTCTAGGTAGGAATCTTTACAAGCATGAAAGCACACAAAACTAATCTCAAAAAAACAATATGGGAACGCTAGATACCATCATCTTTATTTTACAGATGAGAAAGTTGAGGCTCAGGAAGTCAAGTGAGTTGTCGAAGAATATGCAGCAAGTCTTGGTTCTAGGATTGTAAGCAGTGTCTCTCTAGACTTCAGAATCTCTGCTCCTTCCAGTATATCCAGACGTGCTCTTATTATTACTCTTTGCTGCTACCAACAATGTAGGGTTTGCTGTGTGCCAGGCATGATGTATACAAACTATCACTACTGTGGCCATTTTATGAATGAGGAAACTGAGATTTGGTACAGGTAGCAATATGCCTCTTGCTCTCCTACGGGGAGCAAAAGGCAGACCTGAGATTCTAACACCAAGTCTGTCTGATGGCAGGGATATTTATCTTAGCCATGACCATACCCGGCTTCAGCTGCCTCTAATAACCAACACTATTACCATATGCCCAATACTATGATTGACAACTCATCTTTTAAGACACAAGACTATTGAAATGCTGCCCAGAGAAATTAGGATGAGAGGAGTTGGGGGCAACAAGGGCAGTGTGTCAAAGGGTGTGCGTGCCTCTGTTCCCACTGCACCAATAGGAGACCTTATTTTGATAATTGATGATAACATTTATCAATTCATGAAATACACAGAAGTCAAGGGTTCAAAGTAAACTCACTTCCTATGTTGGGAGAATCTTGGTGCCTAATAAAATCACCTTGTCCTTCTAGCTGATTGGAAAATTGGATGAACCAGGCTGCCAAAATGCATGCAAACCTCCGAGCCTTGTTAAGCTACCCTGAGTAAATAATTTGCAAAAATAAACTATCTTTTTTACTTGCATATGAAAACAAGAAAATGAATGTGTCTTGCATAATTGCTACAAAGGGCCCCAACTAGCCATTTCCATTTGCAATTTCATATTTCAATAAAGTTTTATTCATTTTTATTTGCAAATGAATTTGCCGTTTGTGAAGAGAAGGCTGGTGCCAGATTGTTAGGAGGAGCCTCTACTCCCAGTAATGGCCTTTATGCTGACCAGGAGACCTCTGAGCTTGTCTCCTTGTGTTCCCTTTCCTAGCTTCTCTGCCTATTGTTGTGGTTATAATTTTCTTTCCACCCAATTGCCCAATTGCCTTATTTCCTAGAGACTGTAAATGTGCTAACATTTATCTGTTCAGCAAATATTTATGGACTACCTAGTATGTGCTGATACCTGTTCTAAATACCGAAGTACATCAATAACAAATCAGACAAGAACGTTTGCATTCTAGAATGAAAGATCCAGACAAATATTTGTGTTTGTTCAGAGCAGATATTTTGGGGAAAGCATAAGTAGCATTCAAACATCCCAGGACAGTGGAGAACGTATGCATGGAGGTGCTGATGTGAAGATCTTGAAATACATGTGAAACAGGGAGATGTGTGGCTGGAGTAGAGTGGGCAAAGGAAGAATGGTGGGAGGTGAGTCTGCACAGGTGGCAGGAGCCAGAGACCTTGTGGCTCTTGCAAACTGTATTGGATATATGAGAGACAGCATGTTTGCATGAAATAAACCGACAAACTAACTACAAATTAACGACCCATAGAACATTTCTTCAACCGGGAGGGCAGAATAAATTCCTTTGAAAAGGTGTTTGGACATTAACCAGATTTCTAAATTCGCATCACTGATACTGTTTATTCTCCAGCGCCTGTAAACTGTGGTGGAACTGGTGGCAGTTGATGTGACTCAGGATCCTTGAATGATCCAACCTGATCCTGACTCAGCCAGTGCTCATGGAAGTTCCAAGGAAAAGATATTTTTTCCCTCAGAGGAAAGAGAGGGAGCGAAGTGCACTCTTGATATTCTTCCTTCAAAATCCCAAAGTGGGTCTAGGCTGGGCTAAGCTAGGATACATAGGCGACTACTTTTGCCCATGACAAGGTGTCACTACTGGGATGCGAAGAGGAAAATCCGAGGGGAAAGTCAAGAACGGACACATATTAGAGCTAATGTATTTTCTCTGTAAGACTGGGAGCTTAGCTGTTTGAATTTATCAGCATATGAGATTTCCTTGGTTATGCCAACTCTCCAGGTAGATGAAGGTTGGACAGTTTTCACTGTAGCTTTTTATAAGAAAAGTAGACAGAAAAAATGGAGAGGAGAAGAAAGAGGATAGATGAGAGAGATAACATTTGTGAGAGATCACAGAGAAAGATGTTTGCCCTAAGCCTCCAAGGATAAGTTAATCTCATAAGGTTTTGGAAGAAACTCTGAGGCCATCTTACACCTTGGTCTAACTTGCCATTTGGGGACACTTGGACCTTGTAGTTTTAGTCAAATCAGAGGACGAGGGAAGTTTCGAGAGGTAGATACTGGGAATTCATGCTATGAAGGCAGGTGAAAGCTTGTGAAAATCATTAGAAAAATTGAAGATGAGGTCCTTATTTACACTCAGTTTTGTAGATCAACCCATTACAAAAAAACGTATCCAATTTCAGTATTGGTAAGACCAAGTACCATTTCTTTAAAAGTAGAATTGTTAGTTGAATGTATCACTAAATGTTGAAACAGGATAAGGAAAACTTATAAAAAAACTTTTAAATTTTATTTTATTTATTTTTAGAGAGAGGGCAAGGGAAGGAGAAAGAGAGGGAGAGAAATATTGATGTGAGAGAGAAACATTGATTGGTTGCCTCTTGAACACACTCCGACTGGGGACTGAACCTGCAACCTAGTCAAGTGCCCTGACCGTGGATCGAATCGGAGCCCCTTGACATTGCAGGATGATGCCCAAACAACTGAGCCACGCTGATCAGGGTGGGATCAGAGAAACTTTTAACCAGTCTTGGTACCCAAGGTTTATGGAGTGCTGGAAGGGACATCGAGATAGACTCTAAGTGGCAGTGTCCTAGATAGTGCCCAAATCTGTTTCTTGCTTCAATAGTGTTTGGACGGAACAGATCCAGCCACAAACCTCTCTTCAGCTCTGACCACCCTCCAGCCTCTTTTCCTACGGCCGCCTTTGGAAGCATCTCAGCCATCCTCAGCCTCCAAGACCAGCCAACCCAATTTTTGTGAGCTTAATTCCTTATTCCCTAGCAACGATGAGCTCAGAAATGCTTCAGAATTATTCCACCAAGGTGGAAGCTACCCTCAGTCACCTGGTCAACCCACATCTGCAGGCCTCCTACACCTACCTCTGTCTGGGCTTCTGTTTCAACCAAAGCAATGGGATTCAGAGGGCATGGGCCACTTATTCCTCCAGTTGGCTGAGGAGAAGTGTGAAAGCGCCGAGCATCTCTTAAAGATGCAAAACCGGCATGGTGGCCACGCCCTCTTTCAGGATGTGCTGAAGCCTTCCCAAGAAGAGTAGGCTGAAACTCAGGAGACCAAGGAAGCCACAGTGGTCCTGGAGGAGATCCTGAACCACAGCCTCTTTAATCCGCATGCCCTGGGTTCTATCCCCATGGACATTAATCTCTGTGACTTTCTGGAGAACCACTTCCCTGGTGAGCAGGTGAAACTCAGCAAGAAGATGGGCAGCCACCCGAATAACCTCAGGTGGCCCCCAGTCTGGGCTGGGCAAATATCTCTTCCAGAGGCTCACCTTCAAGCATGGCTAGGAGACGTTGGCCCAGAGGCCTTTGAAGGGTCCCTGTACCTCCCCCTCATGTCAGCCTTCTGCCTGAGCCTCTCTCTGCAACCACTAGTCATCCTTTTCACCACCCTGCAACCTATCCCCTGTCACGGACCAAATGGAAACAATAAAACTTTTTGCAGGAAAAAAAAAAAAAAAAGACAATTTCATTGAGTCCCTACATCCTTTTAGCAGATTAAAGCATCAGAAACGAATTATAACCTAGCTGCTTCAGATTCTCTGGTCAGGATTGTCTCAAAAGCACCATGTCCCTCCTCCCAAGAATGACTAGGACAGGAGGCATGTGGCACAGTGTTTGAATATTTTCCAAATGGTTGGAAGCTTGGCCTGAGCTATGTCAGTGTGGAGCTGCTTACCTGGTGATGAATGTTGTTATTAGCATTCACGGCACTTACTGCTCAGTACTTATAAAGAAAGACAGTAATTTATGGCTGTGTTATGTGTCTGGATTGAACATAGGAGGAAGAATGCCAAAAATAAAGCCTGAAGATTTGGCTTTCTTTGGCTGTGGCTAATAATGAAATTTCTTAGTTCCGTAACCACCATTAGATTTCCCTCTGACTCACTTCTATTCTTTGCTCATTGCCCTCCTCACCCTACCCCCAATCATCAGCCTTGCTGGATGTCTATCAAAGGGAAGATAATGAATAAAGAAGGGATGGTGATATTATTTAGGTACCTTTATTATACTAGGTACTGGACAAAATAATTTTGCGCTTGTCTTTCTATTTAAGCTGCACAATAATGCTGATGTGGGTAATGTACTCCTACTTACAAATGAGGAAACTTGCCCAGAGTTCGGAGACTTGATAGGTAATAAAGCTGAAATTCAAATTTAGCTCCATCCGACTCCCAAAGTGGGTTCTTTCCCTATATTGTCATTTATATCATTTTTTTCCATCTGTCCAATAATTGTTCTTGCTCCTTGTCTTGGGTATATATGACAGAGATTCATGTAATAAACACTGAGATTCTATTATGTTCTTAAAAAAAATCCCTAAGGAATAAAAAATATATAAAGCAGAGTGCCTACTTTCAAGCAGCTCACAGTTGGTATATGCATGTATGCTTGAGGCTTGGGACTGATAAAGAATGTACATTAGTAAGTACCTCTTAAGAAAGAATGTTTATTCATTAATTTATTCATTCATTCTGTGAATGTTTATTAAATACCTATTTTAGGCCAGGCATGATTCTGTGCTAGTGTTCATCAATCCTGCCTGCATATTGGAATAACCTAGTGTACTTAGAAAACAAACAAACAAACAAATAACATACACCCTCTCTCTCTCTCTTTCTCTCTCTCTCTCTTCCAAAAGCCAGGAAAAAAAAAAAAAAAAAGAAATCCAAAACCAAAGCTAATCCTTGGCACAATTAACTTATTCTATGTAATTGACATGAGTTGGGGCCCGGCATCACTATGATTTTAAAACCTCCGAGGGAGTTGTAATATGCAGCCGGGGTTTCAAAAACCCTCTCCCAGACTCTAGAGATACAAGCAGCAAACAAGCAGGAGAAGAAGCTCTCAGGGTCACTCAGGATACGCATCCGTCTGTTCACGTGGAGGCAGTGGTAGACAAACGGGCAGAGAGGAAGGTGAAGCTGGAATGTTCAGCTTGTGCCTAAATCATCTTTGGCCTTAAGATCCAGGGAGTTTGGCTGAATTGAAGCAGGAATATGACATAAAGCCTGAGGCACCTTTATGTTCTACATTTTTGTGACACAGACTACGTTTCTATGGATTAGATAGAGGGATCCACCTTCCTAAGATTTTTGATCAGAATGACTGATTGCTAGCCCAGCAGACTAACTTTTCTGAGTCTAAGGGTCATTCATTTATTTAACGTCAGTTCACCTGTAGGAAGGAGAGAAATGTTTCTCTCATAAGCTTATTAAGTGGGTGAGTTTCACACTAGACCAAGCCGAGAGAGAGGACTGAATGAGAGTAATCAAATGTCTTTCAGTTTTGCCTTAATTTGTACCCTGAGTTTCATTTTGTTTATGCCAGTCACGGCTTTGGAGTCAGACAAACGTGGGTTTGAATTCCAGCTTCATTTTGACAAACTGAGTGACCCTAGGCAAACGTCATCTCTCAGTGCCTGAACATCCTTATCTGTAAAGTGGGGTTTAATAAAGTATGCATTTTCTGAAGTTTCTGTGAGGGTGGAATAAGATACCGTACCTATTACATTCCTGGCTTAGAGCAAATACCTACTTAAAGTTGGCTGCCATTCTTATTATCCCAACTTTTGTTATTACTGCATAACGTTGTAGATAATGTATGTAAATGAATGTGTGCAATAGAAGTGTGACCAAGTCTGTAAAAGCAAGTGAATATGATGGTGCAAACAAATGAGATACATGCATTTAATACAGCTTAATAACACTTCCTATATGGGCAGCCCTTCCTGCACATTTTAGAAATGTTAACTTCTCAGAACTCTGAGAAGGTATATTTTTACATTTTATTATAGAAAAAATTTTAGAGAAAAATTTAAAGTTTATAATGAACTTCCACCTACATATTTCTCATCATTAGCCATTACCAACATTTTGCCAGTCTTGTTTTGTCTATTGATTTTTACTTATTTTTCTGGAATATTTTAATAATCCAGGTTATAGATCTTTACAAATACTTTAGTATGCATCTCTAATGGATAAGTGTGTTTCCTATCTATCTACCTATCTATCATTTACTTGTCTGCCTACCTACCTACCACTATGCTATCTTTACACCTAACAAAATTTACAATAATTCCTTAATATCAAAGACTCATTTCCTACTGAAGTGTGCTCAACTGCCTCAAAGATTTATTTTTTATAGATACCAAGTGGTACGCGTCTGTACTAGAAAGCTTCTTCTGGTTGCTCTGTGGATAATTACGGCTGTTGAAAGAGGCCAGAAGCCAGGAAGTTAGGCGGTGGCAGTGACCGAGGTGATGAGGAAATGGAAAACTTCATCAAATAGGGGATGAGGATGGAGGGGTGGCTTTTGAGGCTCCAAAAATGTATCCTACCTTCATACCAGAGAGTAACTGGGTTCTGGAGGAAACATGGGATGGTGAATGGGTATAAGACAAGGGGGCAGAAGATCTGGGCTTTGGCCCTACATTCCTCACATCACTTTCTGAATGTGCCCTCGTGGGCATGTCCCTTTACTTTGCTGCCCTAATCTATAAAGTCGGACCATGACAGACTGCTACACTCATTTCCAGAGAGTCCATGGGAGGACTAAATGAGTCATACCACACTGAAGCAGTTTGGAAACTCGACAGAACTCAACAGTTTGATATCACCTTCCTGAGTCTCTGAAACAGCCTCAAACCATGAGCTGTATCTATGTGGACCACGTACAGGGTTGGGGTTCCGGCAGATTCCATTTCTAAAAGAGACTTTACCATTCCTTGAAGGAGCTTTAACTGTGCTAGCAAATGTCACCTCAAAATATTCTCACAGGCTACATATTTGTATCTGCGGTTTTGCCATCACCTCGGTTTCTGATTAGAGTTACAGTCTGAGCGGGGAAGTAACGTGGGAAGAGACATGAGTGGTGTCAGCAGATGGGGAAGAGGGTTAGGGGAGAGGGAGGGGGTTGCAGTAACTCACACCTGTTCTGGTTGGGATTCGGAGTGAATATGAAAAGTAAGCAGAAACTCAATTAGTAACCCCTGAACTCACCCCATGTTATCGCGGAGAACACACCCTCACTTCCATCCTATGCCTTCAAGGGAGAGCAGGCTTCCTGTCAAGCTATTGCAAGGAAGGATGCAGACCCCAAGGAAGCAGGATGAAGCAACTTAAGGCTGTTTCTGCTTCTCCCAGCATCTTTAATTCAGGGTTTTCTGTGAGGATTAGGAAATTTTAAATTCTGAGAGCTTAAAAGGAGATAATTATTCCTGCTATGGTCATAGTCTTTTTCATTAAGTACCTACTATGTGCCACATAGGCATTCCTTTCAAATTGTTATTTATTTTTAAATTATTTTTTATCTTCACCCAAGGACATTTTTCACTGTTTTTAGAGAGAGGAAGGGAAATAGAAATATTGATATGAGGGAGAAATATCAATTGGTTGCCTTCTGTATGCACCTGGACTAGGGATCACACCCACTGGGGATTGAACTTACAACCCAGGCATGGATGGGCCCTGACTGGGAATCCAACCTGCAACCCTTTGGCTATGGGATAACACTCCCACCAACTAAGCCACATGGGCCAGGGCTCAAAGTTATATTAAGTGCCGGTATTATTGTCCCTATTTAATAAATAAGGAAACCAAAGTTCAGAAAGTTGGGCAAAGGATCATGGGCTTCTTATACCTTAACTCATCCAATTCTCAAACAATAATGTGAGGTAGCTACTACCTTTCTTTCCATTGTCAATTGCATTACCACTCTTCCCTGCTTCCCTTCCTGCAGTGTTTCTCCCTATGGGAGGATTGTGCTTCCTGCTCACTGAAGGCAGACTCAGTGATGTGGAAGGCGAGTGGAACTGACAGGTGTCATTGTTGAGTAGAAGTTTTAAGATTCTGAGTCTGTTTTGTCATATTACTTTTTTTGTGTGTGTGTGCTATTAGAAAAACAGGGTCCTAGATTGAAGCTGCCCAGTCAGCCTGGGTCTCAAAGTGAAGGTAATACAAGGGGAAGTCAGCCATATGTGGACATATAAAAAAAGACTCCAGAGGGCTTAGGATCATTTGTTACACAGTGTAACCTAGCCTAAAACAACTTAGGTACCCGAAGAAAATGAAGTTGAGAGGTTAAAGCCGAAACTTGAAGTCAATTTCGTCCTACTCTAAATTGTGATCTTTGACCACTGTTCTATTCTTTCTTGAGAGTCTGTTTTCATGAGATTTTCCTGTATTTTATCGTGGCTGCTTTAGAACAACAACAGCTAGTTTTAACAGACTGGAGTGGGAAGGTATGAAAGGGAAGTGACTTAGAGCAAGATTTGTAATCTCAGTGAACAAAAAGTTCATCTGGGGATTTTGTTAAAATGCAGATTCTGATCTAGTAGGTTTGGGGCAGGACCTGAGCTCCTGCATTTCAACCACAGTTTCCAGGTGAAGATTATACTGCAGGTGCCTGGATGACTTTTTGAGTAACAAGCCCTGGAAATGCCAGTTATTCACCATGGTTATGATAGAAAGGTGAAATAAAATAGTATTGCAGAGTGCTTAAGAATGTATAAATAGGGCTGGGGCTAGGGACAGCCATGCTAGTGATGAGGGAACAGAATTTAAGGAAGCAAAGAAGAGCAAGTGCTGAGCCTGGACTCTCAGGATTCTGAGAGTGGGTGCCTCCAAGTGTAATCTGTTATGATTTGTTTCTAGGTTGATTTTTATAGTTAAATTTAAAATCTGAGTTAACATAGAGCCAAAGAGGACACTCCTATGCTTGCTTTTCACCTTCACATTGGTTCAAATGTCATTGATAATTGTAAGGCTATTCCAAGGAGGATGTTCTTATGCCAGTACAAATATAGGCTCTTCTCACATCAGAAAAAGGCTCAAAATCATGTCATGCTTCAGTTAGCTTATTACTTAAAACAAAATATTAATTTTGGGTTTATGTGTTTATTTTCAGAATTTCTGATTATCTTTTGTTCTTATGTTCTATCCCATCACTACATCTTCAAGTTTTTCCACAATTGCAGTTATAGTATAGTACTTATCAATGTCTCTCAAAATTTTTATCCTAAAATTCTTTGTGTTATATTTTTTTCAAACTGAACTGAACATTTCTATAATAAGATGTTTAATAAAACATTTATTTTTTATTGTCTCTGAGTTGTATCTAAATCTGAAAGCAAAGGTTGAAATATCCCAAGTCACCGATATTCTAAAAAGATACCTAATAATCACCAGCTTTGGGCACATTCTTTCCAAGAAGCAGTAACGAATTCTATTATCATAGATACCAGCAGCCCTTCTCCTTACTTCTAGTCTATAAGAGTAAAGTAGGTAAAAGGATGGGATCATAAGTTACCTGAGTCATTTCTGACCTTGTGAAAAGTCTGTCTTGATAAGTGGGTTTTCCTTTTCAGAAGGTAAGAAAAAGGAAATTTTCAACATCCCCCAAGCCAAGTAGTGGGAATAGGAAGAAAATGACTAATAAAGATTTGGAATGCCTACAAGGAAAGATTGACATATTCCTTTCATGAGAAATAGATAACACAGAACTTGCAGGAACACCTGGTGGTGGGAGATTCTGAGAGGGACCTATCCATGTCTGCTCCATGCATACCCTAGGATGTGACTTTCTCACTTTGTCTCATTAGTCAATAGTCACATCTGATCCTGAATGTGTTTTGCTTCTTTCATCTTGTGCCTTTTCTATTTTTTGTTTGTTTTTTTTCTCTCTCTTTCACTTCTTCCCTTTCTTCCTTATTTTTTAAGTTTTCTGCCTTTAAACATCCTTTTACATTTATTATAATAGAAACCTCAGAAGGGAGGTGCTATGGATTAAATTTATGGGCACTCTCACAATTCACATTGTGGAACATTAACCACAAATGTAATAGTATTTTGAGGTGGAACTTTTGGAAGATACTTAGTGTTAGATCAGATCATGAGGGTAGGGGCTCTCATGATGGTATTAATCTACTTATAAAAGAGGAGGAAAGAGTAAATGGAAGCTACACTAAACTCCTCCCAGGAACAATTGGGAATTACAACTAAATTTTAGGTGGAATAACCAGCTGAACAATAAATAGCTGGAGAGAAGTCTTATGACCATAGCCAGACAGAAGGAATCACTTCACCACAACACGATTGGTACTGAGTGTGGAGGAGATGTGAGAGGGCTATCTAGGCTCCCACAGGCAGCAGCTGAAGGGCTGGAGGGAAATTTCAGTGGCTGGGTGGTTCTCCCTGAGAAATGTGGGGTCTAAACCCCAAACTGGGCTCCCTAGCCTATAGCACCAGAGCCAGAAAGAAACTCAGATAACATCCAGCCATGAAAAGCAGCAGGGTTTTGTCTGCCAAGGAGAGATGGCTGGAGATGCAGAGAGCCTCACAAAATTTCATTTCCAGCTACTTTGGGCTTTGGAAAAGGGAGGGCAGTCTGGACTAGAGATATTTGAGGAGAATCTGGGATTGGTGGCTCTGGGAGAGAACTAAAGGAACAGCCACCAGCATTGGTGTGCTGAGTCATCCCTCATACTGCAGGATCCGTCTGTTTTAGGCAGTGCACTCCTCTTTCGATGGCATCAGCCTGAGGGGAAGCAATAGCCTTGCCCCCTGAAATTACTCTGCCCCACCCTGTGGTCCTTCAGTCCAGCTGCTGATTACAACTTGATTAAATTAACACTGATTAGTTAACTGACTAATTAGTTTAACAACTAAAGCAGAAAACACAAAGCAGTCAAAATAGGAAGACAAAGAAGCAGACCTCAAATGAAAGAACAACTGAATTCTCCAGAAGAACTAGATGAAATGGAGGCAAGCAATTTATCAGAGATTTAAGAGTAATGATTATAAGGATACTCAACAGCATGAAAAGAGACATAGGAACCATAAGAAAGAATCAGTCAGAAATAAAGAATGCATATCTCAAATAAATAACACACTGGAGGGAATAAACACTAGGTTAGATGAAGCAGATGCTAGAATCAATGTTAGGAAGACAAGATAGAAAAAAACACCCAGGCAGAGCAGCAAAAGGAACAATAATTTAAAAAATGAGAACTTAATAAATATTTTGGGCTACATGAAGCATACCAACATCTGCTTCATGGGAATATCAGAAGGAGAAGTTCAAGAGCAAGGTATCAAGAACCTATATGGAAAAATAATGACCAAAAACTTCCCTAATCTGATGAAGGAACAGGTCACACAGGTTCAGGAAGCTCAGAGAGTTCTAAACAAGTTGGATACAAAGAGGCCTGCCTACACAGAGATAAATTATAATCAAGATGACAAGGCTTAAAGGCAAAGAGAGAATCCTAAAAGCCACAAGAGAAAAGCAGGGAGTTACCTACAAGGGAGCACCCATTAGACTGGTATTTGATTATTCAACAAAAACATTTCAGGCCAGAAGGGAGCAATGTGAAATATTCAAGGTGATGAGAAGCAAGGAATAAAAGTCTAAAAAGTGATACAAAAAGATCAATGAATCCAAGAGCTGGTTCTTTGAAAATACAAACTATATTGACAAATCTTTAACCAGACTCATCAAGAAAAAAAGAGAAAGAACCCAATAAATAAAACTGACATGAAAGAGGAGATATAAAAACAGACACCAAAGAAATACAAAGGATTGTAAGAAAATATTATGAACAATTATATACCAACAAACTGGACAACCTGGATGAAATGGATAAATTCCTAGAAACATACAGTCTTCCAAAAATAAATCAGGAAGAATCAGATAATCTGAATGGACAGATTACACCTAATGAAACTGAAGCAGTAATCAAAAAACTCCCAACAAACAACAGTCCTGGACCAGATAGCTTCACAGGTGAATTATACCAAACATTCCAAGAAGAACTAATACTTCTCCTGCTCAAACTATTTCATAAAATTTAAAAGGAGGGAAGGCTCCCCATTCATTTTATGAGGCTAGCATTATCCTAACTCCAAAATCAGATAAAGACCCTACCAAAAAAAAAAAAAAAAAGTTATAGCACAATATACTTGATGAACATAGATGCTAAAATCCTCAACAAAATATTAGCAAACTGAATATCAAAAAGATCATAGCATGATCAAGTGGGGTTTATTTTGGGTATGCAAGGTTGGTACAGCATTTGCAAATCAATAAATGTGATTCACCACATAAACAAAATGAAGGATAAAATTTACATGATCATATCAATAGATGCAGAGAAAGCTTTTGATAAAAGCAAGCACCATTTATGATCAAAACTCTCACAAAGTGGGAACAGAGGGAACATACCTAAACATAATAAAGGCCATACATCACAAATGCACTGCCAGCATCATACTCAATGGGCAAAAACTAAAAGTGCTCCACTTAAGATCAGGAATAAGATATGGATGTCTGCTTTCACCTCTCTTATTCAACATAGTACTGGAAGTCCTAGCCAATAACAATCAGACAATAAGAATAAATAAAAGGCATCCAAATTGGAAAGGAAGAAGGAAAACTATCTTTATTTGCAGATGACATGATAATGTACATAGTAGATTCCACCAAGAAACTACTAGAGATGATATATGAATTCAGCAAAGTAGTAAGATACAAAATTAATATCTAGAAATCAGTTGCATTTTTATATGCAAATAATGAACTAACAGAAAGACAATCCCAATCATAATTGCTTCAGAAAGAGTAAAATACCTAGGAATAAACATAACCAAGTTTCTAAAAGACCTGTACTTGGAAAATTATAAGGCACCAAAGAAAAATAGAAGAAGATACAAATAAATGGAAACACATACTGTGTTCATGGGTAGGAAAAGTTAACATCATTAAAATGTCTGTATTACCAAAAGCAATCCATAGATTCAGTGCAATTTCTATTAAAATACCAATGACGTATTTCACAGATCTAGAACAAATACTTCAAAAATTTATATGAAACCACAAAAGGCCCCATGTAGTAACAGCAATTCTGAGAAAGAAGAACAAAGTTGGAAGAATCATGCTACCTAATATCAAACTATACTACAAGGCCATAGTAATCAAAACAACCTGGTACTGGCATAAAAATGGACACATAGATCAATGGATCAGAATAGAGAGCCCAGAAATAAACCCATACCTTTATAGTCAATTAATATTTGAAAGAGGAAGCAAACACATACAATGGGCTAAAGATAGTTTATTCAATAAATGGTGTTGGGAAAATTGGACATATATGTGCAGAAAAATGAAACTAGACCACCTTCCTACACCACACACAAGAATAAATTCAAAATGGACCAAAGACTTAAGTGTTAGATTCAAAACCACACAAATCCTAGAAGAAAACATAGGCAGCAAAATCTTGGTCATTGCCCATAGAAATTTTTTTTTTATCAGATATATCTTTCCAGGCAGAGGAAACAAACAAAACAAAACAAAAACAAACAAATGGGACGACATCAAACTAAAAAGGTTTTGCACAGCAAAGGAAATCGTCAACAAAATAAAAAAGACAATCCAGAGAATGAGAGAACATATTTGCTGATACATCTGATAAGGGGTTTATATCTAACATTTATAAAGTACTTACAAAACTCAACACCAAAAAGCAAACAACCCAATTAAAAAATAGGCAAAGGACTTGAACAGACACTTCTCCAAGGAGGACATACAGATGGTCAGTAGACATATGAAAAGATGCTCAATGTCACTAATCATCAGAGAAATTCAAATTAAAACCACAATGAGATACTATCTCACACCAGTCAGAATGGCCATCATCAATAAATTAGCAAACAAGTGTTGATGAAGATGTGGAGAAAGGGGAACTCTTGTGCACTGTTGGCGGGAATGCAGACTGGTGCAGCCATTGTTGAAGGGAGTATGGAGATACATCAAAAAATAAAAAATGGATCTGCCTTTTGACCCAGCAATCCCACTTCTGGGAATATATCCAAAGGAACCCAAAACAGAAATTCAGCAGAACATAAGCACCCCTATGTTCATTGCAGCATTATTAACAACCACCAAGATATGGAAGCAGCCCAAATGTCCATTCATAGACGAGTGGATAAAACAACTATAGGACACTTACGTATTGGAATTCTATTCAGCTATAAAAAGGAAAAAAAAATTTTACCCTTTGCAACAGTATGGATGGACTCGGGGAACATTATGCTATGTGAAATAAGCTAATGAGAGAAAGACAAATAACATATTATTTCACTCATATGTGCAACCTAATGAACAAACTGATCTAAGAAGAAAGAGAGACAGACTCATAGATGGAGAGCAGATGACAGCCAGTAGGGGGGAGGGGAGGGGACCAAGGGCCTGAGCAAAAAGGAAAAGGACTCACGGGCATGGACAAGAGTGTGGTGATTGCTGGGGGAAGGGGGTATAAGGGGACTAACTGGTACTGGGAAAAATACAATAAAGGTTAAGTTAAAAAAATAAAATAGAATTTTAAGTGTAAAAAGAAAAGAAAAAAGAAAGAAGATGAGACATGGGTTCTATCTCTCTGTGTGCATACACAAAGGAAAAGCCATATGCGGGCATACTTGGGAAAAAGGTCCTCACCGGGAACCCAACCATGCTGGCTTCCTGATCTCACAGTCTTTGACCCACAGCCTCTGGGACTGTGGAATAAATATTCGCTGCCTAGGTCACCGAGGAGATGATGGTTTGTTCTAACAGTCCAAGCTGGCTGAGACACGGGGGAGATTGACACAAGCTTTCTGTCCCCATTTTCAATGGCATGTTTCTGTTAATATTGGGTTATATGTCTGTCTTCTGATGTTTACCTACATTACACATAGTTGTGGTTATTTTTATTATCACCCCCACAAGCTAATTGCTTACAAGAGTGGCGGAACGATTAGGGGGAAAAGAATGGGCACGCATTTTATAGACCTGATTTAAAGCATAGCTCGGTCACTGACTAGCTACATGATCTTGGGCAAATTTAACTGTGTTTTTCTTACCTGTGGTATGTCAATAAGAGCAAGAATAATAATGATGACAATAATGATCAAGTCAACAACACCAGCATCTCAGTGGGTTTTTGTCATGAATAGATACTGAATATTTACCACACCTAGTGCCTGACACTGTAATGGGTACTGGAGATACTACAATGAATAAGAGAGATATTGCCTGTGTCCTGATAGAGCTCGGGGTCTAGTGCAGGGGTGGGCAAGTTTACAGCACAGCCCAAGGCCCAAATCCTGCCTTTGGCCTGTTTTTGCACACTCCTTGGGCTGAGATTGATGTTGTATTTTTAAAGGATTGTTTAAAAAAATGTAAATGTGACAAAGACTTGCACATAGTTTGCAAAGCTTAAATTATTTACCAGCTGGCCTTTTCTAAAAGAGTTTTCCTATCTCTGGTCTGATGGGACACATACAAAACACTCAATACATGTTTTTCATCAATCCTTAGTCAGACATTCCTTGCATGGATTTCTGAGTAATTTATCTATCCCTTTGATTCACGATAGTCTTATTATTGCACTTGCAATAAAAACCCAAATTTTCACATGGTTACAGGTGCTGCCTTGCGGCATACCTCTGACTCCAAAAAACCTCCGCTGCCTTGCGGCATACCTCTTCAGGGGAAAGGCTAAGGGAGTAAACCCCGACAGAAAATCCGGAGCCGGAGTCCCTAAGGCGGTTCGACGTTGTAGTCAACACCGGCAACTCCTGTGGCGCACCTGAAGCCAAGCTGTATTGACTCCGTCTTTCCCTTGGACCCTTCAGCTGCGAAGAGAGGGGGGGGGGGTCTGCTGCATGGGCAACAGCAGACCCTCCATATCACCCTGCCCAGGCTCTGTAGCTTCAGCTCCACTGGAGAGGACACTCCAGCGTCATCGCAAGATGTCGATTCAACACGGGAGGAGACAGATACCGTGTCACTCCCGAGTCGGACTGCACAGCCATTCTCGGCGGTGCAGATAGACTCTTAAGAAGCTACACCATCGTCTCTCGAGACGGATGGCTGCCGCCGCCGCCGACGACGACAGGTGCTGCATGGGTGAGCCATGTTCCTCTCCAGCCTTCTCTAATTATATTGTGCCTATCTATACTCCTGCTACACTGGATTTCTTCCTGTTTGGCAAATATTGCACATTTGCCTCAGTCCAGGGGACTATTACTCTCTACTCCCTCCCCCGCTTCCTACTTATCCTTCAGAATTCACCTCTAAAGTCATTCCCTTTGGGGAAATTTCCTTGACCTCCTCTTGCTAGATCAGCACCTCCCCACCTCTTTACTTGTTTTCATGGTTCCTGATACTTATGGTACCTTTACAGTCTTATTTGTGGTTATTTTTATTATCACCTCCACAAGTTAGTTCCATGAGGGCAGGGGTTACCTCTCTTTTGTTTATTAATTCAACTTTAGCATCTATCATTCTTGTCTGGGGCTCAATAAAGATTAGTTAAATAAATGAAAGAAAAAAATGAATGACTTAGTTTTACTTTTGTTAATAAGGAAGCTTATAGAATTCTTGCAACATGCCAGTGCTTTCCTTTCCCAGGGAAATACACCCCCAAATGGAATTTCTGTGACTCCATTTCATTCTTTCTGTATAATTAATGGAGGCCCAGTGAACTGTTTGTGCTGATACATCATCTGCACCACAGAGCAAATGCATTTGTTCCTGAGCTATCTGGGCCAAAGCTAATGAAACATTTGCAAACGTCCTGATTTACAAAGAGAAAATTGGTTCACGTGAATGACAAGCTTTGTATGCGAAAGAAATGATCTTTGCAATTTTCTAGTTGTGTCCTGGCAAGCCTCAGACTTCCAAGGAGATACACATCAGCAGTCGCCTCTAGAAGTCAAAGACCAGAGGTCACCTTGGAGGTGTACAAAGGTCCTGAGATCAACATAACTCTATGTGGATCCTCATGTGAGCTTCGGGATGCCCGAGAGCCCTCTGTAGTTGTAAACAAATTGTATATTTGCATGTGTCCACTGTTCTAGGAAGTGATTTTTAAAGATTAGGTTTTTAATGGAGTCTATGTCAAAGAAATAGTTGAGAGCTAGTGATCTAAGAAAATCCAGGGTTTCCTTAACTTTGAATTTGTTAATTAAAAAAAAAAGATAAGAATAAGGAGCAGAGATGTATATAAGTCCTGAAAGGATCCTTCATATTTCTAGTCCCCAATTTCCCTGATCCACTGTGCAGATAAGAAACTTTGGATCAGGTTGGAGAGATGATTTGCTCAGGGCTTCACAGCAAGTGAGACACAAATCCAGGACAAAAGTTAAGTCAGTCCAATGTCCTTTATACCACAATCTGCTTTCCACTAATATGATAACCTTTGCTTTCTTGTTTTATCTGTTTCCCCATTCACTCACCCAATTTCTTTCTCACTGCCCCATACTATCATTTTCTCAACACAAATTTTTAAAACTGTTTATCAGTTTTGACCATATTATCTCTAAGAAGAATTTTGGCTTCAATAAATGATTGTTCACCAGGGCTGATGAATAAGAAACTGAAATACAATATGACAATACATTTATCTCTTTCCTTTCCAAATAAATCTCTCAAGCGATAGTAAAGAAATACATCATATAAATCAAGAACCAAAAGCAATGATGATAAGAACCAAGAGAACTGGAGAAGAAGAAAGGGTACTACATGGGAGACTTCAAATTTTAGAAGTTGACAATGGATATTAAGACACAGAAAGCAGTCTGAAAAGGCTATATTTTGTATAATTCCACACAGGTGACACTATTTGGAAGAGGAAAAACAATGGAGACAGTAAAAAGATCTGTGGTCGCCAGGGGCTGGGGGAGGGGAGGAAGTGAGTGGCAGAGCAAAGAGACTTTTAAGGCAGTGGAAACAGTCTGTATGATACCATAATGGTGGGCACATGTCATTATGAATTTGCTTAAGCCCATAGGATGTACAGCATCGAGAGTGAACCCTCATGTAAACTGTGGATGGTAATGACGTACCAATAAAGGTTCATCAACTTATAAAAATGCACTACTCCAGTGGGGGATGTTGACAATGAGGGAGGCTATGGATGTGTAGGGGCAGGGGATATATAAAATCCCTGTACCTACTCTTCAGTTTTTCTCTAAACCTGAAAACCGCTCTAAAAAATAAAGTTAAAAAAAAGTATGCCAGCCATTTATGCATGTATTGCTTGTCAGCTCCAAATGCATCCATCTCAGCCTTCTCTGAGGTAAGGAAGATGAGTCTTGTAAGTATTGCTCCTTTGCCAGTTGACATGATAGTACGTGTTGCCAGTAAAGGAATCTGGAGAGATGCTGGAGAATGAAGGGGTTCCAGTTTATGCCTTTCCGGGGACTCCTATGGATACACAGTTTCTGCAGCACCCACTTCTCATGGAGGTTGGTAGCCAGGAGAGGCCAGTCGTCGGCAGTCCATGGAACCTCCCCTGGATCCTCTTGTGTAGTTCTGTGCTGTGTTTGTAGGCATGGTACCCATCTTTGGAGGGCTTCCCCACTCCAGAGAACAGACTGCAGTGAGTGCTCCTGATGAGCACCTCAGTGAACTTCTCCACTATCCAGCGGACCATGGCACATCCTTTCCCAATGAGACCTAGATCTTGCCCAGGGCCTAGAGGAGGGGATTCTTCCTTGGTGGGCTGTCATAGCACTAGGGATAATGGCTGCTACTTACATCAGCTGCTTCTACATACTCTAGAGTTGTTTTTACTCTTCACTAGCCCATTTTCATGACTGCAATACCATATTGTAATTTATCATTCTTTATATTAAACCTTCACTGTTAAAATTAGTCTATGATTTCTGGCTCTTAATTGGACCTAATTGTTATGGTTGGAGATAAAAGACAAGAACATTAAAGAACTAATTTAGAAAGAATAATACATAGCTTATAAGAATTCTATTTTTTTAAGAAGAATTTTGAGTTAAAAGGCAAAAGAGTTTCCAGATTGAAAGTTCCTAAAAAGTAACCAGACTTTTTAAGCTAAAAAAGATCCTCAATAAGCCACATAATCATAAACTTTCATAACTTGATCTTTACCAAAGGCAAAGAGAAGATTCTAAAAATGTCCACTTTGGATGAGGAAAATCATCTGTTAAAAAAAACAACAAAAATCAGAATGTATGAATATAATGATGAAGTTAAGTTTATAGAATGTTATGAAAATAATGCCAGGCCATTACTAACTCTAGTAACAATGTACTCCAGAAATATTCAAGAAAGGCAAGGCAAGTGCCATGTTCATTTATATACACAGATAATATTAACACAAATATTTTATTTAAATTGAAATGGTATCATAATTATGTTTTTTTAATATAAAGTATAGATAAGCTAATGCCTTAATGTGATAAATAGAACTATCATTAGGAATATAATCTTTAGAAATCTTTCTACATACTAGAAACTAATGCTAGTGATGATTTTAAGAAATGAGGATCCTTCAAGCTTCAGGACTAGAGAGAAAATAGGGTGTGGTGCTCCTGTGATTCATTATAAAATGTTCTGGTCATCTTTCAAACTGTGGGCATGTATATAGTTTGATTATACTGTAAAATAAAAGACAAAAATAAAACTTTCATTGGGGAGATAAATGAGATAATAGAAGAAATCAGCCAAGTGCTTAGCATGCAGTTATTATTCAATAAGAGTGGTGAATTGAAGAAATAAGTTTTGGGGAAAATATAACTTAGCATTGATTTTTGACTATAATAACATCAAGGAAGGTGGGAAAAAACAGGTAAAACTTGGCTTGACATGAGGAACCATACCCATTCTTGAGATTACACAAACTTTTTCTGGTATTCAATTTTAGATAGATGTTATCACATGGATGGTTCAAAAAGAGTCAATGACAGCTCTATGAATGATGTCTTAGACAAGATTTTGACTGGAAGAGAAAAATCCATCTTTACAGGAGTGTTTCTTTCTCAAACACTTGACTCACCACTAAGAAATGAGCAAATACTCCTCCTTACATCCACATAATTACACAGAAAATGGTTTTAAAATATTAATAAACAGATGCATATTTTTAAAACTGTAAAAGACTGTATCAATTTATGGGGATGGGGTCTAAATTGAGGATATTCTGGAAGTCTAATGAATAAAAGATTCAAAGACAAGATATTTGGAAGACTGGACCAATAACAAACTTTTCAACTATCTCCTTTCCAGGACTGGGGTCAGTTAAAAGCACTTTGACATCATTTGCAGTCAGGTAATTGGCCTCTTTTCACAGAGGTCAAACAAGGGCTGACCATATACCTCAAGCATGTGCAGAAATTCAGAGGTTGTGTTGCCCAGAAACAAATGACTTACCAAACCTTTAAAATACTCTATTGCTAAAACAAATGTCACGCTCTTACATTTCAAACATAGCTCCATACCTAAAGGCAATCTAATGTCATGAGATCAAGTTGCACCAGCCAGTTTCAGCTTAAGGCTGGCAGGTTAAATTTTAGCAACAAAAGATTCTCATCATGAAGTGGCATTTGCATAGAAACCTATCCAGAGGGCGCTGATTAAAACCCTCAAAAACACTTTTTTAGTGAGAGAGAGAGGACAGAAACATGGACAAACAGACAGATTAAACTCACATGCAGACGACAATGTTGAAAAACTGAGAGGACCCCATCCTCACCTTGCTGCCAGGATTGAAACTTAAATGTGTGGCCTGGTAATCAGACCTCAGGATGAATATGGTGAAAACTCTGCCCTAAATACCAGAAAGTTTAATTTCTCTCTCAGCTTCACCCACAATTAACTTGTCCTACCTCGGGTGCATCATTTTTCTTCTGATTTTAGTTTTATCCTCAGGTGGAATTATAATACAATACCAACCGATCTCACAACAGTGTCTTGAGAGGCACACAGATAATATCAACAAAATGGTTTTGAAACAGTTTACAATTCTGTGCATATTTAGAGTAACAGAATGGGTGTATAAAATGTCTATATAAAAATTTCAAATTTTGAGCAAAAATGAGAGTTTATTGCCTCATATAATTGGGAAGTCCAAGGGTACAGATGGCCCCAGGGAACACTAGGTACTTTAAAATTATCCAGACTCTGTTTATTCTTTATCTCTATTAGCTGCATCACCCAAAAGTTTGATTTATTTTTCTTATACCGAAGAGGTTTTCCATGCAATGGGTATTACCCTTTTATTTCCACTGCCCTGAATGCAAAGTTTATTTCACAGTGGAGGGGCCAAACTACCTGTATCTCTTGACTTATGTTAAGTGAATCTAGTTATATAAAGGAAAGAGAGATTTCTTGTCAGCATTTGCTTATAAATTTCAAGAAAAGGACTCTAGGTAGACCACCTAGGATCACATACCCACATTTGAGTTAATGATTTTGGCCACAAAGAGGGGTTCATAATTAGCCACAGCTGGTCACATGAATGTCATGAACTACACAGAGTAATAAATAGATCTTCACCTCTTCAAAGTAAGGAGGTGCTATTACCAGAGAAAGGAGCAAAGGAATATTGGCAGACAAACATCAGACATCTATTATCTCAGTGCTCCCAAAGCTCCCTCTGCATCCCTCTTATCACAGTGACTATCACATTAGAATGGAATTGTGTCTTTACTTTTCCAAATTGTGTATATGTGTCTAACTCACTTTTGTATTCCCAGAACATAGGACCTAACATAGATCAGTTGCTTAATAAACATAGATTGAAGAACTGAATAAATACATATTCTGTTAAAACTGCAGAGGGCTCTGCAGTTCCAGTGCTTCTATGTATGTGAAAAATCAACTTCTGTGTGCCTCCACCCCCAAATTCTCCCAGGCTCAAGAGTACTATTTGGGAACTTCTTCTCTATATAACTTATCAAACATTTAGTTGGGATCAATTATGGGCGAAGCCCTATGCCAAGTTCTTCAGATGATTCAGAAGAGTGGTTTTCAGAATTACTTCTTGGTTTCCCTAAATGGTAAATAAGAAGCTCTGCCTCAAGAATCTTGCAGCCAAATTGAGTCATTTGGTTTAAAATAGATAATCCTTAGAACCATGTGGCAAATGCTGAAATAATCCATTTATATGATATACGATATTGAGGTTCAGAGACAAGATAAACTAAGACCAGCAGGAATCCATGGAAAAGCTAGAAGACCAGGAGGAAAAGCAAGGTTCTGGTGAGCACCATGAGGAAGAAACAATTCCGTTGGGCCTCCTCGGATACGGACACAATGCTCAGTGTCTTATAACCACTACCTCATTATATCTCTCCCAGCCCTGGGAGGTGGATATTTGTATCTGTACTTGACAAGGCACAAAACTCAGGCTCAAGGAGGTTAAAGATATCAGCAAGACAAGGCAAAAGATGGGAGGTTTCTATAGGCACTGATGTTTTCAATGCTGCAGTGCTTTCCCCTGTGGGGTAATTAATCACACGTACATCACATCAGCCAGTGTATTTAAGTCAAGATGACCAAACAAGATGCATAATAGATAGATAAATTATACATACGTTGATACAGGTAATTATAAAAATGTTAATAGGTAATGGGAATCGATCATAGGTAATAGATTACAAAGATGAATAGAAAATGAAGATACATAAATATACAATTTAGAAATATATATATTTATAAATGTATAATGTAAATATATATATTCATACAGGAACAATATCAACCTTGTTTTGTGAGAAGTCAATTTGGCCAGATATAATGTGTTCTGGTGCAGAGATATTTGAGCAGTTGTGGGAAAGCCATGATCTGCTCCTACCTTTTCCACTACTTCTCTGGCTCTGTGTCTTTGTCTTTTCCAATCCTCAGTTTCACTGTCTGTAAAACGAGAATCATAAATGGAGACCAGCCTACTTTCACAAGGTAGCTTTGAGAATCCTACAAGGTAATTGTTGGAAAAGAACCTTGGAAATGATAACATGCTCTGTTTTTCCTCCCTGCGTTTGCCTGAGGTGTTTTGCAACTTCCTTTGAAAAGAAAGTCACTGCCATCTCAGGTCAGGAAATGGTTTATTTTCAGAGAAGGTGTGTGTGCTTGGCTGCTGTCTGCCCATCACTGGATACATGTTTTATCAGGTTTCCCATTGTCTCTACCTCGCAGCTCAGCTTGTACAGTCAAAAACCACTCTGGTTCCTTCCATGTCAGCAAATGCTTCTATTCAATCTTTTGTACCATCTCCAAAGCTAAGTTCAGTTACAGACCTTTTTGTGATGCCAGATGGTCTGAAAGAAGGATGAAAAATCAGTAGACTGCTTTCCACTCAAGATCAATACTCCTTTAACCTTCCTTTCCTCTATCTCTGGGGACATGCCCTTTCTCGCCTCACTGGCTTCTGCCCTCCCACACTCCTCTTTGATTCACCCCTCTCCTTACTCCCTTACCTCCAGAACTGCCTGGTTACAATTCAGCGCGTCTTCCCTGGGGGTTCTCACACCTGGTTCTGCTGGATGGCTTTTCCCAAGCACAGAGGCCCTTACTGCTATGGACCAAAGAAACCAAGGATTTACTCTCTTAGAGCCAGGAGACAAAGGTTTAAGTCTTACAGTTATGATGACCAACATGACCTTAGAGAACTGATTTCACCTAAGTCTTGAATTCCTTTTTTGCAAATTGAGGGCAACAATACCTACCCTGCATTTATCCCCTGCAAGCATAAAGCAGTGACAATGAAAAGGCCCTAGGTGTTAAATACTGTTTGAAATTTTTAGTGGCACGCGGTTTATTTAATCTTTTATTTAAAAACACATATGGAGTACTTTTAAAGTGCTAAAAACTAGTTTAAATTTAAAAAATACTGTTCTAATAATTTAACCATAATGATAGCCTTATCAGGTATGTATTAGCAATATCCACGTGTTATTGATGAAAAAGCAGAGACACAGAGGGTAAGAAAACTTGCCCCCAATTTTGTACTTAGTAAGTTATGGCACAAGAATTTGAACCCAGGCACTTGGGTTCAGAAAGTGTGATTTAATCACTGTGCTATGTTACCTAAGCAATTCAGTCATCCATTGTGAAGATGGGTGTCCTGTTTTGGATTATATCATGGTGTATTAATCAACACTTAGAAGCAGCACATTAGGATAGGCAGGTTATTCCATGGTAATAAATGAGCACTAACAGAAATTTATTTTTCACTCTTGGAGAGCGCAATAAGCATCTAGACAAACTCTTTAGGGCAGCAGTTCATCATCTCATGACCCAGGAAACAAGAACCTGATGGACATAATACAATAAGAAATCCTAGTAAAGACAGCGCTACTTAAAAAGGAAAAGAACATCATATAAAATGTAATTTTACTTGAAGTTAAAATATGTGCAGTAAAACAATGCACATTTTTCAAGAATATGCACAAATAACATGTACATTGAATGTATTAAAATGGATGTATATGTATGTATTCATTTTCTATCTCTCTGGCAAAATAAAAGAGGAAGATAGATATATAAGAATTGTATATACAAGGTCTGTCCAGAAGGTATCTAGCCACATAATATGAAAAATGGAGACATTTATTGAAGAAGATACAAGATACAAGAAACATTGTACACAGGACAATGATGTCTCAGTCCCCTTCAAAGTAGGCACCTTGGGACCTCACACAGTTTTCACAACAGCCATCAGCTACCTCATTATATTTTACTGAATCTCATTGATGGTCTGAAATATCTTCCCTTTCAAAGGTGATTTTAGTTTTGGAAAAAGCCAGAAGTCACAGGGCACCACATCTGGGCTGTAGAGGGGCTGAGGTGCCTGGGTGATTTGCTGTTTCACTAAAAAAGTGCCCAAAATGTGACACATGAGTGGGCATGTTGTTGTGATGAAGCTGCCAATCACCAGTTGCCCATAGCTGAGGCCTTCTGAGTCATCTAAATTGTTTCTGAGGAGGAATGTTCAAGCTTAATGCAAAATTTGATGCAGATTCATTGCTCTACTTGCTCAGTCATTTTCAATATGATGGCCACAGAGTACACGTGCTCACTCAACTGTATCTACCACCTCTACTGACTAGAATGGTGAAGTCATCATTGCTGACACATACACATTCTAGTTCTCTGTCCTTGGCTGCCAGATTACACTGATGTCATGCAAACCATTCTCATTTATATTAACAATGGCTGGACATTTTCTGGACTGAATGGATTTTTTCCCAGACAGACCTCATATATTGAATATATATTATATATATATATATTCAAAGAACTTGCATAGATAGATGAAGACCCTAAGTCATGAACTGAGAAGTAGGCTTAGCTTAATTCTCTAAAACAGAGTTTGGCAAATTATAGCTTGTGGACCAAATCTCACCTGTCACTTGGTTTTGTAAATAAAGCTTTATTGGAACATTCACTTGTTGACATACTTTCTGTGACTGCTTTTGCAATACAATAGCAGACCTGACTAGTTGCAACAGGGGCAGACTACAAAGCCAAAAGTATTTACTATTTGTCTCTTTACAGAAAAAAGTTTACACCCTAGAGAACACAGAAGAGAGAACATACTTTACTTCTTATGTCAGTAAGAGTTCAGTCAAGAAAATGGCAGCCACTCTACGTATTCTATATAAGAATGGCTGAATATGAAAACTGAGTTTACCCAGCACTGAAAGCTAATGGAGCAGAGATCAAAAAGTTGTCACAGAAGAACTCATCCTGAAATACAGAAGTGGTGGTTCTCAACCCTTCTCCAGGACAGTACTGCAATTTGTAAGGTTCCCTGGGAAGCTCCTGCCATGTGTCTCAGTGTGCAATAATGAAAGCACATGGTTTCTGGGAGCTTTCTGGCAAGCCACTGTAAACCTCATGGCATCCCAACATACCTGGCTGCAACTATCCCAGATAACACTGGCTACCCTTTCCCTTCTGTTTTCCAAATGTAGTGTCTCCCATCATCAAACTGTAAGCTAGAACCATACTGTGCAAGGGGGTTCTAAGAAATGCAGGTTGGCTTCTTCTCCACATTACAAAGGAGACTTAGAAGGGGTGGTAGTTGATGGAAGTCAGTGGGACATTGCTCTTTTATTTCTACTGCCCTGAATATGGCAGGAGTACAACAAACAGTTACTCATGCTAATGATACTCTGTTCCAGAATACTTTAACCTGAGATTTAACAGTCATCTAGGAGGATAATGCTTGGTCTTAAGAGAGTCTGGATAGATTCTCATACCCTCTTCCAACAGTGAAAGCAGAGTGTGTGTCAATGTGTCATGTGTGGGTGTATGTGTGTGTGTATTTCTAGAAAGACATACTCATCATATTTACTACCAATTAAAAAATTCCAGATCCATCAGAGAGGTTTAGACCTATGTGACCACTGTCTGCTAGACTCTGTGCCCCTTAAATGCAGAGGGCTTTGTCTTTTTCATATGCCTCAGAACTTTGCATGGTGTCTGTTACAGAGTAAGCTTTCCATGAATGTTGGTGAAATCAGTAATTAAATTAATGAACACATAAAACACACGTCCCAAAGAAAATAGAGGATAAATATCACTAATTAATTTTTTTAAATTCAGCTATTCATAGTTAACATACTCAAGCGTGATATCAAACCCTTTCCAATATGTTTCATCCAAATTTATCTCAGCACCAGGTGCTGAAAGAGATTAGACTACTGTACAGATAACACAAGTAATGCTATCGTTCCCGATAGGAGAATGCAAGAGACAGGAGTGGGAAGGAGGAAGAGAGCAAGCCAGGGGGACAGACTCTGACCCTTGTCCTCTGCCCACAGGATCATATTTGCAGAGCTTCATTTCATCCTGTCCCCTGACTGCCTCTCCCCTTGGCGTCCTGCCCGCTTACTAGCTTTCCCCTCCGTCTGTCTCACAGATGCCTCTGCTATCTCAGTACCTGGGAAATCCTGAAAACTGAGAAATAAATGCTGGTTCATGATCTCAAGTCAAGCCATGCTAAAAGAATCCTCTTAGCATCACTAGAATTTAGAATGTATGGACTCGAATACTAATACTGCCCTTCCTATTTATGTCAACTCCAGAGAATCATTTGATATGTCTGCATTTTAATTTCTCACTCTCTGGAATGGGTGTGATGATGGATATTCTAGCAAATAGTCAGACAGATGTAAAATCATCCTATATAGTATTATATGTCAATAAAATGTAGGCTGTTAATAACAGTATTTATCATGTACACTCCAGGATTCTAGTTGCCAGAGCCTGGATATTTTAACTCTTGGCTTAAATGAGTTAGTCAACAGCTAATTTTGAGACCCAAAATGTCAATAATTACTGAATAGTGACCTGACATCTACCCCACAAACTGTAACTCAAGCCAACATATTTATTTATTTATTTATTTATTTATTTATTTATTTATTTATTATTAGCTCAATAGCCTCTGATTAGCTGGCTTTACCTCTCTTTTTCCCTTTCGGTTTCCTGGGTTTATGCAACTTCCTTTGCCAGCTAAAAGCTAAATCCCTGAAAATCTGAATTGAGTGTGCCAAGCACAGTTCTGATAGCCATGAACAAACTCAGGATTTAGTTAAGACCTCTTGTGTCTGAGCTAAGTGTTCATCCCCTGGGATTCCAGGAAGTCCCTAGACACCCACTTCCTCCTCCTCCTCCATTCTCCAACATCTGATCTCCTTGAAATATAATTAGATGGTCAACAAGGCCAGAGAGTATGCAGAGAGCCTGGAATTACTCAAACAGGTAAATTTACTAATTCTTCCTGCTTAGTCCATCTCTTTCCAGACCTCCATTTCCTCATCTATTAAATGCGGATGATGGTTATTAGGCTGCCAAACTTGGAGGCCATTAAAAAAGAAGTGAGTAGCTTTTTCTGGGGCATTAGAAAATGCTTCATAAATATTCTATTTTAGTTGGAATTTGAGAGATAAGAAAGAAGTGACCTCTAGGAAGATTTTACAAGATTTTGATAATCTACTAAAGATAGATCGATAACACTACATGAAGGTCAACAAAAGAAACAGCAGAAATCAAAGCATGAGAAGATGAAGATTTATGGCACATTCAAAGAAGAGAGAGAACTTTGATGTGCTTGGATTTTCTAGTGATACAGGAAAGCAATGGGCAATAAGAGTAGAATATTGTGAATACACCAAGCTATAAAGGGTCTTGAATACCATGTCAGGGGTATGGATGTATATTAAACTGGAGAACTCTTTTTAAAGAGTTGTAAAGAGTTTAACTTTTCTTTTAAACTTTTTTTAGAGCTTAAAAGTATTTATATATGTAATTATATCATCTTCAGATAATTAGTTTATCAGCTGCATGAAATGTACATATAAAAGTATCCCCCCAAAGTGCATTTTTAAGGCACAAATTCAACTGGTTATTAAATGGTGTCTCCCATATATAACTAGACACTCATGCACACAGATATCACACATAGGAATCATACAACAAGTAATGTTTGAGAGAACAAATGAGTTGGGTTTAGCAAACTTTGGGTTCAAGCAAGCTCATTAACATTTTTGTTATCGATTCTGTTTCTTTTGACTATTTAACTTTAGGACTTCCTAGGATATACACGATACACTGATATGCTTCATGTTTCTCTGAGAGGAGAAAGAGTAGGTGAGTGTTCATAATTTCATTTCTCATAGAACTTCTTTCATCATGGAAGCCATGAGGTCCGGTGCTCTAATAGGGAAAACACTGTGGGAAGCAGTAGAGTAGAAAGAGAGATTGTAGGCAGCGAGCCCTTACAAAGAGCAATTTAGGTAACTCAGGAAAGCAAGCCTGCCAGAAGGGCTGGAGAGGACGAAAAGCGTAGGGGACTCACTACGAAAGTAACATGGATAAGACTTAATGATTAAATTGATTCAGGAAGAAGGAGCTGAAGAATCAAAATGATTTCTGGGTTTTTAATCAGGGACATTGTGGCTGTATGCTATTTATATAACTTGATCCTGAAGTAATTTATGAACATCTATTAAAATTGAAGTGTTCCTTTCTTTTTTTGTTTTCAAGAAGTACCCAAAAGTGACAAAAGTGAAAATTCCCTGAAATTGTCACTTACCTGTATGATTGGGTGTAGGTATATGTCTGTGTATCTATGTTGGCTTATGTATTTATATGAATATGGTTAAAAATCTATGTATATCTTAAGACTTTTTATCCCAAATATTTCCTAAAATATACACACAAATGAATAAAATCAGTGTGACATCTTTATTTATAATTTAAATAAATTTTTAAATGTCAGAGAAAATTGTTAATAAATGTCAGGAAAAATTTTAAATGTATCTGAATATATTAATATAACGTAATACTGTGAAGCCACCATAAGTCATGTCTTAAAGAAGAAAAATTTTCCATGGTATAGCGTAACTATCAAAAAGAAGGGAGGTTATAAAGCAGAATATACTAACAATTTTGCTAAGGAAAATATGTTGACCTTGCATGGATAGAAAAAAACATATAGAAACACAATAATATTTTAACAGCAGTTTTATTCAGACAGGGGAATTAATTATAACTTTTGGTTTTGTCTGCATGTATTGAATTTTCCAAATGCCCATGTAGTACCGATTAAACAAAAAAGAAAAATTTATATTTTCAGTGGGACAATTTTTTTTAGTAGAAAATAGTCATGATTATTATTATTGTTAGAAAAAATACACTAGCTTTGCTATTCACTTTTGTATCCTTCTTTCTGTTGGAGAAAGTTATTGAGAGGTCATGACTGCTGGTTACCTGTGAGCCTGGCCTGGACTATTGGAGCCTATTTACCCCATCATCTGTTTTTGAAATCTTCATTTGGTCTACTGTTCCCACAGAGGGAGCCATTTCAACGATACAACCTTGAAAGAGCAACATGCTCTTGAGACCACCTAGATGGTATACATGAAAGAACCCTGTTAAGGCCTTTATATAAGCTTTTAAGATTCTGGTAGGTGAATGTGGAGATCTACTAGCCTTGTTGCTGCCCAAGATGAGCCTAGCATTAAGTTCACTTTCTAATGAAAACTTTTACCTACAAATCTGGAATGACCTGCCTCTTTCTTTGATCTCTCCTTGGGTTCCACGTATAGAGGCCAGTTTCACTCAGAAAACTCCTGATGTTGCAAAACAATACCTTTCATCCAGCCTTCTATTTAGTCTCCCTTCCATCATCCTTCTCAACTGTCCATCCATCTCTCTAATCAAGAAACACTGAGTATACATGGTATGTGCCAAGTTATTTTCTAGGCTTCTGGGTTAGACAATGTGTTCTAGGCACTTCCAGCCGCAGAGTCAGCGGTGGAGGGTGAGCATCAATCAGTTCAGTACATTATTGGCCCTCAGGCTTTGCTGAAGGCAGGGAGCACATCAAGTGCAGAGGAAGAGCCATTTGGTTCTCAAGATATTTGTCAAAAACAGAGCTAACTATGCAGAGAGAGGAAACACCCACATATAAATCTTTCACATGTATCTGGAGTAGCTGGGACGGGGTTGGGAAGGGTGAGAGCTGACGTCTTTATGAAGCTGGGAAGCGACATATGGACAATTATAAGAAATTGGGATAAATGCCAAAATTGAGGACTGTGGGAACCTAAGAGAAATGGCTATAACT
Organism: Furipterus horrens; assembly: GCF_987537825.1. NCBI lineage: Eukaryota > Metazoa > Chordata > Mammalia > Chiroptera > Furipteridae > Furipterus > Furipterus horrens. The sequence continues at coordinate 190,884,476 of NW_028327174.1, forward strand.
TGAAAAGTCAATGAAATCTTTATAAATGTAAACTCTCCAGAGGAGAGAAAAATATGATGATTTGAAATTAGAGGTCGGTAGATGGAGATAGCGACTTGGCAATGTGACTCTTCTTCTGTGTGCAGGTGAGTTTGTGTGTAGGTACGTGCCTTTGAGGTATGGTAAGAGGGAGGCATTGTGGACAGCTCCAAATTAATGTGTTAGAAGCTACTAATTTGACTATGAAGAAGTCATTATAGAAATATCATACATTATGGAGGCACTAAGTAAAACTTGGTTCTAAGAACTCTGAGATCTTGGGGAATTTGAAACTTGGAAATATATCATTTCAAATGATCAGCATTTCTTTTTCTTTTTTTTTTTCCCTTCTATCAAAAGTTGAAGAAGTTTATTCTCTTCGACAGACTATTCTCTTGTTCTAATTTATTAGGCAAAAGGGCTTTATTATGATACACACAGAGCAAACCCCAACCCTACCTCTTTTAATTGTGGCATTTGTGGGGCTACTCCATAATAGCACATCCAGAGACAAGCTTTGAGCTTTGCTGAGAGTGGTGGGGTCATGGCAACACAGAGACTCAACTTCAGTCCTTCAATAGACACACATACACACATACACCATCAGACCTTTCTCTGGGTCAAAGCCTTGATGGTTAGGGGGAGGTTTTGCCAGAATGTGAATGCAATGTCTTCACAAAATATTAGTCAAACAAGTGATCTAGGCCCAAGCAGAGATGTTTGGGGACTCAGTCTGCACAGAGTAGAAGGAGGCCATTGTTCAGCCCCACCCAGAGGATAAGACACTTTGGAGAAACATTGGGTGATAGCACCCTAGGCCCAGGCCTAGTGGCTTTCAAAGAACATGACAAATATGGCAGCTTCACAGGCAATAGGCACTGACAAGCAGGAGAGAAAAGACATGGGGCCTCTTTGTGGTGATGGTGGCTGCCACCCTGATTTGTGGGAACATGTTAAGTCCCCTGAGAACTCACCAAAATTAGTAAGAAAGGGTGAAGGGCACTTAGAGAGGGTAGCATCAGTCACCGTGAAGCAGTAACTGAGCCCTTGTAATTTGAGCACAAATGTCAACACAATCACTACTGTCCTCCCAGGCTAAGAAAGACCCTGATTTATGAGCTATGTATCTGGAGAAGGAAAGAAACCACAGCTGCACTCTGATTCATTATTTGCCCCCATAGGCATATGCATTTCCACACCCAAAATATGGCTCTTTTTCCACCATCTGCTCTTTTGCACTTGACAATCAGACCAAGTTAAGGGAGATCATGGGCTATTAGCTCCCTTTTCTTTCCACCACCAGCCTTTTTACCATCCTAGCAGGTAAGACTAGTTCCTTTACTTTTAAAAATTTGTTTCTCATTCAGCTTTGGGTGGGACTTGGGGATTGGGAAATGGAAAAGAGAGAAATAGGATTAAAATGTAGGTCAGCCAGTAAGTTATTTACAAATGTCTGGGGTGACAGAACGGGGGGAGGTTCATCAAGTCCTTGGAGAGGGCCTAAAGGTAAAGAAGGACAATTGCTTCTTGCACAAGAGTCACCTTTTGGGGGGTCAAAGCCTCTTTCCTGAGATGCTGAAGCAGATCTTTATTTTTTCCTTAAAACTCAACAGACAGCATCTTCAGAATCTAATTTGATTTTGATTGATTTCTGAAACTTGAAACACTTCTAAACTAATTTTCAGTATATTACTCTTGTCAACGCTTAAAGATTTTGTCAGGAGGAATTTGCTGAACAGACATAGCAATTTTGTTTCTCATTCTGGCATATCCCCCCTAAAGAGGAAACCCAGGGAGGGGGCGGCTCTGTTACTACAGCTGCTGCTATTAGAATATACATTGCAATTATTTTGCTGCTATTTTGGGGGTCTTCTCAAGCAGATCATGCTGTACCCACAGGAGCTGCAAGTCTTCAAATAAGAATTACACGAGATCATTGACTCCTCTTAAGTCAGACCTGGGATATAGATGAGGAAATTGAGGGCCCCAGAGAGAAAGAATTCATCCAAGGTCATAGAGCAATTTAGTGGCCAATCTCTGATTGAAGAGCTTCTTCTCCTTTTTAGCCTGTTTCTGTTCCCACTCTATCAGGAAGCACAGAAGTCAAGTCAGCCCTGCAGTGGTCATAGTTAGGATTTAGTAAAAAAATACACCAGCGATAACTTCAATGGTGGAAGGGGCATAGAACTGAGGTCACTTCACCAATCGATAGGCAGTAAAAACCACTCTGAAAGCCCAGCACAATGCTGCCCTCACCAAGTACAGTGTTAACAGTGTTTCCCCCTTCTGTCAAGCCAGTAAGCAGATCCAGTGGGGGCCACAGGAATAGTAGTGACAATATGAAATAATAACTCTGCTCCTGTTGACATTATGCTGGAAGGGCTGTCAAAGCGTGGTTTTCTTTTATTGCTTTTGCCACCCGCGTGTGTGGCACGCGGGCAGATGGACAAGCTCATCTTAACAATTAAGCAATGGGGACAAACTGTGCTGGCTCAAACGGGCCATGTTTGCTCGACAAACAGGCACCTGTGATTGCCTGGGGAAAAACATCGGCCGATGGAAAGCCAAGAATTATTCAGGAGGGGGGCGGAACCGATAATGATTCCTAAAAAATATAAACACGCTAAGCCTCCACCTCACAGGAAAAGTAGCAAAGTGTCAGGGTGGCAGCATTTTGGGGAAAATGAGAGATTTCTGGGGTGGAGTTTATTGCAGAAGTTTTCTGGAAGATATAGGACATGTGTTAAATGCTACAATGTAGAGTTTAGGTGAGACAGAAGTTCTCCACATACTGTCCAGGGACCTGCATCGTGAGCATCACCAGGGAACTTGTTAGAACTGTATATTCTTGGGCCCCACCCTCTCTGCCCTACTGGGTCAGGAACTCCAGGTATGAGGCCCAGTCACCTGTGTCTTAAAAAGCCCCAGAGGTGGTGCTGATGACCATTCAGGTATGAGAACAACTGAAGTAGGGAACGTGGTGTGAAACAGGTCAACAAATGTTTAAGCCAGTTCTTCTGCCAGCAGCTCAAAAAAGTATCCAACAATGAAGACGTAGTAGTTAGTACAGTGAACTTTCCCATCACGGGGCTCCACATAGTTGTCAGCTACTGCATTTTGTTGTTATTATCACTTGCAAAGTATCCCTGGTACACAGTTACTTCACTTTTACAGTCGAAGCAACTACGGATTAAAGAGGCAGTATTACCGGTCCTAAACCACAAGAGCAGTAAACAGGAGAGGCAATGGAAGCCCCGGATTTCTGAGAGGGCTTTTTTACCAACACCCCGCTGCCATTACATTCCTTTCCTGTTGATGATAAGTATTTTGGAATCTCTAAGTTTCTAGGATTTCCCTAGCCTGTGGCTGGCCTCTTGCATGACATTTCTGAAGATGGATAGAGACATTTGGAACCCTCTGTTGAGAAGGATTCTAAGCACAGTTCTGGAGTCAGTGCAGAAGGGTGCTGTGACGGAGTAATGATGTGGGCTCTGGGCTTCAGGTGAGGGATGGATGCTGATGTGCCGTATGTAAGAACGTCCCTGCTTTCCAAGTGATCTTGGTCTGGCCCTTACTTTATTCTTTTGTTAAGACCCAAGAAGTAAAACTTACAGAGAGGTAAGATCTGGTTAGGAGGATTATTAAATAGGGATGAGCTGATGAAGAAAGAAATGATTATTTTTACTCATATTCATATTATCTCAATAGCCATTGGGGTTCATGCTAATTCCAACCGGCTTTCTCCAATTTGAAGAGAAACTATCAAAAAAGCTCACACTCTGACTTCATCCTAAATGCACTTCACTGCCCTAGAAATCTATGCCTTTAAAATGTTGGACATGTCCTTAATGACATTTTTTTTTTTCATGACAAGTGTGTGGACAGATTTATATATGTGACTGGTCTGCCAGTCCTCTTGAATTTCCCTGATACTGTTCTCTTGCAAATGAAGGGAAGCTTTCCATTTTCCTGGCTTTGTCCTCTTAGCCTCTACAGTCCACTCTTCAAACAAACAAATAAACAAACAAACAAACAAACATAAAACAAGCAAGCAGACAAAGACAATACAATGAACCAGCCCAAAATTTCTAAAGCATTAAAGCTTGGAACCATCTGATTTTTTTCTTGGGTGTGAGTCACTTGCAATCTCAGGCTCAGTTCTTAATTGCTCCCAGTTGCCACCTTGCACTGAACAGACAGACCAAACCTTTGTCCAAATCCTGTGTGATAGAGCAATATTCTCATTTCCTATTAATGCTGGCAATGAACATTAGCTTTCCCTCTGGCTCTTGCTAATTTCTAGGGATTTCACAGCAATTTGGAGAAAGGCCTTTCCCCATGGAGGCCATGGTTTCCAGGCCTAGTTGGCTTCCTTGGCACTGCTCATCAATTGTCCCCCTACCTTTTGCTAATATCATATCTGCAATCATTACACATTTCACTGTGATTTTAATTAGAGGACATGTGGTATCTTTTAATATTGTTCTGCACATTGAGGCTCCTGAGCACTTGTTACTAACCAATGCCTCAATATAATTTAGAAGCTGTGGCTTCATAAGCAAGTCCTCCAATCTTTTGATATTAAATTTGCAAATTAATCTCTGCTGTATGCATCACTGGTGATTATCTTGGCCTAAATTATGCATCCTTCTTAAAGTTGGAAAACAACAGCCCTTCCCATCTGACAGTAGATCTATATTTGTACATCCTTATCTCTAAGGAGAAGTTTGTTTTTAACCCTCCGTGGTTATAAACAGGGATCTCTGTGACTCCAGCCTTGCTTCTGATCATCCCACATAAGGCTACAATAAGAGCAAAACTAATTCTGTGGGTCCCCACTGAGCCCCTCCTGTGGCTTCCCCTTGTTTCTAGGAAAAACCCAATCTCCCATGGAGTCTTCCAAAAATAAATAGTTTAAATATCAAGTGAGAGCTATATAATTATAACTATATTATTAGAAAAGAGGCATAGGATTAACTCATAATTTCATTATGTGTTATTCCTCAAAGGGGGATTATGTGGTATAGTGGGATATACACAGTCCCTGAAATTTCAGGGACTCAGATACATGTCCAGTATTGAATATTTACAACTTGTTCCGTTCTTAGAAAACTGCTTCCCTTTCCCACACCTCAAACTTTATTGTCAGCACGCACAGGGTTGCTATGACAGCACATGCTAGGTTCTCAAAAGACAAACTTCCTTTCCCTCTAACTTGTCTCCACTAGATATTTACTTTTGGGGGCAATCCTCAAGGCTTAAAGAACTATCAGGCAATGTAAATCAAAATTTTGGGAGTATTTGTAGTTTTATTTTTAGAAATGGGGTTGGAAGGAACAAATGATCTTTGTAGACTAAGTATGAAGAAAGTAATCATGAAATGAGATTATACATCCAATACTCCCATATGTGGTTCTGTAGGCTCTTCTTATTGGGGTTGGGATTGGTTCTCTTGATTTAATTTGAACCCCTTGGCTCTGGCTTAAAGGTGGACTATATAATCTAATTATAATTCTTCTCTCAACAGTTGAGTTAAGGAGCCCAAACGAAGCCGCTGTCCTACCAAATGATCTGACAATCCCAGCAAAAAAACAACAACAATATCTAATTTTTGACGTCAGAATCTATCTATGATAGCACAACAATCAATCAGTAGTGGAAACATGGATCAAACAAGTCTCTAGAAAATTATTGTCTGTCCACCCTGCTTGGCGTGGCTTAGTTGGTGTGGCATCGTCCTGCATAATGAAAGGTCGCTGGTTCAATTTCAAGTCAGAGCAAACATGCCTGGGTTGCAGGTTCACTTGCCAGTTGGGGTGCATTCAAAAAGCAACGAATCAATTTTTCTCACCTCGATATTTCTCTTCCTCTCTTTCTCCCTCCCTACCATCTCTCTAAACATAAATAAATAAAATCCCTTAAAAAAGAAAGAAAATTATGGTCTATCCGAAAACTCAGAAATCTCAGACCAAAGTATAACTAAAGGGGGGGGGGGCAAGAATTCAAATCAAAATGATTCCTTGTGTCAGTGTTTGACAACACTGGGAATAGGCATACTTTCTTCTTTCTGTGCTAACCAGCTCTAGATGGATGCATACATACCTGTTTTCTTTGCTAAACAATGCTGAGAATAAACAAACATAATTTAACTGCTCAAGGAAATGCCTGCTCTTGGGAGATAAGACTTTGAACCAACTAAACAGCTTACTTATCAAGATTAATGCCCTAATCATCAAGAATTACTTCAAGGCCTTCACCTCCCTATGTCCATCAATATGAAACTATTATGTCAATCTCTGCCCCATCCCAACTAATTTCCATTTTGCAACACTTACTTTAAATTCATGCATCCCAGGCACTACAACCTTACACATTTTTATCTAGAAACACTACTGAGACTCTGTGTACTTTCCTGCAGTGAATCTAATAATAAACTTAGCTTTTCTTGACTTTTCTGGTTGTCTTTTGGTAAATCAGCAGTGGACTCCATTAAGTATTTTATTACAAGACTAATTGTATTGAACTTTTAAAAACTTTGTTTTCCACTTTTTCATCTTCTTAGTGACTTTCCCAGGAATAAACAAATTGTTGAGTACTGGGAACTATTCTGGGTACTGAAAACAGACTGTTCCTGCCTTCATGGAATATCTGTTCTAGTGAGGAAAGACATACATATTTTTTTAAGATGACAAAGGTAATGATATCATTACGGTTGTAATACCTGTGCTAAAAGGAAGTTGCTGAGTGCTAAGAAAGCATCTCAAAGGGGAACTCCTTTTAGCTTTGTGTGGAGGGATGTTTTGAAGAACAGGGACAACATCTCTCAGCAGGTAGCATTTGAAAGAAAAAAAGAAGTTCAAGTCAAGAAATGTCACTCACAGAAATGGTAGCATGTCCAATGACTCAGTGTCAGAAAGACCTCGGTTTGGGGTACGGACAGAGTGAAGGCCAATCCAGTGAAATCATAGATAGCAGGAGGGAGGTTCACTAGAGTTAGGCTGGTATTCATCAGACTTGTTACACATGAGAAGTATCTATATTTGTAAGTCAGTTGGTGCTAGCTGTTTCGTCAATTCCAGCAAGTCTCTGATTAGGAGACATGCAGCATCTCACATCTAACGTCTGAAGATTTGTCCATGTTAACATCTTTTTCTGTTCTCTCTTGTGCAGCCATCTGCTCCCTCTCTCTGCTTTTACCTTCTCTTATTTTACCAAACTTTTTCAACCCCCTGTGTTCTGTTTCCCTTGCTATGCTTTGCCTAGGACAGGGCCTGCATAGCCGGCATTCCCCCTTATTTGGGGCCACTTAGGGACTAGAGGAGTTTGTGCCTTCCTGGCATTAAGTTCCTTGAAAATAGGTTTTAAAAGGACATAGTCAATAGAGTCTTTCTACAGTTTAAGTAACATAATGGGTTATTGACTCTTCCAGACATAAGGTCCCCTTGTTGCCAGCAGTATTGAAGGAATTTTTCCTAGTTCACCAGAGTTAATGGACCTATGGGCTTGCTCAACTTATTCCTGGGGCACTTTACTCCCTGGGGAAGTGTGATTACTTCAACGACATCTCAAGGTGGGAGGTGATTTCTTCTCCAGGACCATAAAGAGAGTGTATTGTAGCATTTTGGAATTCGTTAGATGTTCATGATGCCATTGGATAATACAATTCACATTTTTCACACAACTCCAAGTTTTCTATTACTAAAAGTAATGCAGGATTCAAAACTTTAGTAAACCCATATATGCAACTAATTCTTATTTATAATCCCAGTATATAAAACAGACAAAAGCAAAGCAGCTCTCCCGGAAGCAAGGGCGGGACTGAGAGCCCGCATGGCAGACAGCAACAGTGCTGCTCACTCCCCAGAGTCAATAAAGGACTGTAGGTTGAGGCAACCCTGCTCGACTGGGGGTTGGGGTAACAGGGTCCAAAGCAGAAGCCAAAACCAATGAGCACTTAGCCATTATCAGCAAAATAATGTGAACTTTCTTCTAAAGGCATAGCCCAACTTGTCAGAACAGAAGGCGAATCTCCCGTTGTCATGAATCAGAAAGGAACTAAAACAGAGGGGAGAAGTGCGCAAACTAACAGTATACCTGGGAGTGAGGGGGGCCGGTCCCTACACTGCAACCTGGGGGGTTTAACACACATTGAGACAGAGGACCTTGAGCTCACCAGGAGTCGAGATGAGAACTGGTTCTAAGATCCATTAAAGTGAGACTCCCCCATGGAAAGAAGGGTGTATATAAAACCACCATTCACATCGTATAAATCCATGCTGTATAAAAACATGTAAAGTGGAGAAACTTGTCCATCTGTCTCCAGTCTCTGGGTGAAAAAAAATCCTTCAAGAATCTGTGAAATTAAAATCATAACCCCATTTCATTTTTAGTTGTTCAGTTTTAATTTATGTACCTTTATGATTTCCGTGGTTATGAGCTCTGTTAATAACATACTAATGGCCCCAGGTCTATGGTCCTTTTATTGGGCACCTGAAAAATTTCAATGCAGTTCTTTTTGAGAGGGATGTACTCCCAACTCAGGCTGTACAGGAAGAGGAGAGTAAAACCCCGAATCACAAAACATGAGAGGAAATGATCCAGCATGAGCAAGAGGCAACAGATGAGGGGAACAGCTGATATCACTACCTCTTCAATTAATAGAACCATATGATGTAAACTATAAAATATTTTAAAAATAAAGACATACAAAATGAATTAAACCAAAAAAATATCACTCAGATATGATGAAAATTAGCAGGTAAATAAAAATAAATGTTAATATAGTAATTGGATATCAAATACTTGTCACGTGGCAGAATAGCAGTTTAGACCAGCCAAAGAGAAAATTGAACATGACCTTGGCTCCTTATCTGTGAACCATGAGCCAAGCTTTGTTATGCTGTCACGGTTTCTCGCACATGCTTACAAATAACCAGGGCCAAGGAGACCTAGATCAGGGCAAGCACTACTTATCATGTACATTCTTGTAGAACTGCTCTAAATCAGCCATGTAACAGAACAGTCTTCAAACTCTTTGATGTTAGAAGGCATCTATGACTTCTCAGAAACAAGTATCTACCTGCTAATAAACTCTAAAACGGTAAGGTCTGTCTTAGTCTTCTGTTTTAATATTTCTGAGTTTGGAACAGAACATCTTCTGGTTTATAACCCGTTCTGTCACCTTTTTAATGGACAGAAGATGAATTAATATCTGGATGGACAAACTCAATGGTTAGCAAAATTTCCCATTCTAGAATAGTCATCTTACTCATGCAAAAACTACGAAACTCGGTCCAATTTCATACTTTCCTGAAACCTAACAGTCTCCTAAGCCAACAGAATAGCAAATACTCTGCATTATTTTATTTAATCTTAACAATAACCTTCATAATTAAGTACCTTTTCATTTTCATTTTTTTAAATAAGGAAAGCAAGGCCTGTGGAGCCCAAGTGAATTATCCAAATGTAAGAAGATTTTATTCTTTAATGCCAACATCAAAACTCATGTGCTCAATCATTACACTACTTCATATGTCTTTTCTTTAATTCTGAATCATGATTAAGGCTTCCTCATGTTTAATGCTGAAATTCTGAGCACCCGTGTTGGAGTTATAAGACCAGCTGCTGAATGAATCTGATGATGTGTTTCTTTGCTTAGTTTTATTTTTACCTAATCCAGTGGTAAAGAACAGAAACTAATAGGAAAATTCAAACCTAGCAACTCCTACTTGGGTCAGCTGTTTTGTTAAAACACAGCTGTTGGAAACTCTCAATTCAAATGTAAACCAAGGTTCAACTTATGACAAAAGTTGTGTCTCTCCCCAGACTCATCTCAGACAGCCTCAGCTTCACAAAACAGCGGTTGTGATGAAGGGCAAGAAGGACATGGGTGTTTAGAAAGCAACTTCATGGTTAGGGTAAGTGTAAGAGTAAGTAGCAGAGCGAAAACAGCAAGAATTGTGAAGTGTTGTACGGAAGGCTGACAGGGTGCAGACAGAGGTCCACTGAAGGGGAAATAATAAAAACTGACTTCAGGGAGTCTCAGTCTCTCTCTCTCTCTTTCTTCCTCTCTCTCTCTCTCTCTTTCTCCTACAGCAAACCTTTCAGGATCTCTGTTCTCACTCTACTATATCTCCAGGACCAAACCAAGGAAGAATAAAACATCCATGAGTTTACCGCTTGATATAGTCTTCCAGGTCTTTTTTCTAATTCCCATCATTATTACTAAGTTCATCATGATAATCACTGCTTATTTCCTTCAGCTACTGTTTTCTAAGCCTTCTGCATATGTCTGGTACAGAGCTCATTTCTTTAGACGCATTAGTGTATGTGAACCTAACAGTTCTGCAAAGGTAACTGTTATTGTTTTCCTTTTACAGATAAGGAAAGTGAAGTTGAAAGAGGTTACCTTGGAAATCAGGTCCTTCTTTCGATGGCTCATGCTCTCAACCAGTAAGCTGTACCACCTGTCCACATCAACAGACGTCAAATAACCTTAACAAAAAAAGTGCTATGGTAAATTATTTTTGATAAATGCCAGGCTAATATAATTAAACTGCTTAATATCATAATATGCATATTAAGATCCCCCAAAGAAGGACTGAATAGAAAGTATTTTTGTTCTTTTTTAATGAAATCATTTCTTATTGTTATTCAATTACAGTTGTCCCAATTTGTCCTATTTCCCAAATTTATTTGACTACTGGGTCCTTTTTTACAGCACATCTCATAAGACACCTGCTCGGCAGAACACATATTGGAAAATGCCTTCATAGACCGATATTTCATTGGAGTAAATTCCACTTAATTATAATTGCCAAAATGTAGGTGCTCATAGTGGGCAAAATCAGGCAATCAGCCCCTTTACAGAATATTATTTTGGCCAGACTTCTTCTGCCTGCATATGTTATCAGTTTCACAGAACATCTGGAAGAGATGTGTCTCATGTCTCTTTATGTTGTGTGGGGAATGATAATGGCACTCACACTCTTCTTTCCAAGAAACTTCATCACTCTTTCTCACTTTTTTTTCCCCCTTAAACACCAGAGGAATATTTCATTTAATAAGAGACATTTAACAGAGCCACTCATTTGGTATCTTTCAGAGTCCTTTTCTTGAACTCAACTTTCAAAACTAAGGTGTGTGAAAAAGTTAGCAAAAAACAAACAAAAAGCAAAAACAAAAACAAAATTTAACTCAATAACTTTTATCAAAAATGAGAAAAAAAATTACCAACTTCTCACAAGTGGCCAGCCATTTGTAAAGTACTTTGCCTCATCTGGACTAAACATACAATTGATATTTATAATTTGCTTCTGTTTCTATTCCTCTCAATCTATCAGCAATTCTTATCACAGAGATAATAATGAGATGAAATGGGATAAAGATTGATGGGGTATGGAAGAATGGAGGGATGTTCCCTGACAGATGTGGAGAAAGAGGCCCAAAATATTAAAGGGAAGTGAAGGTACAGTCTTTATTTAACATTGGACCCGGGAAATAGCCTATGGGATGGAAGTCTGTGTTTGTGGAACAGGAGGGAAAGAGGGAGAATTCTAGTCACACCGCCTTTTGAGGCTTCACACTTCTTACAAATAGCACAGTGAGGCCTGGACCCTGGGATCACAAAACACATGAGTAAAAGTGAGGCTGAAGAGTATCCAGTACAATGAGTTTACACACTGTGTTCCACGGAGCCACAGGGGAGAGGCAAAGGAACTTCTGGAGCTAAAGGCTTCGGGCCCACGTCTTTTATGTGAATGAAAGCAGACCTTGTTTTTATTGGGGAACAATTAAAATTTAATTAAGGTGTGACTTCTGGTCATCATGGTGTTTGGTGTTCCTTCCATTTTCTCCATGATCTGTATCTAACACCTGAAATATCAAAAAATATATATTTTTAATTGGGTAAGTACAGAGGCACAATCTAAATAGAGGCTGAGGGGGAAGGGGGGAAGGAATACAAGAGAGTCTCAGAGGAGGTGGGATTTGAACACAGGAAGCAGAAGCTTCAGAGGCTGCTTGGTAACTGTGGATTGCACTAGCAGGCACAAGAGCAGCACCATGGGCAATTCAAGCCCTGGATGTGAACGCCAAGTGCACACTGGGCAGGAGGGACTTGATATGGGTTGAGGAGTCACCAGGCTCTGTGAACCCTCCTTACTCTAGGCCTTTAAAACAAGCAGTAATGATCAGGGGGACCATATCCAGGTGGGAGGCAAGGCAGAACCTTCTGGACAGATCAGTGGGAGAAACTCTTCTGCTGCTGCTACATTTGCACCCATTTTTGAATCTTATTGGAAACAGCCAGGGGAAGACCTTAGAAGAAATTTCTATGCTTAGCAGGGTCAGCTGCTGACCTAAAGTTACACTCAACTGTAAACATAAGCTTACAGGCAAGAATTACAAGATGTGAACACTAGTCCTAAGACAGGGAAACAACAGAAGGAGAAAAACAGAGGTGATAGAAAAAGTAGAAAAAATTTATAATAAGCATAACTAACACTCCAATGAAAAAGAAAGGTGGAGATTTCATGATGTAAAACCAAGAGGCTATGTAACATAAGAAGATTTTAGGATTGCAATAAAAATCATTATATAATGGAAATAATAATAGAAACAACAGAACAGAGGGATCAACAGTAGCGTAGACAGAGTCAAGGAGAAATTGGTGAGCTCTAAGATCAAGCTGTAGGAATCTTTGGAATGTATCTCTGCCACACAAGCGGTACCCCTATGTCCCCTTTGAGAAAGGACTCAACAGTCTTCAGCTGTTGGCTTCCTCAATGGCTATGTCCCTTTTTAAGTCAAGGTCATACTATTTCCAGGGCTGCCCCCAGCCAATGATCTAGCAAAACATGTGATGGGGGCTCCTCTAAGAAGCAATCTTTGTTCTGGAGTTGTCGTTTGAGCTGGAAGGGGCTGTCAGGTAAGTATAATATTCGGACAGCTCGCCCCAACCCAATCCCGCCACTCCCTTTTGATGTCAGTAAAGTGTCTGCCCTCCTGAATCTTCTACAGCACCTGATTCCTGGGAAACCAAAGCTGTCAAAGCATCAGAAAGGTATACAGAGATGAACTGTATAAAAGAGAAGCTAAACTATATGGAATATGGATATACAGGTGTGGTAGTCAGACTATCTTACAAAATATAGTTAAAATAAGAATTCTATATATAACTAAATTATAATTTGAATATGAGAGGAAATAACAATATTTATAGATAGAGGACTTAGGAAATCACTGGCAAAAATATTTCTAAAGAATCATTAGAATATGTACATAAAGAACAAAGAATACGGAAGGAAGTAATGCTAGGTGATAAGAGAAAAGATAATAACACATTGGTGTCTAGATTAAATATGAAAAATAGACATAGTTACATATTTTCTATAACAATCTGGAATTAATATTCCAATGTCATCAACCAGGTGGCAGGACTTGAAGACTAGAGAACAGTTAAGTTTTATGTCTTGAATACATGGAAGCTATAGATGCTGATTAACTTTAGGTGTTGCTAGGGAAAAAAATAAAATATTTAGTAAAAATTTAGGAAAACCCCTAAGACAATAGAAACACAATACAAAACTTTCAAACTAAAAGAGGGAAAACTAGAAAGAAAACATCGTCAATTTAACAGAAGCAGAAAAGGGAGAATTAAAAAAATGAATAAAGAAAAAATAATAAGAGCCTATTTAATGTTATTTACAGGAAATATTTCTCTTAAAATAACAAAGAAACAAAGAGAAAAATATACAGGAGATATAAACCAAAAAATTTGGGATAAAAGTATTAATATCAGACATACACAAATTTAAGGCTAAGAAAGGGAGAAAAGAGAATGTTTCATATTAATAAACCAAACAATACACCAAGAAAGTGAAACATTTATGAACTTTGTCTCCATCTCACAATATATACAGATAAAGCCCAGATATAGTTTTAGCAAATTCCATATAATTGTACATGAAACTGACTATATTCTGTGATAAAACAGATACAATTAGAAACAAAATAAAAAGGTTGGTTGGTAAAATCTCAATATCATAAACAAACATTCTTATTAAAAAAGATGGTTCTGTTATTTAAGAACTTTGAAAAGCAATGATTCGACCTTATGTTACAGGTCAGGGCAATTTTAGAACTACATGACACTAATGTACGGCGGACAGTGCTGTGTGTTGTAGTTTAGAGCCTAGGTCTGCAAACCCAAATAAGACAGCAAAGTCCAACTACTAGAATTGTTTATCAACAAAAGGCAACTGGAAAAAGGGATTCTTAAAAATATAAATTGTATAAGAGTAAAACATAAAATGAAATTAAATAAGCAAATAAAACCCACCCAGAGAAGATCCAGATTCAGCTGTCAGAGTTTTGTTTCTGTTGTTGAATAAGGCTCTCTGATTTCAAACTGAATGTCAAGAAGGCTGGAAGACTATTACACCCCGGGGAAAAAAAACTCACCAAATTTGTGGGATAATCCTGGATACTAGAGCATGCCTATGAAACTGGAGCGCTCACATTTGAGTTAAAGGATCATTTTTCCAGACTTCAGTGCTACAAGAGCAGACTTTTTTGTGTGTGTTAGGCTTCTTGGTAAGTCATACTGATAAATTCTCATTCTACTTTTTTCCTTCATGGACACCTTTTTATTATATAGGGCTCAAATTCAGAGAGTAGTGGGACTAGGGTGATCATCAGTGCCACGTGCTCTAGAAGGCAAAATGAATAAAGGATACAAAAGCAATTACCATGGAGAACTATTGCCGTCTTGGAGAGAGATCAACATCATGGCCATGCATTGGGGAATTAGAGGAAGTAAGTGGGGAGGATGGACAGGCAACTTGCTAGATTTTTTTTTTGTTGGAAAAGTTAGGCTGATGAGGGGATAAAGGAATAGGATAATAACTTAGGTTATAATGGGGTCAGAGGGAGCCTTTTGAAAATGATGAAATGACTGATGTATCTCTGGAGGATAAGGCAAAGATATAATAGGTAGATTGGTTTAATTTGGAAGCATCTGGAGACAGGGACCCTGGTAAAGTTGTAGGGTGGCCCTAGAAGAGAGTGAGAGATGAAAGAGAGAACCATGTGTAGGGAACAGCATGGCCATGAGGATTGTTGGCCAAGGCCAAGAGAACCTGGATGTCCATAGGGTTGGACAGTAAAGTAACTATGAATACCCAGTATTTTAGGATCATTACCATCACCATGATCAACCCTGATACTGAAAACCTTGAATGTATTAGAGGGACATGGCGACCTGCTGGTTGCTGCTAATGTTCTACACTAATATAACTGGGAGGGGATATGAACACCATGCATGTGTGTGCACATGTGAACACACACACACAAAGGATGAAAACACAGTGGTGTTTTGATTTTCTGGAAGTGGAAAACATGAAAAATACTCTAACATTTTCTTTCTGTCTTGGGAAAAAAAATAGAAAAAAAATACAGAAGGGGTTTCATTTCTAAAATAGCAGTCCAGTAACCTCTGTGTACGGAGTGAGAATAAGTGGAAGGCAGAGCAGTGGAACTCTGGGAGAATGGGAGTTTAATGAGATGATACTGAATTAGATTTTAAGATGTCCAGTAGTCTAGTCTTGTTACTCGCACTTGCTTTGACATGTCACTTATCCTCTCTGTACTTCAGCTTCCTCACTTGAAATACAGGAGATTGGCCAGACTCATCTCCAAGATCCCTTAAAACTCATTCTGCGTCCTGCTCTAGTGTTTCATGATTGTGTAGCTTTGGATTCATTTGGACCTATTATGGAACCATTTTGCACTTCACGTTACATGTACACACACACACACACACACACATTTTATTTTGAGTCAATTCAGAATCTGATGAGGATGTCTTATATGTCAATTATTTAATGGGTGCATTTTACACCAGGCACTTTGCTAAGAACTTTACCTACATTTTTAGTTTCTCTTTTATTCTAACAATAACCCTGTGAGACCTTTCAAGATTGATATTTCTACGTTCCTTGTTAAGGATGAAAAACTAAAGCTGAGTTGCAATGTGTTGTGTAGGGAAGATCCAGAATTCAAAAATTAGGTCTGCCTGGTTCCAAAATCCATCCTTCAAACTGCTTGCTATGTTAGTCTGTCAGGTCACAATACTGGGTGAAATGCAATTCTTTTTGTTGACATATGTTTCAGCTCTAACTGAAGCCAACTCAGTGACCCAGATCTTTTCCTTACTCAACTGTAAAAGCCTTGTGGGGGTGTATCAGTGAAGGAGAATAGAAAAAAAAATAGATATGGAAATTCTCATAGATACATTTATCTGACAATCCAGTTTGAAGTATGTTTTCCAGACATATGTAGTAGATAAATGTATCCCTTCCTCATAAATGAGAATATCTATTGAAAAATATCATTAGTATGATCATTGAACTAAATGAAAATTATCACCAAATGGGCTCAAATTTATATGGATACACACATTCAGCAATTTCATGGAAAATTGCTTCCAAAATTACATCACTAGAAGGGACCCCAATTAATAATGCTCCTTGAGGCCACATAAATTCCTTTAGGATTTTTTGCTATGTGCAATTATATGCACTAGAAAGCACCCAGCTTCACAGAGGTAGACTTAGTTAATGAAAACAGTGAAATTTTTTAATAATGACTCTAAGATTGCTATGGCCACAGTAGATACTCCCAACAACAAAAGGAAGATATGTTTCCGGTGAAAGAATTTGACCCAAATCTATAAAATCATGACAGGGATAATGATAATAAATATTTAAACAGCTCTTTGTTGTTTACCAAATGTATCCATTTCTACAAAGTCTTGTAATCTTCTGAGCAACTCTGAGAAGTGGATGAAATGTCTGTATCCTTAGTTTGTAGCAATAAGAAAGAAAATCAAGTTTCAGGGATGGTGATTGATTTGGTCAAGGGTAGGACCAGTACATAGTATAGCTGAGACTAAAACTTTTCTAATTATGAGGGGAAGGGAAATGAGATTTTTAAAATATTTATTGTAGATCATGAGCTGGGTCAGAATTTTACAGTTATTTCACCCAATGCTTCAAATTATAATACTAATGAGCTTTTGCCATGAGGAGAGGAAGAGAGCGGGAAAGAGAGAGTGTAAAAATGAGAGCAAGGAGAGAGAGAGTTGTCCAAGGTCACACATTCATTTCTAATGAATATTTATGACCCGCCATGAGGTATTCTTGGGTCACTGAATACAGTGCTCCATGAGATGGACACATGTTAATAAATAGAGGGGGCAGAATTTGAATCCAGTTCAAATGAACAGCCAGCTTTTTCCTTTTTCCCTCACTGACTCACAGAGATTTTTACTATCTTCCTTTGCCTTTCTTAAATAAAGTTATAGCCTATACTGTGAAGGGCCACAAAGACCACCAAATGTCCAAATCCAAAATGATGGCAAATTAGTGGTGTGATCTGCAGCACTGTTGCGGCAATTGGGGAAGGGAATTTGAGCTGAGTGCCTTGTTTACTGTGCCCAGGTTGATAGCTTTCTTCCTGGGCCTGGAAAGCGGACTTGTGCCCTCTTCCCTTCGGATTAATTGGTAGAACATACTGCCTGCACCCTGCTCAGTTCAAGGGAGACACACGCAACAAGAATGGAGCAAGAATACCGCTATCCAGAAAGAACTGGGTAGAAAGAGATCAGGGTTAGACTGGGTGTCGGTCTCCTTGAACCTCCTTGATCATAATGTGTCCTTTCTGGTCAGAGCCCTCCAAACCTTAAGCTATGATTCGTAACAGAATTCAGGAAACTGCAGGGGGAAAAAAGACTCTTGTATATTTCTGCCTCATTGACTCTCCATCTCATTTCCAATCTCATCTAAAAACATCTTTTTTCTCTCCTGACCGAATCTGCTAATTGCCCTCTCCCACAGCTATTATTTAACTAAAATATATGTGATCACTTTTAACAAGGGTATTTAACTTCATGGGGTTCTTGAGACATTGTTCTTAATAGGTTTAGGTTGAAACTGTAAGTGGCTGAGGTTCTTAAGTGGGAAAGATCCTTATGAAAGGCCACATCAATCTTTTATCTAGGAAAGAGCTCCCTAGTCTTTTAAACCCATGACCATGAGGAGACTGGTTGAATTCTTATTTTTTTTTATTTTACTTATTTTTTATTGTAGTGTTTCCATTGCCATGTGGTACCCTTATAGCCCCTCCCTCCAGCAGTCACCACACTGTGATTGCTAGGAGGGAAGAGAGGGTAGCTTATGTTATGAAAATAAAATCATTTTATTTTAGTTTCCAAGTATACATTTGTAATATTTATTATTTGTTTTCAACTTGCACAGGGTTTCCTTACCCCTTGTCCCCCCCCCCCAAGTTTATTATATCCCCCTCCTTACCCAGTTTCAAACCTTGGCTTTACCACTTTGCAGCATTGTGAACCTTGACATGCTACTTAAATACTTGAAGTTTGTTTTGTTATCTTCAAAATGGACATTATATATGTATCTTGAGGGTTCTCCCAGAATTAAATAAAATCCTCCCTAGAATACTGCTTGTATAATAAAAAAGTTTAATTCATGTTAGCTCTTTATTGAGTGGAGGGGCGTGTGTGATTCTGGGCCAACTTAAAATCAGAGCAGCTATTATTCCAATAGAATCAAAACTCCATGAACAATGACTTGTTGTATGATTAACGCTAAATCCTAAGCACCTAGAATTACTCCAGGCAATCAAACTATCTGTGAATGAATAAATACCTTTTACCATTACACGGTTGCTTCACAACTTACAAAATGCTTGCAAATCTGTGATCTCCTTTGATCCCCTCATTTGATTAGCTACAAAAATGGTAAAACATTCAACTGAATACCTGGACGATCATAAGAGAGTTGGTTCACTATAAATCCTGTTGCCTTGGGATTCTGCCTAGAGATTCATGTTTGATGCTGTTGCCCTTCTTCTCACCACCCAGAGACAGCGAGTGCCCAAGTCCTAACAGTTCTGCCACCTAGTTTTTTTTTTTTTTTTTCTCTTTACAATATTGGTGTTGCCACTGACATGGGTGAAATGGTCTGTATTCACCTCAACTGCTGCAGCAGGTTTTGTTTGCCTTCCGGATGCCATTGACTCATTCTGCAAATATCTGTGGAGCGCCTACACTGAGAAAGGCATTCTATTAGGTCTCCCCAGGAAGTGCTAAACCAGATATATCCTCTGAATGTCTGCATCTTCTTATATTCTAAGGGGTCTTCATAAGACACTAAACTGACCCTTTCTATATCAAGTGACTACTCCAGCCCATTGTGTACAGGATCGCTTCACGTGGCATTCATGGCCCTTCACTCTCAATTTATCTCTTCCCCTCTTCAACCTCATCTCCTTAACGATCTGTTAGACTTTGTACCTTGCATCCTGACACAGAACATGCAATGTCCTAACCAGATTATAGTTTGTTTGTTTTTTTAATTCTGAGAATATGCTATGCTTTTCCATGCTCCTAAACGTAGTCTTTTCTCTATCTGGAATGTTCTGCTCAAACCACTCATGCTACTTCTCTATCAGCAGTAACTTTAGTGGTAATATCTACACTGAGGATTTCTGCCAGAGAAGCACAGTGTTAAGTATTGTACTACATGTGGGTGTCACCCTGGCTGGTTTGGCTCAGTGGATTGAGCGTCGGCCTGCGAGCTAAGTGTCGCTGGTTCGATCTTCCAGTCAGGGCACATCAGAGAAGGAAAACTCTGACTCCAAAAAACCTCCGCTGCCTTGCGGCATACCTCTTCAGGGGAAAGGCTAAGGGAGTAAACCCCGACAGAAAATCCGGAGCCGGAGTCCCTAAGGTGGTTTGACGTTGTAGTCAACACCGGCAACTCCTGCGGCGCACCTGAAGCCAAGCTGTATTGACTCCGTCTTTCCCTTGGACCCTTCAGCTGCGAAGAGAGGGGGGGTCTTCTGCATGGGCAACAGCAGACCCTCCATATCACCCTGCCCAGGCTCTGTAGCTTCAGCTCCACTGGAGAGGACACTCCAGCGTCATCGCAAGATGTCGATTCAACACGGGAGGAGACAGATACCGTGTCACTCCCGAGTTGGACTGCACAGCCATTCTCGGCGGTGCAGATAGACTCTTAAGAAGCTACACCATCGTCTCTCGAGACGGACGGCTGCCGACGACATGTGGGTGTAGGGATATACAGCCACACACACACTTTCTTGTTTAATTCTTAAAAGACCATTTTATGTATGAGATAATTAAATGGAAAATGGGAAGTTAATTAACTTACCCAAGGTCACAGTGCTAGCCAGTGACAGAGTATCATTCCAAACCCAGTCTGACTCTACAGCCCATGTTCATAACTGCTCTGCTTTGTAAGTCAGCTTCTAGTCATTCTTCAAGACCTAGTCTAAAAGCACTTAATCCATGAACTATTTCCTGATTTGTGTAGTAAGGGAAGAGAGCAGTTCTGTCCTTCACATTTATTTTGCACATATCTCTATGGTGGCAACGTTTGAATTTATTTTATATAAACGGTCCCACTCGTTATGTTTAGAAGTCTATCTCTGCTGTTAGCTCCTTTAACGTCACTGATTTAGACTTATTTATTTCTATATTCCCTGAGTTTATCACAGTATCCAGTCAATAATAGGTACTCAATAAGTGGATAATAAATAAAAGATTGAGAACTTAGTTATAGGAACAGAGTGTCAATAATAGAGAAATAAGTGGGGAAGTAGGTGGCAGTAGTTGATGGAGGGTCTGCCCACCAGGTCACCATGTGTAGGTTTGTCCTGATTTGAGAGAAAACCCATTCAAAAATTGCTTGGATAGTGGTGATGAAGCATGAAAACAAAAACCAAAATTGTACTGTCTGCAATTTACATTTTTTTTGTCCCATTGTTTTGGCCTTGGCACGAACACTCAGAGCTACAGGTCAGGGCTAAGTTCACCTGGGCTTAATTGGAAAGTGCATAGGCTTGTTTTGGGAATGCTCTGGGGAGCAGCTAACCAAGAATCCTCTGCTCTCAACTTCAAACATAGCGGTATGAGGATATAAAAAACAAAACCCACTGTGTTTTATAGCAACGTGCTTTTCATTTGATAGATTTGATACTATTTCTTTGTTTGTTTGAGACAAGGAATGAATATGACATACACTGATTTGGTCTAAAGGCTGGATTAGGAGTGATGAGAAAAACACACTGTCCATCAGCAGTAGACTGATGATACTAATGGCCCTAATCCTTTGCTCTTCATATCTGTACCTTTTGCCCTACAGCTTTGCAGTGCCTTCCCCTTTGACTCCGGACCAGCCCACATGACACAGTAGGTGATCAACTGTTATGGTTTGCCCTGGACGGTCTTGGTTTTAGTATTGAAGATCCTGCATTTTGGGAAGCTCTGTGGTCCCAGGGAAGTCCCTTAGTCAGAAAAACCAGGACAGGCGGTCATCCTACTGGTCAATGGGATGTGGCACATGCAGAAGCTAGGACAGAACTTGCCGGGTGGGCTTGACCTCTCTTTTGTGCCTTATCCATCACCATGGAAACATACTCAGGGTAACCTGAAGGAGGATGAGATACAAATGAGGGAGAGCCAGTCAGTCCAATTAGTCCCAACCATGATAGCCTAGTTCTGTGCCAACCTAAGGACTCTTAGGCCCTGCAAATAACACAGAGATATACTAAACATGGATCCAAGCCACAGAGACACTTAAATATGTGAATATAAGCCGAATAATAAGTATAAGAATCCTGCCTTCACATACCTGAAGGATATCATTAGAAGAGAGAGTAGATTCATATTTTTCTATGCTAAATGGGTGAAATTATGACCAGTGCATAGATTTATGGAAAGATAAATGTACATGAAATTAGATTTTTTTTTTATGGGGAAAAATTTTTTAGCAATCACATCTGTCTAGAGTTGGCTCCCTGGTGAAGTAATGAGTTGACCATCAGTCATTGATTCAGAGGCTGGAAAATGAATTGATGAGGCTGCTGTGAAGTATTCAACTCAGCTGATGCTCATTGAAGGTTTCAAATATGCTGAGCATTAAACCAAGCTCTGGGTTCTTCTCAGCACAGGGCCCTGTGCATGAATCATGTGTCCATAATGCTGGTCCCAATTGGGGGTAAGATATTCCAGACAGAAGAACCAGTGTATGCAAAAGCATGGAGATTCAGAAGCCTGATGTGTTTGGGCTCTTATCAGACTGTGGTGTGTGTACGTGGATATAGCATGTACATGGATTTGTAGGTGTTACTGTGGAGATGGGCAAAAAACCCAAAGTGATAGCATGATGGGCTTGTATTGTGTCCGTTTAGCTAAGCTAGTACTGACTCTCTAAGGATTCCCTTTCCTGACTAATTCAGTTACTGTGGGCAGCAGTCATTTCAGTTAACATTTGAGAGGGGGAACTGAAGTAGTAAGCTTAGTCTGTTTAGACTTGCGAGGTCTGTGCAGGACATCAGGGGCCGTCGCAGGTCCTCTACATTATGGCTTATCTCCTACTTTAACCCGAGGCGCAGGCAGCAGCAGCCCTGTAACTCCTCCATCTCTTTCAGCTCCCATCCTATTTCCTCCTTAAGCTTCTTCAGCTTCTCATGGTGAAAGGCACCAGGCTCTCCTGAAGGTCATCCACACACCACCCCCCCCATCAAATTTGGAAGGTTGGAGGCACTGAGAGCCCAACACAGGTCTCACTTTGTCCCTGTGGATTCCAATTTGTCTTGGCGATTTCAGTCTGTCCTTTCTTTCCCTCGCTTCATATTCATTTATATTTCTTGGTTGCCTGCCATGCAGATAGCACTTTAGGCCACAGCACCATATTCCAAAGAAATGGTACAGCCAGCATCCAGGCTATGCTAGGTCAACTTCCTGTAATAAACCCCTGATCCACAATTATCCCTAAGGGGTCTTCTTCTCTGATCAAACCCTGATTAGTACTGAGAGGCCCCACAAGGTAAACTGCATGAGCAGACCTTTCAGGAGGTAGCCAACACGGAGTGAAAAGCATGGGCTGTGGATTCAGACATAACTTGCGTGTGTAAATCCACTTCCTTCCTGCCACTTTACTACTTGTGTACCCTTAGTTTGTGTGATAGGAAGCCTCCAAGACGACCTCACTGACTCCACCTCCTGGTATGAATGCCCTGGTGTAGTCCCTTCCCATATGACATCAATATGTATGAGCAATAGAATACTGTATAAATGATGGTATGTCACATCCAAGTCAAGATCATAAAAGACACTGAAGGTCTGTCTCTTCCTCTCCTGGTTTACTAGCTCTAGAGGAAGCCTACCACCATGTGAAGAGAGACCCATGAGGTGGGGTTAGTCTCCTGCCAACAGCCATGTGACTGAATTGCCAAGTCAATCTTCTGGGCCCAACTGAGCCTTCAGATGATTTCAGTCCTGAGCAATATTTCACTGCAAACTCATGAGAGACTCTGAGCCTGAAGAACCTATCTAAGGTGCTCCTAGATTCCTGACCTTGAGAAACGGAGTGAAATAATATTTATTGTTTTAAGCTGCTAAATGTTGGGGTAATTTGTTATGTAGCAAATAATACCCAATAACCGATACAATAAATCACCATTTAATTTCCTCAAAAGTGAAATGAGAATGAATAATACCTGCCACATCGAGCTGTTGTCAAGATTAAGGGCAAAAATATATATAAAGCATTTAGTGCTTTTGCTTTGCATGTGAAAAATGCATAAATAATTGCTGTTCCTGCTGCCCCTGCTGTTCGTGTTATTATTGTTACTGCGATCTCTTCCAGATTTGGCATTCTATGATTTCCTCACTTCAGGCTGCAGTGGTAGGTACTCCCTTCAGTGAGGAGGTGATATTGGATCTAAAAACCTATCCTTTTTGTAAATGACTGGTGTCTGCCACGCAAAAATCACTGGGGTTGGGTAGAGTGGCAGGAGTGGGCATGGAGAAAATCAGTTCCTACTGGGGCCCTGTTAATATTGGTTTTCTCAGTGCAGGGAGGACAGACTGTTACCCCAGAGGAAGAGTCCTTACTTGGATTCAGATAGCAGCTGACAACTTCAGCTCACATAGGTACACGGGAGGCCCAAGGGCTGGAGAATATTAAAGGCTGAGAATTGAAATCTGATACCGGCCTGCTTGGGAAATTAACTCAGTTGGTGACGGGGAGTTATTGGAAAGTTACAAGAAGCATGGACACCTTCCCAGGACTTGATGGTGCGAACAAATTGAGTGGCATTTAACATAACTAATTGCTAATGAAATGGAGTATTAATTGTGTTATGTTAATTCCTTCCCTTTAGCAGTAGCTTCTTGCCTTGACTGAAAGTATTGGCATCCGACTAATAAAACACTGGGGTTTTCTAGGTGCTTGCAGCCTTCTACTTGCACAAATGAGGAAACAGAATGGGAAAGATTATAGGTATACAGATGAATAATAGCACTGAATTTATACCTTATTCTTTCCTGAAGGTGTCCTGGGGTGGGGTGAGGGGGAGCAGAAAAGTGGAGTTTCTTTGGTTTTCTAAGGAGTATCATTTACTAGTACTGAGCACAGATGTTGAAATCACACAGGACTGGATCAAATTTCACCTTTGCTGCTTGCTTACTGAATGATTTTGGATGAGCTGACTTGCTTTAAACCAACTACTGATTTTCTCTAAGCCTCAGTTTTCCCACCTGTAAAATGAAAATAACAACATGCATTTTGTCAAAGGAATGAGGATTCAAAAAATGCTTTGCCCATAGGTTGTGCCCCTTGAATTACCATTTTAACATTCTTTATTTTATTTGCAGATTCTCAATGTTATGGCCTGTATACTAGGCAGAAATAGAATATGTACAGGTGGTTGAAGATGTTCACCCAAATTATGAGCTTTTCTTTTAAAACTGCTTAAAACTTTCCAGTGATCATTTCTAATTGCAAGATATTAAGTAACAACATTTCCTAGAACAAATGTCATGTTCTGGCTTTGCAGTCCCTGAGGGCCAGGTCACCTTAATTGCTTTCTGCAGGTTGATTTAACAAAGCAAAAAATGAAAAAGTCCTTAGGAGGAAAGGGTATCCATCAACAGAGGCCAAAGGCCACCCCCTCCATAATTAATAATATGCATCCTGAATGTTATTCTAAGCACTTGATTCTAACCAATATGAGAATCAACTTTCCCTTGGTTTTCCGAGTCCCACCAATCTTTACTTTGCTTTTTGACCTTTGGTAAGAGAACTTCTCCCTCAAGAGTCTGGGAATCTTCACCTTATGAAGCACACTTTAGGTTATTTTTTGGGGGGGAAATAACTAAAATTCAGGCTTAGATTGTCAAGACAGGGGGTACCTAGAATGATGAAATAAGAACTGTCACAGAAGGCAGACAAGACATGAAATGAGGCAGGTGTGTTACAGAGGGGTAACAGAGAAGTGGGACCTAGGAACTGGATCATAGGCAAAATTCAAGCCACTGGAAGGATTAGTGACAAGTCTGGAGCCAGGAAAAGCAACTGATTCCTGGATTCTTTTCTAAAGCAGCAGCTCTAAAACAGGGCAGCAAATGAAATAGCGCATGGGAATACAGACAATTCATATAATGGTCCAAAACAGGGCGAGCCATGACTGTCTCATACCATTGTTTTTAGCTACTCCTCTTGGGGAAAAGACTCAAATTGACCTTGTTTAAGTGCAATATATATTAGAAATATTATTTACATGACCTCAATTTATTCACTAGACAACTTGAAATAGGCATTGCTCTTTCCATCATCCAGCTGAGAAAATTAAAGCTCAAAATTAAAGCTCAAGTTCCGTAATTAGTAAATACTAGAAGCAAGATTTGGCTGTTGGACCTCTATCCACATAACTATAAAGCTTGGGCTCTACCCACTATGCAAGATTAGGCTTGGGGTACAACTCGAATTGCAGATAAGGATCAAGTAGCTCTAGTTTAATATCTATGGGTAGTGGGTAAACAGAATGAGAATTGGGAGTCATCTCGTAGCAAGTTAACAAGTTTATCTTTAGATGAAAAATGACAATGTCACTCTTCTTTAGTTAATCCTCTAACACTGTGATGGCTGGACCCTCTACTGTCACTCTGTGACTTGACAAATCATATTTGAAATGAAGGCTCTGAGTTCATGCAAGATTTTACTTTATTTTTTTGAGAAAGAATGGACTACATTCATTTGAGTGGAATCCAGTACATTTTTTGTTCACAAACTTTTCCAAGGAGGGTAACGAAGCAATGAAGAGTATTTAGAAAGATTTTTTTTTAAATTATTTATTTGTTTGTTTGTTTATTTTTAGAGAGAGGGGAAAGGAGAAAGAGGGAGAGAAACATCACTCTGTGGTTGCCTCTCACTCGTGCCCCCAACTGGGGATCTGACGTACAACCTAATCATGTGCCCTGACTGGGAATCGAACCAGCGACACTTGGTTCACAGGCCGACACTCAATCCACTGAGCCACAGCAGCCAGGGTTTAGAAAGATTTTGAACATAGATCGCATGAAGGCAGTTTAAGTTCACTCCCACGGGGCAAGAGGCAAAAAGGATGCCTGATCAGTTTCAAAAGGCTTGCGTTTGAATCCTGGTTCTTCCACTAACCAACAGTGAGGTTTGGGGCCCAGTCTCATTTCCCTGTACTTACTCACCCTCTTCTTTAAAAAGTGGGACACACTTGCTTCACTTAATACCCTAGAGTTGCCGTGATGTAGAAGGAGGCATGTGCCAAATAATGTTGTAAACTCACTCTGCACATGTCGAGGTGGACACATTTCCTTTAGGAACAATGGCCAAGGTCACCATTTGCCTAGAACTAGAGAGCTAGAGAATGCCTAGGAAAAGGGAAATCAGTGTTTATACTCTATATCTAGACCCAAGAGAAGAGCAGTGCTGGTCTGTGAGAAAAACTGCGAACTGAAGTCAAGGTCTCTGGGCTGCCTCGCATCTCTTTCACTCTTTAGCACGGTGACCCTGGGCAATTACTCCCTCACCTCTCTGGGGGAGATAATGTAAAATCTAGTAGACTGGTTCGCATCCGTGGCTGCAAATTAGACTCTCCTGGGGTGCTTTAAAAACCTGATGCTCCGGAGGCACCTCAGATTAATTAAACCAGAATCCCTGACGATAGACTCGGGCATTGGCATTTTAAAATCTCTCCAGGTGATTCCATAACGTAACTATATTTGAGGACCATTAATCACCTGATGGCTTTAAGTCAGACCCTTCAATGCTGGATATTCTAGTATTTTGAGAGAACCCCTGGTTATCTCCCAGTTGGCCCACCTCCAGGTCCTTCATAGGTTGTGTCATTGAGAATCACGTGCTCCAGTTGGATTCATTTCCTGGGGCCGCTATGACAAACTACCACAAACGGAGTGGCTTAAAGAACAGAAATGTATTTTTCTTATAGATCTGGAGGCTAGACGTCCGAGATTAAGGTGTCAGCAGGTTTGATTCCTTCAGAAGACTGTGAGGGAGAATCAGTCCCAGGCCATTCCCTTAGCTCCTGGTGACTTGCTGGTAATCCTTTGTGTTCCTTAACTTGGAGAAGCAGCACCCCAATCTACACCTTCATCTTCACATGGCATTATCCTTGTGCATATATGAGGGGGGTGACCCCAAAACGCCAGAATTTATTTATAAAAAATTGTGTATTTTTTCTCACATGTTTAAATGTCAGTCACCTTCAAAATACGCTCCATTTTATGCAATACACTTATCAAGACCTTTTTTTTTCCCACTGCTTCAAACAGTTTTTGAACTTGTCAATTTTGATGTCTTGCAGTGTTTCTGTCGTTTTTTCTTCCATCTCTTCCACCATGGCAAAATATTTCCCTTTGAGGACTTTTTTCATCCGGGGAAACCAAAAAACAGGTCGCTCAGGGTGAGATCTGATGACAGAGGGTGGAGCAGGGGGGGTCATGCTGTTTTTGGTCAAAAATTGCTGAACACTCAGTGTGATGTGGGCAGGTGCTCTGATAAATCACGCATCATGAAATGGGCAAATGCTTCGAGTCTTCAAAAAAACTCACGGAAGCTGAACGCAGCCTCTCACAACAATGCCAGCTGGTACACTGATACAGATGGGTTCCTAAGAACACTTACCTAGCGGGAGAAACCTCGTATGTACCACAAGGGGCCTGACTTCCAAAAGATAATTCTGTTTTTTTTGTTTTTGGTCCCCTTCATGTACATCTGTGCCCAAATTTCCCCTTTTTATAAAGATGTCAGTAACTGGACTAAGGGCCCACCCTACTCCAGTATGACCACACCTCATTTCACATCTACAGAGGCTCTATTTCAAAATAAGTTTACAAGTTGCTCATCTGAACGTTATAACTGGAGCACGTGAATTTTAGAAGGACACCGTTCAATCCATAACACCAGCACCTGGATTTCAGCTGTCGAGAAAGACGTGGTTTGTGGCCTGTTCCAAAGGAGCTCTCATTCTCAAACACAACACAGAACGTTCTTATGCTCTTCCTGAGCTCCAACCTCCACCCTTGCTAAGTTCTTAGAATTCTCTGCCCCCTGACTGTCCCCTTATGTCTCCTCCAATGATCCCTTCCCAACTAGGGAGACCCTGGCCCCTTCATTTGCCAGTTTAAGGATTTTCCTTTCAGCATCTCAGCCCCCTGCCAACCACCTCTAGTTATTAAAATGCAGCTCAAGACGTCTCACTCTGGCTGTTACATTATCATTCCTCGTTAGAGACTCCTCCAGGGCCTGAGCCATCCCTGCACTAACTTTATAATTACAAAGTCAATTTCTAAACAGACATTTGCAAATAAGTCAATTTAAATACCGAGATTTGCAAACAATAATTAAGCAGTAGCTTCTTTTTTTAATATCTCTATATATAATTAATGCCTGTGGGCTTTTCATTTCACCTTGCAACTGGGTAGTTTGCAATTGTTTGTTTAGCTAAAGTGTTCTCTGAAAGCAAATCAAAGCACTGGGGAGATTTTGAAAGTGATTGAAGAAAGGGTTTTTCTTCTTCCTCCTTCATCCTTGTATCACCTGACTGGCTGTGCTTTTCATCATTTGGGATTATGATAGGGGAGGGAAGCTGCAGACGAATCATTTTCTTCAGTAAAAACAACAACACAGAATTCTGGTCCCAGAACCCACTAGCTAGAATGGCTTCTTAAGATACATAGTCAGGGAGCGTCTCCATGCCAGAAACCTCACTACCTGTGATTTCAGACCTTCTACACAGAGACAGCTTTCTGTGGCTCAGCTTTCATAGTGCTTCTCTCTGGTTTAAAAAATATTCAGTGGGTCCTTGTTACCTGTAGGCTATGTCTTGACCATGGCATTCACGGTCATTCACAATATGGCCTAGTCTCTTTTTGATCAAGGTTTTTGAAATCCTACTAGATGCTAGGGAAAATACTAGGTAGCAAGGTCACACTGGTAAATAAGACATAGTCTGTTTCTCATACTAATGAGGAAAAAGGAAATTTAATCAACATTACAAATGGGAAAGTAGGAAAGCTAGGCTGGTCTGTAGACTTATGAATGTCATTTTAAGAAAGTGGTATCTTGATATCTCAAGGACAAGTAGGCATTGACAGTTGAAGACTGAGGAGGAAGGTTATTCTATGTAGAGAAAAAAATCTGGTACATCTCATAAAGATGAGAGAACTCAAGGACTCATTGGAAAACAAAAGGTGTGCCTGACTGGTAGCTCAGTAAGGAGAGGTAGGAAATGAGGTATATGTAATATGAGTCTAGACAGAGAAGTGTGGACCAGAACCTTGAAGGTTTTGTAGGCATGGTTAAAGAGTTTTGACTTTGTCTTAAGGACCATAGGGAGCCATGGAAGCATATGAAGAAGTGATATGAGCAGTTTGGTTTATGCTAACCCAGCTGTGTCCTCGCGCTGTACCAGAAAAGCCTGCAAAAAGAGTTGGCTAATTCAGAAACTCTGATGTGAGTCTGTCTTCCCAAGCTCTACTCTGATAAAGATGTTTTTCCCAATATTTCCAACACAGGTAAATGCCTCAGTCTCAAAATCTCATTCAGAAGTCACAGGCTCTGTGAAATGCTTTTAATCCCACTACCACTGATAGCTTTTATCAATGACATGCATATATTGATGCAATTCTCTAGTTGCATTAATATGCATATAAATAATATGCATATAAATATGCATATAAATAATATTTTTATTGTATTCATGTTAATGTATATATCTCAGCAAGATGTTAGCAAATATAACACTTAAAAATGGCTTCAGACTATCATCAACTTGGCCAATATCACAAGAATTTTTCAGTGGGAGTCTTTCTAGGTGTTGTAGCAGGCGCTAGGGTGTTTCACCTTCAGAATGTTCTCAAGTACAGTCATAATTTCCCACAATACGTTGGAAATCCCAGCCAATTTATGGGAATAGAACATCTTCAGAGCTTCCCGTCAGGTAGAGTGCAGCTGTTTAGGTTAGCATCCCCCAGAAAACTGGTCCAGACTCAAGGCTCCAGAGAGTTTATTAGGGGGTCAGAATCACTGATAGCTCCTATCAAGGTGGTAACAGTCTCAGCTTAAAATACAGACAGAGGAACCCCACTGACCCTTAAGACCTGTTTCATACTTTTTCCATGTCCATTTTTAGTAGAAAGGCATATCCAAATTAGGCTCAGAGTCTGGGCCCTGGAGAAGTCAGTTCTATTCCACTAAGAGAATAGCCAGCTCCAGGATATTAAGAGTATGACAAATTGAGGGACCTCCACTTCTTCTTGGAGTCTTTTTTTTTTTTTTTTTTTTGGCTCAAACCAGTCAGTACCAGTGGTAAGTGAACGTCAGTGGCTGCGTATTTACCAATTCAAAATATTAACTGATTATGAATAACCCCTATGGTTTTTTTCAAATGAGGACTTTGTCTTTTTTAGACAATGTGTTCTGGAGCTTTGGTATTTTTTTTATCATGGTGGTTTTTTTTAGGAGATCCATTATTGTGTTGACAGGGATGAGTTGCATAGACTGTAGATAAACCATTTCCTAAAATCTTTAATTTTCCAGTCTGGCATTGAGCTATTGTTCTTCTCTATTTTGGCCCTCATATCCATTAATTTCAGCTGATTGCTCATGTTCTAGATATAACTGTCTACAATAATTGCATATTGGTTCTGATTAAAATTATTCTGAAGTTTATAATCTGGGTAAATAAAAAAAATAAAAAAAAAATAAAAACCAGTAATCTTGTTACTACCTCAGACCAACTAAATCCGAATCCTTGGGAGCTGACACTGGCCTGGGTATTTTTTCACATCTCCTAAGACGATTCAATGTTCAGGACGGAGACTGGTCTAGATCACCATTCACTGAAAAGCCATTGAGTTCAAATCAAGCCCCTGTAATTCATTCAAACTGAGGATCTAATGGAAACAGAAGCAGAGAGACAAACTAAAGACCTAACTTTGGTGACCTCTTGTCTTGGTCAACCAATGAAAGCTTAAAAGAAGCACTCGGCACAATGAGAAAAGAGCAGGAGTCTGCTATTGTTTTGGGCAGCTTTGATCTCACCCTCTTGCACCTGAGTGAGCAGAGACCTCTGTAACCCTACTGGCATATTTTCCTGGTCCTTCTTCCCTCACCCTTCTCTTCCTTCTTTTCCACCTTCCTTTCTGGTTTCCTTTCACTGCTTCTGTAGAGTCCAACAGCACCAGAAAGGGGACAAGACGCATGGATAGATCATTGTGGTCATGGCCATTCTATGCTACTGGAAGGGTCACTTCATTTTCCAGGGCCTCTTTACTCCCATATTTAGTTGGTCAGTTTAGAAAGGATTATATCGTCTTCCCAATGCTAACACCCTATGTCAAATTCTTTTTTATTTTGTTCTTTCCTATCTTTCTTCCCTGTTCTTCACTTCCTCTCTCTGTATAACCTTTTGAACATTAAATTTTGAACAAGTGGAAGACAGTAATTTCAGTCCCCCTTGCGTCTACTTTTGACCCAACCTGAAAGGTTTACAACAAAGCAGAAAGCTGTGGTAAAGAAAAGTCAACGTTTGTAGCTAAACAAAAATGTTCCCATTCACTCTCTTTCCTGGGAATCCATTTATATTGCCTTCCCTATTGGGTGTGGTCTTCCATTTTCCTACACCTTCAGATTCCTCTTACCTTTCATCTTCCAGCTCAGATTTCTCTTATACCATGAACATATTCCTTGATCATTCAAGTCCTCTTTGAACTCCATGTCCTTTGGCCAACTATACCATATATACTTGAACATTATAACATTTAAATAGTTTCCTATCCCTTTGTTTGGTGTGGTATGTTTGTTACAGTCTCTGGGCCTTGTGAACATTAATTATCAGATAAAAAGAGAATAAAATTCCTTTTTTGTTTCCTTCTGTTTTCACTCCTCAGGGTATCAAGCTCAGGTGTAAGCACACAATGTGCACTTAAAATAGAATTTGAAAATATTACAGGTTTTTCAACTGAGAAATAATCTCTTCCAACCCCTCCCAATTCACACACAAGGAACGCTAAGGCTCACAAAGAAGAAAATGATTTCCAGTGAGTTAATGGCAGAGCCTGACTAAAAGCTGGGTCTCCTCAATCCATTTCATTTTCTATATCATTTGTTGTTTGATTTATTTCTCCAATATCTAAGCATTCCCCAGATTCTCAAAAGTATGAGTCACCTAACCTATTGTATTTTCACTTTCGTATAGCTTTAAAAAGATGTATCTTTTCGAGACCTATTCCTGATGCCCCTCAGTAGGTGAGTTTTAAATTATTGTATTAGTTAATTTGTCCATATAGATGACTCCTTTGTTCAGGAGGCAATAATGATATATGAGAAGACACTTTCAGTTTGGAACCTGAAGATCTGCCTTCAGTTCCTTGTTTATGTTTTACTAACTCTATTACCTTAGGCTCACCACTTCACTCCTCTGAACGTACATTTCCTCATCCATAAAAGAAAGCATAAATATCCTCATTTAACAAAATAGTTTGGGTGAGGTAATGTTTGCCCTTTGTGAACTGTGATGAGCTACAGGAATATCAAATATGGCTCTTCTCACTATTGTTAATAAACAATAATAAAGTATTAAAAAATATGAACACCAGTTAGGAAAGTAGCATCCTAATTTTGTTACTCGAGACTTTACTAAGCAGGCAAGAAGCCAC
Source organism: Furipterus horrens (assembly GCF_987537825.1). Classification (NCBI taxonomy): domain Eukaryota; kingdom Metazoa; phylum Chordata; class Mammalia; order Chiroptera; family Furipteridae; genus Furipterus; species Furipterus horrens. The sequence goes on from NW_028327174.1 coordinate 190,917,603, forward strand.
CATCAATATTGGCGACAATTACATATACCTCCTTTCTTCTGCTTATGTGTGTGTGAGACCCATAACTTAAAACACTTGCTGCTGTTCAGCACAAAAACAAATAGCAAAGCAGCCCTAGCTGTGATGGATTTCAGCAGCATAACTTAGACTTGCCACCATTCTGTTAAGTTATGAGTATCTATCACTTGATGGAGTCAATGCTTTTATTTGGAACTGAGAAGGAGGGAGGCAAAGAGGTTGGGGTTGGCGAAGGAAAAAATCAAAGGAAGATGCAGTTGCTATGGCAATTAAGAATAGGTATCCTTAGCACAGGTTTAGGGATGCTGATGCAGCTAAAATGTTTGTGTTTGGTCACAGTGGAGACGGTGACAGATTGTGGAGCCGTGGCCTTGAGCTTTGATGTAATCCAATTCTAAATAAATCATAAATCTAAGTGCAGAATGCTAAGGCAGGAAGAATACCAATTCAGGCAAAGCAGTGACATGCAGGCAGTGGTGGACAGGATTGATTATGGGGTGTGAAGTAGGGATGGATGATAGGAGGAGGACCGTGATCAGCCTGCAGGGATGTACTTCTTTCTCTCCTTCCCTTAGCCAACCCCCCACTGAGCAGCCAGGCCTCAGTAGTGAGAATGGGAGAGAGATCGCTGCCGAATTAGCCACAAGGCCAGACATTGTGCCACTCCTACATTTCCTTGGATGACAAGAATTTTTTTTTTTTTAAATTATGAAAGGTGCTGAATTGCTAACATCTGGGCTAGTTTCATGAGTCCCACACTTGGAAGGACCCAAAATTCAGCTTGAGAATTGCTCATTGGTCTAAAGGTTGTTTGGAGTGAGAAGATCCTATGGTTAAAACACGTAGATATGAAATGACCATTTATTTATGTGAAGGCGTAAAGGGAACAAAGACAATTGTAATGATGATATTTGTACATTCTTCTTCATTTTCTTCTTCCCAAGAGAAAGAGACAATGTGTGAAGGGTGAAATAGAGACTCAGCATGCTAGCTTTATATACAATGGAAAAGACAAGGTTTCTTTTTCTTTTTCAGGAAAAAAAAACTGGCCCTAGAAGGGTGTGTGTAAGATTGAGAACAATTTAAACATTGTTGGTTATGTGAGTAAGAAAGAAGAATTTTAGTTAAGTTTAGAGAGAGGAAGAGTATTTAACAACGGTTGAAAAGTTTAAAAATTTAGATTTCAATACGTTTTATTTTATTTTATAAATTGAGTACCCCATTTGAAGAATTATAAGTGGCTACAAAACAAAGGGTACATTTCTTTTCAAATTTCTTGGGTGTCTGATCAGAGTTCCTTACAAAGGCAACACTGGACTAAAGGGGAGTAGTCTAACATAATTTGGCTTCACCCCTGGGGGCACATCAGGATTTGAAATAAAAAGCACAGTATTCAAATTCCACTCAGGTTAAACCATCCCTGTGCAACTGAGCAAAGAGTGTACTTTCTTCATGGCTGCCAAATGAACAGACCTATGGCACACAGGATAGATGTCCTGGGGATGCCGTCGCAATGCCAGTGGGATACTGTGGATGCCACTTGGAGATCATTGTTTTTCTATTTTGGCAATATAGTTTAAAAGTGGATGTTCACTAAACTGGGTGAATCTAAAACAGGTTATTGTATAGCACCAGGTGCAAAGACAGAATTAAACAGGCAAAAGATTTATAGGGAAAGAAATGCCTATGAAGGGGTCAGGAGAAGGCAGGGAAAGCTTTCAGATTAGGATGCAGATCCGACACCAGGAAAGAGGAAGGGAAGCAAATTATGTAATAACAGTCTCAGATTGCAGCTGTTTAAGGAGGTGTCAGGAAGGGCCAAAGTCACCCATTAGAGGTGTCCTGCATCCCACAGGAATGGGCTAATGTCAGTACCTTTATTGTACTCAGTCACTGGCGGGGAGCATCCCACAGGGAAGGTCATCTCAGAGGAGATGAGTACAGTAGGGCCATAACTGGGAACATCTGTCAACTAGGTTCCCCATGCCAGGAGATTTGAGACATGCATTTCCACGGTGACCACAGTGAATTTTTGGCTAGATGTAATTATTGTTTTAACCTGACTCCTATGAATGTTTAATATCTTAAAGGATTAAGGACTTATTACAAAAGGGAGAGGTAGTCCGTGGCAGACATAATGGACTAATTCAAGGCTTTTTCCTCGGCCAATTTTTTAAGATAAAATCCCTGAAAGTTAAGCACCAGCTCTGGGGCATTCCATCAAGCACGCGTTGGAACCAATATTACAAGCTACAGTGTGATAATATTTTACGTGAATTTAAATTCTGCAAATTAGAAATACCATCATATAAAATATCAATAAGTCTCACTTTATGCACAATATTTAACACTATGTGACTCGCTTAAATTAAAAACAATTCATCAAGAATTCCATAATTTCAAAGTGGGCTTAGTGAATTATAAACTGTGTCTTAGATAGGGCACGGCCGTGGCTGTTAAACAGGAATACTTGACACCCTCTGTCAGGATCAGTCTTTAACCATGTGATGTTTTTAAAGTTATGGTTCTTGTACCAAAAATTTCATGAATCTTCTCTTACACCAAGAACCTTGACAACGTGCAGGGACAGCTGTAATGGCAATGTGAAAAGAAAAGCCACAAATGAAACATGGAGTTGTGGTTAAAACTTGCAGTGAACCAAGAGGTGAGGGAAGGAGACATGCTGGCAATTAAGTGAGCCTATAGGGTCCAGAGTTAAGACTTATTTATGCACTCTGTGCACTCTGTTTGGATGGTGGTCTACCTGACTAACTGTCCTAGAAAGAAAGAAGAGGGGCTGGAATGTGCATGTCTAGCTGACGAGTGACTGTTGACAGGAAAGGGACTTAGGAGCTGCTTACTTTTTAGGACCAGACACTTCTGCAGCTGATAATTGGGCTGCAGATGGTAGAAGGTAGCCTGTAGCATCAGAAACTCCTAGATTAGATCAGTGCAGTAGCAATTTATAGCCAAGAATTACAAAATTATTTCAGACTTCACCACTTCTATGAGATGGCTGAATTCTTGCCGTTCGTAAATCTAATTAGAGAAAGCGGGTAATGAGAGAGGAGAAAAAAGGTGATCACGGTGTCTCTCTGGGAACAAATCAAAGACCAGAACTCAGACTGATATGCCAGATAATGTATAAGACTCCAAAGGTGCAAAAACCTCCTGAGTTTAGACCCCCACCCCCCAAAGTATGACCCAAGTAGGTAAGTGGTTTCAACTCCATAAGCTGATGCTTCAGAAACAGCCAGGAGCTGCATCCCCTATATCTCTTCCACTATGGATAACAAAGGTCCCAATGGAGAATGTTCCTTAGCATACTATAGACCCAGGCATGGTGAGGAAACTGTCAAAGACAAACTGAAGGTGAACACCAAGTGATCCACTGTACATGTGGGCCACAGACTTGATAGACATTCTATTCTCAGAATGAATAGAATAATGACTGGGAGGTAACTGCAGCTCAGAAACAACGTGGTTCCTACTCTGCACTTGTTGAAGCTACTCACACCTCGGTGTGTTAGACAGATTTAATGGATACGGTCAATGCTTGGCCCTCAGAAGATCTCACTGGATCCCACAGGAGCATGAGAAGGAAGATCAGGATAGAGGGATTCGGGCTGCGGATGAGAACATTCTATGGGTGGTACATATAGACATGCTTCTTGTTTTTGAGGAGGTTCTTAAAAATTTCACTGATATTGATAATAACGTGTGTATTCAGAGCCTCCCTGATTCCTTGCCTTCTCAGATATGATGCTCCAGATTAATGAGTGAAATGAAGAATGGGAGGAAAAGGAGAGATCAACTTGTTTTAAACTGAAAAGGACAGAGAGGTAATCTTAGGATAAAATGAGAGAGCCATAGAAAAGGGGGTAAAGTTCAGCATGGGTTAGATTTTGAAGAGTTTGGGGCTTTTGAGAAGAGAAAACCTTCAGAGGCAGCTGCCATTCATTGTAATTATAAGAAAAATATATTAAGAAAGATTAGTTTAGGGCATTTATTTTTCTTTGGTATTATGCTTAGCATCCATTTTTAAAGTTATTAAATATTTAAATAGCCTTTTTAATTTTCAAATATATGTTCATATGAAATTAGAGTTTCTTCTGAGTGTGATTCCGTGGCGAGGCAGGCACTAGAATATTGCGGCTTTATCTTGGTTATGTGAGCATAGTGTATAGTTAAGCATCTATCTTTTTTCCAATGAGAATTAATTAAAGTATAAATTATCCAGATTCCATCCTTAACTGGAAATGTTCACTCTAAATTAAGGGAAAGTCAAAATATTAGAAAAGCAAGTCAGCTGTATAAAGACTTAGAAATAGGATTGGAATGGAAATCACAGAGGTTACCAGGGATTTAAAATCACAGCCTCAGGATTGGGAAGGGTATTGTAAAATGATTCAGTTCAACCTCCCAGCCAGTCAGAATTCACCCCTGCCATGACTGGGACAGATGGCCACCAAGACTTTGCTGGAGCCCTTCCAGGGGTGGAGACATGTTCACCAGGGCAGCCAATTCTGTGTTTGGACAGCTCTTATCATTATAATGTTTCTTGTATTTAACCCAAATTTGCTCCTGTGACTCATAATTATTGGTCTTCGTTCTACCCTCTGGGTGCAGTAGAACACGGCTGAGAGGACAGGGCCCACCATTTACTAGCTATGGACTTTGGGCAGATTCTTAACATGAATAATAATCAATTTCTGCATTTATATGACAGACAGGATAACTCTTAAATTGTAGGTTTAGTTTGAGGATTCATGTGATAATGTGTAGAGTGGATTCAACACAATATCTTATATATAAAATGTTCCAAGAATATATTTTGAAAAGCTATATCAATGTTACTAATGAAAATGTTACCAGAAAGTCAATACTGATGTCAAAGGATTCCAGGTAAATTTTTTTTTTTTTCTTGTCTTTTGTTGCTTCAAATAATGATTCTCTAACTTGGAATGAGTCTCTCTGACCCTGTAGTTCCTGATTGTAAGTGTCTATGGCCTTGACTTAGCAATCTGGTTCTGACCACGTGAGTCCCCATACTTCTTTTCTTTGTTTTGTATGTTCTGCTACTCCAGTTCTAATCTCTGCCCACCTAACTCAGGCCTGGTAAGTGGACAGCTCCTTTCTTGCTTCATACTGTGTTTGTTAGGACATAAACCATCACAGTTCTGGGGTGATCAGTGAGAAGGACTGAGACCTTTCACTTGAAGTACGTATCAAGAATGCTATATACTCTTCATTTTCTGCACAGATATGTCCTCAAACTTGTGCATATTTAAATCCAGTGAAGGTACTGGCTTGTTTGCCTGGGTGGCTGCTGGGATTTAGATGCTTCTAGGGGAAAAGTTAGACATCACCCATATGCCCATGTATTTATTTCCATGCAAAGAACTACCTGAGGTGATTTTGTTAGGGGACCATGATAGACAAGGCCCAGATTCCTCTGCAATAAAAGAGCGACTACTCTGTTGCAGGGAGTATTGTCAGTAAACATCCTTCACCTTCATCTTCTCTAGTGTCTGCCTCAACTTCAGACAGTCACCTCACTGAGGTCATGCCCTCCTTAGGGCAGCCAACATGTAATGACTGACCTAGATGGGAGTATAAAGGCCCGACCATTTCAGCCTAATGTGGGTAAAGCTTACTCCAAGGTTCTGCGCCATGACAGAGAGGCTTGGTTAGGTCTGCATTGCAATTCACCTTCTTCTGCTGTCCCATTCTGCCTCCACTCTTTTTCTTTCACAGATGTTAATGCCTAAGAAAGATCCCTAAACTTGGCCTCAGCATCTGCAGTGACAAGGGCTGAATGAGTAAGAAGAGGTTTGCTGTTGGCGGTTTTTTTTTTTTTTAGAAATCATCTGGAAGAAAGAGGGGGTGAGAGAGATGGCGTATGTTCTTTCCATTTTGTGAGAGAATTGGATCTGAACGAAGAGTTAAAATTGGAAGGAGTGTACTCAAGCAAAACTTGGAGAGCTCTGGAGTCACTCTGCTTTGAAGCCCATCTGATGAAGTTTGAGGTGTGGACAGCTCCTTTTTCCCCCAAGAGTCCAGTTCAGATCATCACCAGGTCAGGAGAGCTATGCCACATGAAGTAGGGATGCCGAGGAGACACCTTAAAGAGGTGAATAAGTGGACTTCCTCTAAAACCCCTGTGAAACGCCACCCCTCTGGTAACGAAGGGCCTGGGGAAATGCAGGAGAATAGGCTTGGAATAACTGGGATCTGAACACTGAGATTCATGCTGTCGTCTCTGCGCACATTAAGGGGTGAGGTGTGAGATATTTGGGTTGCAATGATAGGAACTGATGTGCTTTGTCAATAGGCTGCATAAATGAAAGCAAGTAAAAATAAGAACAAGAATAAACCAGTAGGCAGGATAAGTTTATAAATGCCAAGAATCGAATTGCTTTAATCCACTCCAGAGATGAGCAGTTTTCAACAACTCCCTGACATTTTTCTGAGATCATTCTACCCACCAGGAATCTTTACAGCTCTGCACATACTGCTCCAAGTTCACTTAACTGAGGCACAAAATAAAGCAAAAAATGAAGTTCAAAAGAAGACATCGCTGAGACTCAGAAGAATGAAATAGAAGATCTATGGGTTGCCAGTCACTAAATACAGATTCTCATATGATATAAATTTTTAGGGTGATAATGTCATAGTGTAGTTTTATTTCAAACTTTAGGAAACAATTTCTCCTCTGGAATCGGGAATCATTACTAAACACTATAATAACAGAACAGGCACTGAAGGAAAGAGTGTATATTTTGCAAAGCCTGCTTAAGTAAGCTTCAAGGACAAAAATAAATGCATTGTGATCTGTTCTCTGCAAAGGGCCTAATATATTTAGATTTTCATTAAGATGAGCTGAAACACAAAATGTCTTCAGTTATCCAGGAATTGTAATTAAGAACTTCCTAAGATTTCTACTTAATCAATGCTATTTTCCCCCATATTTGGTTAATTAAACTGTCAGCCTCTTCTCTGATCTGGGGTATGTGGATACTTTGGGCCAATAACATCAGAGCACTCAAACTCAAGGTCATTTTTCCCTCTAGAATAGCCTCTCTATTTTGGCTGTAAATGCTCATATTCTCTGTGAAATATACATTTAGTCAACAGCCATGGTTTAAAATACCTGTTTGAAAATTAAGTTAAAGAATCTGAAGTAGTAATATATGTATTCAAAAAATTAAGTTTTTGGAGTTAGAAAGACCTAAATTTGAATTACTTCTCTTTCAGGTGATCGTTAACCTTGGGGAAGTTATTTCTCAGTTTCTTTCTCTGTCACATAGATCTAATTTTAATTGATACTTCAAGTATTATTGTGAAGAATGACCGGTAATGTTTGGATAGCACCAGACATCTATAGTGCATATGTAATGATTAATTGCAATTATTTTCGTTGTTATTATTGCTATTATCTTTGTTCTCATCTAGATTGCAGTCAAATATCAAAAAGGTCTCATAATTCCATGAAAATGCGATGACCGCATGATGCTCACAGTATCGGTAAGTCTGTGTTTTGTAAGTGTGTTACCAAGGTGGAAATCATGTGACTTCTCTGGCCACGACAAGCAGGGTGGTCTGCAAAGCTCTTTATGTCCTGCTGCTCAAGCTTCTCCTTGAACAGAAATATGCTGACCTTACATGAGTACCTTTGATGTAAGGACCCTGGACCTTTGAACCATTTACTTTAGGAGGTGCTATGACTTGCATGTCTACCTAAATGATGACAATGGTACAACCAACCTTTCCTTTCTACATGCCACTTCTTCTATTACTGAGTGGGGAAAGAGGAGTTGATTTGTCCATTTCTTTATTCATTAGATTTCCTGGGGCCTTTAAATGTCCTGTACCCTCTTAGTTTCGGGGGGGATACACCAATTATTAAGACATAGTACCCACCTCAAAGAACACACAAATAAAAGTGGGAGACAACAGCATTCAACAAGCAAGAATGTGTTTAAAAGACAGATTTTGAAATTATAAACATCTGCAGTCTAATTCTGATTTTGCTTTGATTTATCTGCTTAATTTGGGCAGGTAATTTGATGGTTGCCAGACTTACATTTCCTTTCTGTAAAATGGGAACAGTACTTACCAGGGGTCCCTGGAAGACCTCCGGAACTAATGTAAGGAAATGCTTAGGACAGTGTTTTTACACATAGCAGTAGGGTAGTACATATTAATATCAGTAGTAATAATGAGAAGTGATTATGATAACAATAATTATTATTTATATTGTTATCAGTTCAAAGTGTCTGAAGCAGACAGCATAGGGATGGGGCAGTGTATTGAAAACTGAGGCAGGAAAAGTCGGCCAAGTTCAGATTATGAAGGGTTTTGCAGAGCCTTGCAGAGCCAGAGGGGGCAATGAAGGATCATTTTAGGGTTTTATAAAGAGGAATTTGAAACAGGAGAAAACAACTCAGCCTTCCACTTCTGAAAGATTGCTTGCCCCTAGAGCAGAATTTTAAGTGCCTGCAAGCCCAGGATTGGTCCATTCGTGTGAGCCACAGGTGCCCCCTCCTTGATGTGTCATGAAAAATTAAAATATGGACAATTCAGTCAACAGAGTGTCTGTGAAATTAATGAACCTCATTCACCTTCAACACCTGGTAATTATATCTTTCAATTAAACTAACTCTCTAGCTGTCTATGATGTTATAAATTAACTCACAGCCTTATGGCTTTCTAGGCAGCCAGATTTTTTTCCAGGCCACAAACTTAAGAGGCCAGAGATAAAGGGTGAGGTCAGGAAAGGCAAATGAAGGGCCTCATTCAGTTCTCTTTTGCTTGTCACAGAGTGACTCCAGTCTCTCCCCTCTCAGCTTGTTCACCAGAACCAAAACTGTGCTTTTTTTGTAGACCTCACAATCAGTTTAGACTGTATGTATCTCATGACTCACTGAAAAGGAAGAATTGAACTAATGAAGTCTGTTGTTGAATCTAGTTCATATAAATTCACTCATTCATTAAATTTTTGAAAGCAAGGAAATTTTCTAGAGTTAGAAGAAATGATGTTCTTTGAGGCATGGGTCATTTCTGTTATAAAAAAAATGATGGTTTCAAAAACATTCAGTTCACATATATATTCATTAATTCCTTCTTTAGTAGACAATCTAGCAGTTTCAAATATGTGCAGAGTACTGAACATTATGATAAGGATGGTATAGGAGGATTTAAGAGGATATAGTAGAGGTTTTTCAATTGAGCAGGGGCTCAATGATTCACTCCAAGAAGTGACGTTTACACTCGAACCGGTAGCACTGAGAGATCAAGAGTAAAGGTATTAGAAGGAGAATTCAGTTGTTAGGTGGAGAACACAGAAATTTATGGAACAGAGTTCAGTAGAGCTGGAGCGGAGAGTAGGATAGAGAGGTGACGTGATAAAATAAGGAAGTTTCACACTATGTACTGTCTTGTAATGATGCTTCTGAGTTTTGGGTTTTGTCTTAAAAGCTAAGAGAAGTCATGTATAAATATTTTTAAATAGTTTTCATAACCCTCATGGTCATGCTATTTTTCATATTATCTCTACATGATCCCTCTACTTCCAAAGTAAGGAAGTGTCTCAAAGTAGTAAGACTATAAATACAAAGACAAGTTTGAAGGTTCTTGTGAAAATCCAAGAGGATAGAACAGAGACAATGAAGATAGAAATGTAGGAACACACAAAACAGGTAATTGATCGGATGCATGTGCAGAGGAAAGGAAAATTTTTAAAAAGTCAGACAAAGAGAGCAAATGCTGTGTGATCTCACTTATATGTAAAATCTTTAAACAAATGAAGTTAGAGAACAGAGGATGGATTGGTGGTTGCTAGAGGCAGGGGTTCAGGCTAGGAAAATGGGTAAAGGTTGTCAAAAAGTACAAATTTCCAGTAATAAAATAAATAAGTCCTGGGAATGTAATGTACATCATGTTGACTATAATTAACAGTAGTGCATTGTTTAATTGGACATTGCTAAGAGAGGAAATCTTAAAATTCTCATCACAAGAAAAAAAAAATGTAGCTATGTGAGATGATTCATATTAACTAAACTTATTGTGGTAATCATTTTACAATATACTATACATATATCGGATCATGATGTACAGTATACTTTAAACTATAGCAATGCTGTATGACAGTTATATCTCACTAAGACTGAACATTACGTTTAAAAATTAAGTTAATTTAAAAAACTGGTTATTAGCTTCCTGGTTTGAGTTATTGAGTAGTGACACATTTTAGCTCCTGTTCCTGAAAAGGGGCCCAAAAGTAAAGGTAATAAAGCTCCTTAAAAGGCAGGTGGCTGTCACTTATTGCAGGTTTTTCAAATGGATCATGGTGGCAGAGTCTTACTGGATAATCTTCAAATTGAACCCAAGCATTGGAACTGCATTAGTCTTCTGTCCAGGAATGTATAAATATATGAATAACTCAAGGGATTTATACAGAAAATATAAATAACATTTTCACAATCCTTACTTCCTTTTCCTACCCTGAACCGTGCTCTAAATTCTGATTTAGAGATGAGAAAACAGAGGTTAAAAAGTTAAAGTGAATTGATGTAAACAACGTGTTCAGCCCCGTCTTCTTAAATTCACTCTCCTGCTCTTTCCACAGTAACTCGGAGTTGTATCATTGGCACAGGCATTTAGGGATGACCTATTGTGTGCACTGTTCTGCTATGACCTGTGAAGTTTAGTCCTGTCAAAGACATGATTTCACCTATTGCTCAGTCTTCAAAGCTCAGGTGGACAAATGTGCCCTTGAGAGGAAATACATTGGATCAGTTGTTTCTTTTGCACCCCCTACAGTACGGAGAAATAAGCAAGTCTTCATGGAGTAAGAATTTCAGAAAGCATTATGTGTGGTCCTACAAGTCTGCTCTCAGAACACTGTAACATAATTTACTCTTATCATTGGACATTCCAGTGGCTGTAACTTATGGCCTGGCACAGGGATCTTTAAATCATTGACCCCCCAACATCATTCTCTACGTCTCCAGACTATCTTTTTCATTACACTTAATTCTCTAGTATTGTCTGAGCTCTAGTTTCTGTATCTGGCCTCTGTCTCAGAAAAAGATTTCACCAGCCCAAGTATTACGATCTCTTGAACACTCCTGTCAATTTAAATGGGAAACTCAACAAATGTTTTTATTGGATATTTTATAACCCAACACTTACTGGAGCAAAGTGTGGGAGTCCAGATCCAGAGCCTATGTTATGACTACTTAATCTAGATTAAATATGATGAAAAGGAATGGCAAGTGATCTGTGTAAATGAGAACATGTGAAAAATCTTCAATATTCTTTAAAATCAGAGGTTTTGAAGTCAGCTATGTGTGGGTTCAAATCCCACTTCTCTACCTTAAGATTATAGGCAATTTATCTAATTTCTCTGAGTTTCAGCTTTTCTCTCTATAAAATAGAGTTAAGAAAGAGGAATAATTACAATAAGGCACTAGAAGCCCCCGATAAGGTATCTAGCACATACCTGGCACAACGAAGGGAAGTTGTTCTTTTCCTGTTTACTCACACTTGAACTTGATGATCTCTGCTATTTGATATCAACTCCTGTTTACTCTTAAAAATTACTTTGTGAATTATAGTAATTACAGTGGTTTAATTATAAACTTCTATTGAATTTTTCTATGTGTTTAATAATATAAAAATATAATTGGTTAACATTTACTAACTCTGGGCCATGCACTGCAGTAAATGGTTCATATGCCTTCATTACTAGTAATGAGTACAAAATTCAGAGGATTGTAACTGCTATTATCCCCAACCCATCATTTTAAAGATGATGAATCTGGGTCTCAGAGATGTCAAGTAAATTAGCTAAGATTAAAAAAAAAAGTCCAGAAAATGGGATTGAGAACCATAGCTGTTTGACTCAGTAAATTTATATTCTACATACTTATTAGTTTTTTTAATACACTTCAAAGCAATATGCTTTTCTTAAAAATTTTCCTATAACTAGGACTTTTTTCTTAATTTAGACTTTTTTTTTTCAGATGGAGATTCCACATGTTTCAGTGCAAATCAATAAGCATTCTGGATACTACACTGACGAGGTTATTGTGTGGGTACATCTTCTATCTTTCATAAGCCAGAGGAAAGGATTATGGTCATGTCACAGAATGGGGGTTTCCAAAAATCCCCAGAGCCTGCGGGTTGGGGGATGGGGAAAAGGGAACAGCTTTTAAGATGCCTTTGCATGACTATGGCTGGTACCTAGTGTCTGAGTTATGCAAATAGCTTTGGTTCTTCCAAGGCCCCAAGGAGATGGGAGGGGTTTTGACCATGGAATGCTGAGAAAGAGCACACAGAGCCTGCGCAAGGTTCTGTGAATGGTCAGAACTGGTTACCACTCCCACTGCATCACAGGACGCAGTCAGGGATTTAAAAATAAGGTGGCAACCATTTTAGAGAGAGGAGAGGAGAACCACATGGTTTGCAGGAAGAAAAGATCTCCATGTGGTTTTGAAAGGAGAAGAGAGATCCACGCAGTTTGCAAGGAGGGCAGAGGAGAATTCCACACTGCTTTGAAAAGGGAGAGTACCATGTGGCTTTGAAAGAGCAAAGCACATGTTTTCCTGGACTGTTATACAGAGGCTGATGACATTGTACCCCAGATCCTGAAGGAGACAGCTGACAGATAAGGGCTGGGGAACTTCTGGAAATGATAATGGCTTCTAGACTTTTGGGGAGCAAAGTAAGTGCTGGGTCCCGTGGGAGAACAAGGCTCTGAGCTGAAGTGCTCACTGTCCTCCCCAGGCTGGAATGTTGTAAATAAAGATATGTTTTCCTCAACACTAGTTGGGTTTTACACCAGGCGCCACATGAAAGAACCCCTTTCACTCAGTAACAGTGACTTTTTTCCCCTAAGAAAAGACAAGATCTGTATTTACTTTAGGACAATATGAGAACCTAGTTACCTTGCAGGACACGTGTTGTGTGCAGCCACAGGTTTCAGAAGCAGATGGCATGTGCTAAACCAGTGTATGTATGAATTAGCTCTGGGAATAACTTCTGTTGAGGGTATAAAAGAAATTAGGAGGTGAGTCAGATTTAAAATTGGGCAGCAGGCCTATGCAAAATGGTATTCTTATGCCTCTTTTTCCTACTCTTCGTGTATGTTTGTATGCACATACCGAATACACATGTGCAGACACGCAACACACAGGTGCACAAATCATCTCTACCCATATCTCTTATAAATCCACTCTGTACTCAGACAAGTTGAAACAGGGTACAGATCTCCCCCACAGCCCAGGGTTTGGGGGGTGGGGGAAGGAGATAAAACAGCCTTTAAGGTACTTTGCATATTTATGGCAAGCTGACAGCTAGATAATAGCTGTGTAACCGCCCCAGGGAAAAAAGTGTACTGACTTTCAGAATTTTAAAGGAAGGGAGGGTAACCCTGAGAGGAGGAGCAGGAGAAAGGACCATGTCGAAGGAGCACGAGGAAGGTGCCAGGATGTAGGATGTTGTAGCAGCCACATAAGAAGCAGAAAGTAGCCCTGCAGTTTGTAGTCAGGATTTGGCCATGTTGCCGAGGCTAGTAGGAAAGCAGGCACGCTGTTGCGTTGATCGTGCCCGCTCTAGCTGACTCCGAAGCCACCAAGGACTCTGTTTTGCAGACCTGGACTCTTGTCTGGACGCTTAGATCTCAGCACATATGGAAAGGATACTCTCTTAGGACTTCTGTGTTTCTGGGACTACACTGTGGTCCAGTGTAACATGGCGCATGCTTTCCTGGACTATTTATACAGAGGCTGAGGGAGAGAGCTGACAGATAAGAATGGGGAACTGTTGGGATTGGTTTTGGTTTATAGCCTTTTGGGGAGCAAGGGAAGTGCTGGGTCTTGTGGGAGAACAGGGCCCTGAGCAGGAGTGCTCCCAGCTCCCCCTCCCAGTGTTGGAATATTGTAAATAAAGACCTCTTTTTCTCAACACTAATTGTTGGGTTATACACCAAGGCAGTAAATGAATGAGCCCGGTTTGCTCGGTAACAAAGTCAAAATGATTTTTTCTCCCAATTTGTACTTCTTAATCCCTGCACCTTTTCCGCCATTTTCTCCCTTCCATATTAAAAAAATAAAATAAAACAAAACAAAACTTTCTTTTTTTTGACAATGAAAGCACTAAACTAATAAACATATCTGTGGGGTTTGGTCCCATCTGAATACACCTGATAAACGTAAGACCTTGAGAAACCCACATAACAGGTCCCCCTTTTAATACTGTGCTCTCTGAAAGCAAAGCCCTGCATGCAGCCCACACTGAAGGAGTTGGGGCGCATACTCTACCACCCTGAAGGCAAAGTATTTACATACATTATTTTAAATTCTTCTGTCTAAAGGAGTCATCTATTATCTCCTATTTATTTATTGCGTTATTTATTTATATCAGTATGAGCTTAGGAACATGTACTTCATCCTTTGGGTTATAATCCAGCATTGCTTTATTTAGTCGTTGTCCAGGATGTTCTAGCTTTGGCCTTTGGGAGTTTCTTTTTTTTTTCCCCAGTTAATTCCTATGTCCCTTTGATGGAGACCCAACATCCCAACATTTTTTTTTTTTTTCTTCTTGGAGGTGAAGGGGACATCATTACTTTCTGGCACAATAATAGTTTGCCTTTATTTATTTCTTTATGAATGCTTTTTTTCTTTATGTAGATTCAGTTTTCTGACCTACATTACTTTCTTTCTCTTTGAAGAACTTATTTTAACTTTACTTGGAGTGTGTTAGTCTGCTGGTGATGAATTTTCTCAGTTTTTATTTATCTAAGAATACCCTTATTTCTTTTTCACTCTTGAAGGACAATTTAGAGAGATACAAATCTAAATATATGCTGTTGTTGTATTTTCTTTAAGCACTTTTAAGTATTTCGCTCGGCTGTTTTTGCTTGCATGGTTTTTGACAAGCAGTTTATAATTATTCCCATCCTTATAACTATATGGTACTTTTTCCCTCTGGCTTCTTTGAGGGTTTTCTCTTTGTCTTCGATTTTCTGCAGGTTGAATAGTGTGATGCTGTCACTTACAATTAGAAATATATATTTGGTCCTTGTCCCAAATGCTGACACAGAGCTCCTGAAATACTTGAAATTTCCTAAGTGATGAGAGTGGTAAAGTGTCTGTTGTTATGTTAATAAGGTGACTGTTGGACTAGCTTGTGGTCACCTACAGATGGGTCCTAGTTGCCTGGAGAGACAACAATGTGATTAGAGGGCTGGAACTTCCAATCCCAACCCCCATACTTTCAGGGAGAGAAGCGGGACTGGAGATTGAGTTTAATCACCAACGGCCAATGATTTAATCAATCATGGCTATGTAATGATGCCTCCGTACAGACCCAAAAGGACAGGATTCAGAAAGCTTCCAGGTTGGTGAACACACAGAATTTTGGGAAGAGTGATGTGCTCAGAGAGGGCATGGGAGCTCCCAGCCCTTTCCCCATACCTTGCCTATGCATCTCTTTCATTCGGCTGTTCCTGAGTTATACTCTTTTATAATAAACTGGTAACTTAGTAAGTAAACTTTTTCTCAGTGTTCTGTGAGCTGCTCTAGCAAATTAATCAATTTAAGCTGGCGGTCATGAGAACTTCTCTGTACAGTCAGTCAGTGGGAGTAACAACCTGGGCTTGAAAGTGAAGTCTGAAGTCTACGGAAGCAGTGTGGGGACCTCCAGTCTACAGCCTGTTGCTCAAAAGCACAGGAGACCACAGTTTGCAATTCACATCTGAAGGGGGGGTGGCAGTCTTCCACGACTGGGCTGTTATCTGGGGAATCTGACGCTATCTCAGGGAAGAGAATTGAGTTGAATTATAGGACACCTAGCTGGTGTCCCCAGAATTGTTTGATGGTGTGGGGGGAAAAACACATTGGAATTGGTACCACAACACCTCTTTAAATATTCTATCCCCAGTGATGTGAGAGTTTGGATATTTATTCCACTTTGTTTTCTCTGAACTGCCTGAATTTGTAGTTTTCTGCCTATTAATTCAAAAATTTTCTCAGATGCCATCACTTCAAATGTTCTCCCTCTTTTCTTTCTGCTAATCGGATTAGGCATCTGTTACACCTTTTGAAGTGGTTTGAGTTCTGTGAGCTGCTCTCTGTTCTGTTGGAGTTGTTTTTGTTGCTGTTATTGTTATTCTTTGTTCTATTTGTAAATCAGCTTGGGAAATTTTTTGACCAACTTCAAGCTTATCGATTCTTGCCTCAGCTGTACTGTGTCCACTAATGAATTCATCACAGGCATTCTTCATTTATGTTGCCATATTCTTGATTTTTAGCATTTTCTGTAGGTTCTTTCTTAGAGTTTTCACTTTGTTATTCCATTACCCACTTGATCTTGCATGTTGTCAACTTTTGCCATCAGAACTCTTAAAATATTAATGGTAGTTATTTTAAATTTCCTGTCTGATAGTTCCAACATCTGTATTATACCTGAGTTTAATTATGATGCTTGCTTTGTCTCTTCAGACTGTCTGTTTTCTTGACCTTGAATGTGACTTTTAACTTTTGTTTAAAGCGGAACATGTGTTAGGTAAAAGAAACTGAGGTAAGTAGGCCTTTCACATGAGGATTTATAATAACTGAAATTAGGCTCTATTTAAGGTTTTCTGTAGGTATAGTTTCTGGAGGATTCAAATTTTTCTTTTGTCTTTAAGACTACAGTAGTAATCAGGAGTTTCTCACACTTGTACTCATCCACACTGTCTTCAGAGGCTCATCAAAAGTACCACTTAGGTGTTCCTACCAGGTAATGGCTCTGGTAGCTTTTGTTCCAAGTAAGCAGAACCTGGTTACCTCTCTCTCTCACTCTCGATCCAGTTTCTCCAGTTTTTAGGATGGAGATTTACCTCCATTCTCTGCCGATTCCGAGTAAAAACAAAGTCTTTGATTTTTAGTTTGTCCAGGTTTATCTTATTGTAATCATAAGGGTGTTGTGTTAAAACGAACGCTCATGACCAAATGCTTTTCTGAAGCAAAGCGTTTATTGAGCCAAATGCTAGGCAGAAAAGGACGAGGTCCTGGGACATGCCGTCTGCACCAGCAGCAGCAGGGCCAGATGGAGAGGATAAACATGTTCACTGTCCTGGAGTTGATGAGATTCTTTTATACAGACAGTTTGGCAAAGAAAGAATTAAATGGTTTTGAAAGAATTTGCATCGGCTATAGATAAAGGGGGTGGGAGAAGGTGAAGGGATCCTAGTTCTGGGACAAGGGCATAGTCTGTAAGGAGGAAGTGTTTGCTCCTTTGGATTGGTGCTGGGCCATAGTTTAGAAGGTTCATGTATAAGCAAGTAGCAGAGGTACCTGGGGATCGGTGGTACTTGGTGGTCAGCTACTCAAGCTATTCTCATTAGCTAATCACAGAAACAGCCGCCAGAAAGTTAATTCAAAATTTCAACATACTTTCAGGAATGTAAGCAGTCTTTGTTGGTTTTTCCCTGCAGTTATTAACTGATTAACCTCTCTTGTCTCTTCCTTCCACTCTCCTCTGGGCTGTAGGAACTTAATTTAGGACATCTTAGAATTTTCTCCTTGTCAGTTGACTTTCAAGCTCTTTATATACTGGGCCTGAAATCAGAAGTCTTTTCTTACTAGGGTTTTAAATTGTATTTTACAGAAAGGAAGTTTTTATTTTTAAGGAATGTGTTGTGTTGAGTCTGTGACTTTCTTTTTTTTTTTTTTTTTTGTTATTTTTTCCCTGTCCCTTTTTGTTGCTACAAATGGTATGTAATTTCAATGAGGTTTGATTGGAGGAAGAGTACTTTAATTGTATATCTATCCCTGATATCTAACATAAAACTCAGTACATGCATGATAAATCCATATTAAATGAATGAACTAGATCCAGAGAAAGAGAAGGATTATTAAACTCAAAGTTCTTGTCAAGGAAATGCAAATCTTCAGCATCAAAATGTTTTCAAAGAGATACTGACTGGAATGTTAATAACAATATGCAGATAGTTGCATTTTTTTGAGCACTTACTATGTGAAATTCACAGTGAAAGTGTTGTAACACATTACCTCAATTAGTACTAACAAACCCCTCATCATACATTTGAGGAAAATGGAGTCCAAGGAAGTTAATTGAACTGCCCAAGATTTTACAGCCAGTTAATAAAAGAGCCAAATTTCCACCCCAGTTCTGATTTTCTTATGAACTCTGCCCTTAACCATTAACCTTTATAACAGTTCTTCTACCAGTTGGTCATGACAAGTGCATAATAATAAGCCATTGAAAGAATAACAATTGGACCAGCTGAAGACTTTATATCCAAAGAACTAGATTAGAATCAGACTGTACCCTGTAACAGATCTGTAAAATTACTAAGTAGCTTTCAACTTGCTGAATCTCAAGGTTTCATCTGGCAAAAATAAAATAACACTTTTTATGTTCCTACTAGGGTTATATACAATTTATTGCATTTAATTGATAGTGGTTTTCTTTTCTTCCTGATGGTGGCTTAGAGAAAATGGAGCTCAGTCAGACTGTATGACTTTTTTTAAACATTTCACTTCCTTACTTTTTTTTCCTGAGCTTTCTTTTCTTTTCTTTTTTTTTTAGTCTCCTGGATAGAAGGACAAAAAAGTGAAATTTATTAATGTTAAACTTATATTGATGCAATATCTTCATCAGCTGATCTGGAAGTGTCTTACTGGCCCTTGAGGCCCATCATTATGAACCACAGGATTTGTTCTTAATTAAAACATCTTGATCATAGAACCAGCTCAAACTGGCCCCATCCTGTTTGTACAAGATACTGAGTTGTTTTCCAGAGACAACAGAACAAAACTACAAGTCATGCAGCTGAAGCAAGTGCAGAGGAGATCATTTCAACCTCCATCTGTACCCAGAACCAATGTTTGTCACCCCCCATAAAACCAAAGGACAGGGACATGACTGGAAGCTAAATGCCTTTCAGGAAGGTCGAGTGCTGAAGCCCTTACCATATCCTACCATAAATGGCCAAGTCCCAGAGCCCTCCTAAGGACACTGGCCCTGACAGCTCTTCCACATGCCGGCTTGTTCCCCAGAATCCCTTGAATTTCACAGCAAACCTTGGATCAGGGATTTGAGCTCTGCCTTCAGTCTCCTTGCTGGCCAGCCTCACAAAAACGTTTTTTTTTTTCCCCCTCAAAAGCCAGTAATATTAGTTCCTGTGCATGTTGAACAGTGAGCCCTTGCTTGATAACAAAATCTTGATAATAGAAAGTGAATATTTTTTCCCCATTGTGGCAAAAGAGTAAAGATTTTAAGGAACTTTAAGAGACAGGCAGGAAAATTAATGCTAGCTTCTACAATAAACAGATGCCAAACTTCAGAAGCTTAACACAACGAAAGTTGGCCTTCTGCTCCTAGCACTTCCCAACATGTCAGGTCAGCATGGGGGCTCCGGGGAGGAGACTCTGACCCACAGCATTATTCAGAAACCAAGAGCCAGCAGAGAACCTGGAATCTTCAGTTTTCCTCAGGCCGTGGCATCAGCGACTGACATGAGCCCCTACAGCCAACCAGCTGCTGGGGACCAAGACAGAACCAGAAATCGTGCAGAATATTCTCCATGTAGGGTTTTATAGGCAAACCTGAACAGGACAATATTTAATCACAAGGCCCCAAGTCACCGTGGGTAAAGATGGGAAATGTCTTCTTGTTTGTGCTCCAAAGGAAAATGAAACAGATTTGGTAAACCCATAGCATTGTCTGTATCTCAAGGACCAAATGGGATAATCTCTATAAAACACCTTGCCCTGCCTGGCACGTAATAAAACTTCAAAAAAAAAAAAAAAAAAAAAAAATGGTTGCTATTATGCTATTACTACTACTGGGTTTTTAATTTGTTAGAATATAACACACATTTATGGGATTCAGGTAATTACAGAATGGAACATTTTGTTCTGTCAGCCCATTTGATTATAAGAATAGCAATGTTATATTCCATTTGCATTACATTTTATTGTTTATGAAGCAGTTACATAGATATGATCTCATCTTGTTTTCATTTGTTCTTCTCAATATTCTATGAAGTAGATAAATAATATTGCTTTTTTAACTATGATAAAACATGCTCAGAGAGTGGTATGATGGCCAAGATACTACAGCTAATAAGTGATAGAGACAGGATTCAAATAAGAATTTCTATTTCTATAAGGTCAAGGGTTACTTCATTACACCATGCTGCCCAAATCACTACAATCTAAAACTGTTTCCTATTGTTGCAGGTTTGACTATGATGCCAGCAAAATCTGTGCTATGAGTAAGTTCCCAAGTTTGTCTTTTCTTCTGGTCATGAGGTTCTTAATAGTACTTTTCTTGTTTCAGGAAGGTACAAAATTCTAAAGAAATTAACTCTTCATTTGCCTTTAAAATCTTAGCTACCATGTATTAAGGAGGATTTTGAAAACATCATGTCCAGAAAAGAAAAGATAAGAATGTGAAAAGAACTGGAAATAATGGTAAATAACTTGTGGTACACTGTATATTTACATAAAGTAGAATAAAAGATCAAGGAAAGACTCCGATATCGCATTCAAGGGTGCAGTTCTGCCCTCCCCATAGTTGCAATCATTTGTTTACATCCTAGATCTATGAGCCATTTAAGGATACATTTTTCATCTTTAAATCTCCACTGCTTACTACAGTGCCTGGTACAGACCAGAGACTCGGAAAGTATTGGTAGGCAGGCTGAGTTATTTTTGATGTATGGAATAAAGCCATTTGTTAGACTTGGCTCCGTGTAAAGGAGAGCAAAAGGTGCTTCATGTTCATGGGATAGAATAGCTTATGAGGTAGTGAGCTCCCCTTCTCCCAAAGTAAGTTAATGCACATCTGTAATTCCTGCATGAAGTGGGGAACTGCTAATTAATTTCTATGACCCTTTCAACTATAAGAGTCTCTCAACATCTGAAACAAACAGTGTCATTTCATGAAAGACACGTGAATGACAATGTGGAGGTGTGATCCTTCATATACCCTGGCCGAAGGTGTTCGGTAACGACATCCAACAAACTTCTCTTGAGGAAAGCAAGACATCGTCCATCAGGTCGTCCTAGCCTGTCTTCGTGTTAGCTTATGTCCAACCTTTGTGCTCTGTTTTCTCTTTCTTAGCACATACGGTCTCACTCCCCCCCACCCACCGGGAAGTTATCTGATTATTTTTTTAATGTCCCAAGTGTTTCTCTATGTATTTTCTTCACCTTAAAGTCGTCTCCTGTTAGGTCTTCTCATACTGAAACACTGTGTGACCAAATAATTTTATATTCCATTCTGAATGAATATTTTCTAAATTTCTCATGGTCACACTCTCAATACTCCTCCTCCTACTGCAGTCCCACATATGTGCAAATAAAGTTTTCTCTTGATATCGTCGTCGTCGTCGGCAGCCGTCCATCTCGAGAGACGATGGTGTAGCTTCTTAAGAGTCTATCTGCACTGCCGAGAATGGCTGTGCAGTCCGACTCGGGAGTGACATGGTATCTGTCTCCTCCCGTGTTGAATCGACATCTTGTGATGACGCTGAAGCTACAGAGCCTGGGCAGGGTGATATGGAGGGTCTGCTGTTGCCCAGGCAGCAGACCCCCCCTCTCTTCGCAGCTGAAGGGTCCAAGGGAAAGACGGAGTCAATACAGCTTGGCTTCAGGTGCGCCGCAGGAGTTGCCGGTGTTGACTACAACGTCAAACCGCCTTAGGGACTCCGGCTCCGGATTTTCTGTCGGGGTTTACTCCCTTAGCCTTTCCCCTGAAGAGGTATGCCGCAAGGCAGCGGAGGTTTTTTGGAGTCAGAGTTTTCCTTCTCTGATGTGCCCTGACTGGAAGATCGAACCAGCGACACTTAGCTCGCAGGCCGACGCTCAATCCACTGAGCTAAACCAGCCAGGGCTTTTCTCTTGATATAATATATTTAAATCATTGTTAATTAAAATGCACTTCCTCTGGCCACATATCACCATTAATAATAATCTATAGAGTTCCAATTGCTGTTATATAACACTTTCCAAATAACCTCCACATGTATTATCTTATTTCCCCTCACTAGTCCTGTGAGCTATAATAGCTTTTTAATTAGTTCCACTTGACAGACAAGAAAACTGAAGCAGAGTGAGGTTAAATGACTAACCCAAAGTCACCCAGCTCATTACAGGAGATTTTAGAAGTAGAATCCACACATTATTTCTGCCCCTGTGCTTTCTCCAGAGGCATGCCATTTGGGGGGTTGCTTTCTTTTTATCTCCATGCCACCTGGTGACATGATTTGCCTCTGCTTACTCTCTCGTAAAGATTTTTCTGTGTTTTCTTTCCGCTGTCATCCTTTGAGTTGGGAAGCATTACATATTGACAGTGTAATGACAGGCAAATGGAAACACAGAGACAAACTTGACACCCTGCATAAGAATCTCTGCCTTTCTGTTACAGAGTTTGGCTCTAGCGAAAATAGTTTTTCCGTCCTCACTAAACGGTGGATGAAAGTTCCATGCTCGGGATCCGGACCACTGCCTCAGGCCGAGTGGGAAGAGAAAAAATGGGCAGGCCGTAGAGGAGTAAGGGCCTCCTGAGGATGATGATCCGCAGCTACTCCCTACAGCCAGCTCTTACCTATGTCGCGGAACTTCTCACGCTGAAATACAACATACCTGTAGTGTACAGCCATAGCACTGACTGTGTATCCTTAGAAGGGACAGTATGCAAACACTTACACTGAGGAGCAGAATCTGACTCAAAAAGCACAGACACATTAGTGCCAGGGACAGCACTGTGGGTCAGACTGCCAGAAAATGTGTAATATGTAATAAATAACGCAGCTGACAAAGGCTGTGGTCTCAGTAAGCCCCATTGCGCTGTCCATGGAGCTGATGGAATGTCTGCCCTGCCATTTGTGGTCTTAAATTCTACTCATTGATGAAACCACAACTGACTTTTCTACCGATTCTGTCCTGACACTTGCTTATAATGGTTCCTGAAATGTACACGTAAATTAAACCCTTTGTGATTCCACCGACTGTGACAAAACTGTTAATTTCGTTTCTGATTCACATCTCCTGTGTCCAGACGTGTCTATCACTGAAGACCTGAGGTACTTTGCACTCCACTTCAAACTCAATGTAAGGATATCTCTTAATTGAGACATTGTCTCATTTGGAGAACCATCACTTGCTACCTACCCTGTGTCAAATGTACTGCGAGGGGTTGGAGGTCTCCTCCCCGCTCACGCTGTCCTTCTGTAAAGTGGAGCACAGCACATTCCAGATTAGCTTTTGTTCTGCTGCCTAAAATTCTCCACTTGTGCTTGGTTTGGACTTGGGAATTCAAAGTTAAACAGATTCCTAGACACGCTAGGCTGAAGTAAGCTTTTACTGTACTTTCCAATCCTCTTCTGTGTACTTTCACAGGGGACTCTCTTTTGAAATAACCATGAGGTAGGACAATGGAGATGAGGACACAGAATATGGACTCAGACAAACAGTGACCTAGGGGTCAATTCTGGGTCGACCCCTCATTATCCTTGTAACCTTTGGCAGGTTTGCATTCTGATGCTTGAATTTCCTCCTGTGTAAACTAGCTCTGTAATACTCACTTTGAAATGTTTTGTGACAGTTAAATGTGATAATTAACAGAAATGGCATAGTGCAAAGTCAGGCATATAGTAAATGCTCAACAAATGCTAAAACATTATATATGACTTCTTTACTATTTTTCTCTTTACTTCAGCTAGTCATAGCCAGTTTAATATTTATGGCACGCATTATGGTGTATTTTATTATTTCCTCTGCATTTTACATTTATAATCTTATTTCCCTCTTCTGGTGGGGGACCCATAAATTTTCTAGTCAAGCATTTCCTTCCAATATACTTTCATATATTTATTTACCTATATGAAATTCTGAAAAATATATGATTTGTGGAGTGGTTATATGACATTTAAATTAAGACAAATCATATTATGCTGTAAATATTGTTTCATATTTTTCCCTTATTTGGGGGAACAAACTACATCTATATATATATGTATATTTCATTGCATAGTATATGCATAGTATAAATCTTAAGTATTTGTTTTATTTAGTTAATTTGCTTTCTTATTCATAGACCATAGATTGTACCCAACTCTCCACTACCACATGTGAGAGAATGGCAGTGTACAGTGGAATCCAAAGCTCTTTGTGCACCTGTGAAAGCTTCACTGGAGCACAACCGTTGTATTTTAAAGCATGGACATGCTAATGGGGCACATGGAATATGATTTTTCTCCAAAGTGACTTATTATGTTATCGCATCATCAGTTCATGAGGGTTTCCATTTTGACCTATAATCATAAGCATGGGGGATCACTTTTTATAATTATTGCCATTCTGATTATGTAAAACCATGCCTTATTACTGTTATAATTTACATTATTCTGATCACATTGAGGGGGAGCATCTTTTCCAAGAAAGTAGTCTTTCAACTTTTTCCTCAAGTGCTTTTCAAATAATTAGTCCATTTTTCTTTTGGGTTTCAAAACATTTCTTGCTCTTTTGTGGAGATTCTAATTAATTTTTGTCAGTTATTAATTTGACAATTATCTTTTCTGAGTTTTGTACCTGTTAATTTTCTCTATACTATCTTTTGTTACACAGTTGTATTTAATTTTGATGTATTAAAATCCATCAATGTTTTCCTTTATGGATCATGATTTTGGGGGTTTTAGAAAATTTTCCTTATATTAAAGTCATAAATATATCCAGCTTGTAAACTTTTATTACTTTATCCTTCCCGACTAGGAATTTAATCCATCTGGAGATCATCTTTGTATAGGGTGTGATGTACATTGGTAACATCATTGGCTTCATGCCTCCTAGTTGCGGAAAGAGGTACAAGGCAGGCAGGATGGATGAACAGGCTATCTGTCAGGTATAGGTAGAATTTCTTACTGTAACGTAATCAAATCTAACTGTAGATCGGTCATGATATCCCAATAGTTTTGACAATCTTGGGGGTTTCTTTATAATTTTTAGTACTTTTATATCCCTTACCCATCAGGTGGATTAAAAGAGCTTTGAACTGAAATTCAGAAATCTGGTTCTCTGCATCATCCTGGTCACTCGTTTTTTTTTGTTTGTTTGTTTGTTTTTTTTCCCTTTCTTTCTTTCTTTCTTTTTCCTTTCTTATTTTTTGTGTGTGAGCCCTAACTTAAAACACATTTATGATACAGCATAATGGAGGAGATTCGAGAACACATATTTTAGAATTAGAAAAATAAGGACAAAGATTTTAATTCTGATTCAGTCCCCCATTATTTCTGTAAACTTTGGTAAGTATGCCTCTTAGACCTCAATGAACTCACCTGCAAAATAGCTATGAAATACTTATAATGTTTTGTGATAGCTGGGTAGGCTTCATTTATTTATGATTGGACTTATACTTTTGTTATCATGGGCCATATTAGACTTTTTTTATCATTATTTGCCTCAGCAGGCACCACAATGCCTGGTTTACAGCAGGTTAATATGTATTTACTGAATCATAAGGAATAGGCCCAGATCCTACATTTCACTTTTTCAAAATTTTCTTCTGATTTTCCATTTAGTAGTAATACGAGCAAATGTGCATAAAACCTAAAATATGTAACAGATACTGTCCCACATTCTCTCCCTACTTACTCTTTTCTTAAAGCAACCCTCTGACACAGGTGCCAATAATAGCTCCATTTTACAAATGAGGAAACTAAGGCAAAGAGCTTAGATAACTTGCCCAAAGTTTCATAACTAGTAAATGGCAAAGCCCATAATGTACCTGACACTTCGGTCTCCAAGGGTTATGTTCATAATGGTGGCATATGACTGCCGGTTTTTTTTTTTTTTTTTTTTTTTTTGAGTCTTTAAAACATCTACATGATTATTGAGAGCCGTTTGTTGAGTTTGGATATCAACTCGTATCTCCCGCTAGCTGTATGGTCATAAACAAGTGCATTAACATTACTAAAACTCGGTTTTATTTTCTGTAAAATAGAAAAAGAAATCACCCAGTTTTATGAGGGCTAAATAAGATAATCCACATGGGGCAGTTAGTACAAGGCCTGCATTATTACATACTAGCATTATTGCATATATACTTGTAATAATGCTAGTATTATTACAACTATATGTGCATTTTATTTTGCCTATAATTGAAAGAGCTAAAACTACCTGATTTTTTTTTTTTTGTGCTTAAAAATTACAAGGTAGGTACATTCAAAATATAGCATAATAAATTAATTTGTAAAAATTTCAGATCAGCTAAATGATGTATTTAAAAAAATATCCCTATACCACCATCTCCACTCTGAACATGCCACGGAATATATTGATAATTAATTTGTTGATATCTGAATATATTAGTATCTAAGAATAGGCCACTTATCCTCTCTAAAACTTTATAAAGAAGGGGAGTAAACTAGGTTCTCTTTTTGTGTTTCTGACTCTGACCATCTAGGAGCCTGTAACATGGAAACCCAAATCAGGTGAACTGGGTAAGTAGCATTGGCCGTGGACTATGTTTACTTCTATTTTTTATTGTTATAAGAGTAGATCTCAGTATCTCTCCATGCTGCCTCTTCCCTGCTTCCCCTTGACCTAGGCCAAGGGCATCTTGCCCTTTTTGGAGGCCCAAGCCTCCTGTGATTGGTTTAATGGTGGTTGCAAACGAAGAGCAAGTTATTGAATGTGAAGTGTCTGTCAGCCACTAAAAGCCTGTGAATTAGTGTTTCCTGCCCCTGTCTGTCAGGCAGCATACTTTTATCGAGAAATAGCTTATCCTTGTGAAAGGACTGACCGGCCACTAATCCACTCTGCTACACTTGATGGCCTATCTGTCCCATACAGGGCTTGTCCAGGTTCCTGTGTCATATCAGGTTCCTCCCAAGTCAGAGGAGTTTTTGAGAGGGAAGGTTATTTTTGAATTTTAAACTGATTTGTATGAAAGAACATCCTTACTAAGGGAAGGGTCTAGTCGAGGAACGTATATGAATGACTCATGGACAATGGGGAGGGATATGATTGTGGGAGAAGGGATGGGCTGGGAGGGGGGAGCAATGGGGGGAAAATGGGACAACTGTAATTGAATAACCAAAAAATAAATTAAAAAAAATAATAAAAATAAATAAATCAATCAAAAAAAAAAAAAAAAAAAGAAAGAAAGAACATCCTTACATGCTTTTACCCAGGAATCTTGAATCTCCCTATTCCACTCTGTATTAGGACCCTAGGCATCTCTATGTCCCACCCCGGAGGTGCTGAGAAACGCATCTGCTCTTAGTGTTTTGTGACATTATATCTCCTTGAGAGTGGACGCTCTGCAACTTATTTGCACTTAAAACTGTGACTTCAACTTATGGCAGGATGGGATTTTGTTTCATGTAAAGAAATTTCAGGGCTCATTGACTCCTTTGCAAAGGGTGCTATTTGGAGAAGAGAACATTGATTATTTGAGGGATGATCAGCTATCACACCCTTGTCTGAACTCATGTAAATTGTAGAACTTTGTACAATAGTCAGTATTTTTCCAAGCATTGGCCTATTATTTTCTCCTTCTCATCTCACACAATCTTTTGTTTCCTGAGAAAAGTTTTAAAAAGTTTCTGTCTTTATTTTACAGATTTGTAAACTGAACCTCAGAGAGGTGAAGTGACTTAACACATGAATGACAGGTGCAAGGACATAATCCCCAATCTTCAGCTAGCCATCCTGGTGCTTTATACCTCTACCACATGGCCCACTTGACAGATTTTTCTACAAGTGTGTGCTCCTTTGTGCCCCTGAAGCTGACTATCACCTAGGCAGTTGTTCCAAGTACTAGGAAAGCAGGATTCAGGCCTACTAGAAACAAGTATCCTAAGCTCTTCCTCTGCCTTGGGGGATTGTTTGTGCTTCTGGAAGCAGGATACAACCTTTAGGAATTAAATATTTCCTGAGGAAGATCGCAAATGTAGATGTTTCTCTAAGTAGAAGAGACAATAAGACTGGACATGAAAAAGCATTATTGCTGGACAAGGTGCTGAATTAGACTTCTAAAAGCAGAGAGGGCAGAGCCACCCACTCACAAAGGCCCGAAGGGCGCACCCTTAGCCTAAAGGCAACAAACACCATACATTTAACTCATGTTGTGTTTCAACAATGGCAAGCCACTCTTGTGTTTGGTCCAACAGTGATGGCATAAATCCTTTTCACAAGACACAGCCCAGAATGTCAGCAGGGCATGAAGAGAATCCATTCTAAACTGTCAAAGGCTGAGAGTGATATTGTTTCTTCTGATCTGCTTTTGTTATTAATATTAAACAAAGGCTGGTAGGGCTGCTACATTTGAAGGGCTCCCAAGCTTTGCCCTTTGTTGGGAATTACTGTCTACTGCATCTGCTTCTGCGTGCAAGAACTTAGCACTGGTTCTTACTCGTATTTAACAACAACATACTGGACTGCCTGTTTAAAATACAGATTTAGACCCCATTTGCAGACATTCTATTTCAGTTATACTCTGGTAAATTTTTTTTTTCCCCGAGTGATTTTGATGCAGATAGTTTATATCTTATACATTGAGGAAAAAAAATGCTTTAGTATATTGATCTTGAATAAAGTGACATATTTTAGCAGGGGTGAGGGGGTGAGATGCTTGTTTAATTTCTGAAATAATATTATTTGCCAAGCATTTTACAAAATACTTCTATACACATTATCTCATGTAATGCTCACATCAACTGCATAAGTTTGGTAAAATGGATAATTTTATCTTCATTTTACTTTTCAAGAGATAACTCAGAAAGATTAAGTATTATGCCCAAAGCCACCCAACCAGTAAGTATTGAAGATAAGACAAGAACGCAGGTGTTCTTTCTCGAAAGCCAGTCAGTGGTTCTCAGCATTGGTTCTGTATTTAGAGTCACCTAATGAGCTTTTAAAATGTGCTCATACTCTGTTTAAACTAAAGCAGAATAACTGAATCAAGAACATGCTTGACTCAAATTTGATGGTTTCTAAAAATCTTCCTTCAAATGATTTTAAAACAGAGGTGACAACCACTGGAGTTTGGGTGATGGCCCCATCCATGAGGATAATGTGCCTAATACTCAAGAGCAGGGATCTCCTCCAGGAGAGGCCAGATGGACAGACCTCAGCTCTCGTCAACGCTCAGCATAATGAAGTGACTTTGAGCTCTGGGGACAGTTGTTGACACAGCCCTCCTCTGGGTTTCCTTTGAGAACTTTCTTAGCTGTAATTAATGCAGCTGCTTCTCTGACTCAGAGAACTTCTCTGCCAGTGAGTACCAGTGAGTATCCCCTTTTCCGGACCCTCTCTCTGTACCTATAAGATGACCTCTGCAGAGTAAAAGCTGGAGGGGCCTTTATCTTTTCACTTCTTGGGAAACTTGAGCATCGGTGGCATTTCTATTTCTTGCCTTGTCTTTCAACCTTGTCAGAACAGAGCCATCATGGCAAAAGGTCCATGCAGCAGTGAACTGTTCTTTCACCTTTCTCCATACAAATCTGTCTTTTCCAATTATTGAAACAATATGTGTGGGTGATTTTTTTTTTAAATACAAACAATTCTGGCAAGCAAATAGAATTAAAGTAAAATTTGTTCCCTAAAACCCATACTTTTATCATTATGTGTACAGCCTATTGCATATCTCTCTCACTGTGTGTGTATAAAAGGAAGTTCAACAAAATACTGGTGACAAAAATTTTGATCACATCAAAGCCATGCTTGCCATTTAATCATTGCTCAATAAATATTTATTGCATTCATTAATACACATGCATATTTACCAGTAACCTATGTCTCCACGTATCAAAAAATCTTAAACAACTCTTCCTGCATTTACATATAGGATTACATCGTTCTTTTGGGAAAAAAATTCTTATAAATCTATTGAATTGATTTGTTATGGCTTATTAAACTAGTTTCCTACATGAATAATATTTAGGTTGCTTCCAGTTTGTCAATATTTCAGTTTCTCTGTCTCCTCTTACTCTTACACAAGCTGTTCCTTATAATTCAACTCTATAGCAGGGTCATTGCATTAATGGATCTGAACATTTTAAATTTGATCTATGTTGCCAAATGGCCCTCCAGAAATGGTGCCCCCATTTATACTCCCACTAATATGCACTGTCTTTTAAACACTTTCCTCCATTCATGTATCACAGCAAGGACACCCAATGGATGTGAGAGTAAGTGGATGTTAAAAGCAATGTCTTTCTCTCTATTTGTCCCTTTAAGACAACAGTCCAGAGAGGTTCCACAGGAAGTTATCATTTCCTTAAGATTCAGCTAGTGGCTATAAGTCTAGAGAATAAGAAAACTAAAACTTTAGGCATTTGGAACACCATGCTTAAAAAAGAAAATAGTTTCACTGCTCTGACCTCTCTCTGAGTGTATGGATGAAGGAAAGGATGCAGTGACAGGGAGATGAGTACATTGCATTTTTTCATGAAAGTTAAATTCAACTATTATGTGCTTTAGGTGATGTCTTCAATCTGAATAGAAAGGAGAAGGAATCTACCAAGTACTGTTAGACCTTGAACAACATACGTAAGTCAGAAAACAATTCATGCGTGAAGTAGCAATGCTTTCAGTGGGGGGTTAGTATGAAAATCGTCCATGATGAAGCTCTCTGGTCTCTGTGTCTTCAGGCCTTGTGGCAGAGTTAGAGCAGTAACTTCTATAGTTTGATGACATGAGCTCCTGTGCCTTCTTGGACTAATTTACCTTAATTCTCCAAATCTTTATTGTTTTCTTATCAGAAAAATGAAGGAGTAAAAATGCATACCTCAAAAGTTTGTGGCAAAGCTTCAATTAGCTGAGGCACATAAAACCCTAAATAAGTGTTGAGCAAATTCTGAAGCTGTCCATGAATGGGAGGCATTTAACCCATGTGCTAAGTCATGTGCATACAAGGGCACTGCTCCTGACATTAGAAGGGCTGAGTTGTAGTCAGGGTTTATCACTTACCAGATGTGTGGGCTTCAGCAAGTCACTCTGTTGAGAACCAAGAAGAGCCAACAAAAATTCCGAATCCTTATTTTTTTTCTCTCTTCTGTACACTGGCATTGATAGAGTACGCTCTTTTCTCTTCAAGATAGAGAGGGGAGGCTCAGAGCTGAAACACATAAAATATGCCGAAGTCTGTTAGACCCATCAATCTCTGTGAGTGTGAAGGATTTAGAATTGCATTTCCAATATAATCATTGCTGGTTTCTTCCAGCTCTGCAATTCCAGGATTCCCTGGTTCTAAGAAATGACAAGAGGATGGAAGGTCTAGGATCACCTGTGCTTGTGTGTGTTGTGGGGTACATGTGCATCAGGAAGAGCAAGGGAACTAGCAGGATGTGGTGGCTAGAGATGGGGCTAAACTCTAGGATCCTGCCACTTTCTAGTGAGGAATGTAGGCAATCATCTAAACTTTCTCAGTCTAAATTTCTTTATCTGGTGAAAAATGATAATAGCAAATGAATTCATGCTACTGTGTAAGGTTGTCATGATTATGAATACCCAGCAAGCACTGAAAAAGTACCATTCGTTGAGCACAAACTATTGCCAGACACAAGGTTAAGGACTTGTATATTCTTTTATTTAATAACTCATAACACTCAATGAGGCAGGTTATATTACACATTTTTCAGATGAGAATAGTGAGGCTGAAAAGAGAAATGACTTGTGCTGGTTCATAAAACTGGTGAGTAGACATCGATGAGGCTAATCCCAGGGAAATCTGGTATACAAGTTAGGAATCTCAGCCACCGTACTTCTAAATAATGTTCTAAATGTCAATTCTCCTTTAACCAGCCACTTTTAAAGTAAAGCCTATTTCAGACCACCTTTACCCATGTTCTTTTTCCATGCTATAGATAGTGTAATTCATACGTGTATATATGTATTGTATATGTGTGTATGTGTATACATATGTGTAAACATACACAAAGACACGCATATTTGACAAGCTATCACATAGGTAACTTTAGGCAATAGATAGCAATGTTCAGTGAATCTAGAGTTGGGGCCTGATATGTAATACCTAGAAATGGTTAGTCAGAACAAGAGTTGTCAGACTATGAATAAAACATGATGACAAAGTCTATGGAATTACTTTAGATGATAAAGATAATAATTTCAATTGGAGAAGTTCTCTACTGGGTCCCTAGTTCAGGACCTTGCTTAACATAGATTTTCCATAAATATTTATTTATTTAATGACTAGATTTTATATCTTGAAGCACATTTAAGACTACCAAGATTAAAGGCAGAGAAACTACTGAAATAATCCCTTAAAAGTATTTAT